>NC_056660.1:50724375-51083750 GCF_018350195.1 Panthera tigris
GGAAGTACAGAGAAGACAAATGTCAACAGAAATTTTTGAGCTTGGTCAACTAGGAAAATTTAGTAAAAAAGATAGGAAAAAAATAGGAAGGGAAAGCATTCTAGACAAATGAAACAACATAAAGACTCCAAGATGTAAAATTGGACAGTGTTTTAAGAGCACAAAGTTCTAACAGAACACCAGCACCTCACAAAAAAAGGGTCTGCATTCTTCATATTTATCCCTGATCTTACCATTGATCAAAAAATATTTTAAAAAATACATAGTTATATATAATATGAAAAGTCAATGCTATTTATCTGAACTAGAGCATTACTAAAGTGCTAAAACAGAGTGAAAGTCACATTTGTACTAAGTGAGGGTTACCATCAATTCTTAGCAAAGTAATGAAGTATTGTTAGGCAGGCTAACAGTTAGCTACAGTACCTGTCCGCAATAACACGAGTACAGAGCCCAACACAGGGCTCGGACCCACAAACCGCAAGATCATGACCTGAGCCAAAGTCAAACACTTAACTGACTGAGCCACCCAGGCGCCCCTAAAGCTTATTCTAAATAGGGTCACTTATGGTGATTTTTTAAATAGTTCATCAAGTATTTACTCAGTGTTCAAATTTCTAATCCTCACCCCCACCATCCCCAACAGTTTGAGTCAAGATTCAGATAAGGTCCACACATCGATGTGAATGCAAAATTATTTTAACTAGAAAAGCTCGAAGAGGTAGATGTAAAGACTGCAGAAGGCAACTTTTTGGTATTTTTGTATCTTTTTAAGTTAGTGGCATCCATCCTTGGTTATTTCTAATATTATTTTTTATCTCTCTGCATTCTCTGTCTCTCTTTACTGAGGACCGTTTTACATTTATTAGCCATAATTATAGTTGATTTATTCATAAATTGACTCAAGGAGAAAGGGAGAGTGGGTGGAAAGTGAATGTGTTTTTTTCCAGTAGTAAATGTAGTAAGAGATGCAAATGAAGAGGTAGAAAGGTACATTTATTTAGCTTATCTGTTCCCTGAGAAGGTGAGATAGAATCCTTATTCCTTCCATCCCCTATCAATGTTTGGCCCTGTGGAGTAACATATTCCTTATGTTAGGGGCCCTCCCCGGTCCCTACAGACAAAACCTTGAAAAATGAGCCTGTTCTCACCAATGCCAGGCTGACTGTGTGAGTCCTCATCTAACACCTGCACTGAAGCAACTTAAACCAGGTCTGTTTGGAGCCCTAGGCCTGTTAGTTTTATCCCCTCTATCATTTTTGGTGACCACATAAAATATAAACCCTCTGTCATCTACCTTTTCTAGTATTTTTATACTAAAACTACTCTATGCTTCTCTAGGAACCAGCATCAAACTATTGCCATTTGTCCCCTGACTTTGTATTGTATCTAAGAGGACCCCTCCCCCAATGGTAAACAAATTCGCTTTCATCTTTAATCTTGCCAGTCACAGTGTTGCCATCATCTGTGTCTTTGGTTTGATGTGGATGATCGCCCAATTGCTGAGACTTTTAGTTCTTAGACTGAGGCAGTTAGAATGACTGTCACTTCCACTCTACTTCAGCTACCTGCTCATGGCCACATTAACGGGCCATATCATTCAGTAAAACGCTCTATGAAATCAAGTCCAAATATTCTACTTTATCACACAAACTGCCTATCCTTCTAGTTCTTTAGGTAGACTGCACTCCTACATTGTTCCAGGATTTTATTCTGCCTCCAAGTCCCTTGGACCTCCACTTGTCCTTTCACGTTTCTAACGGAGGCTGGATTCTGTGGTTGGTGATCTCAAGGCCTCTTTCATCAGCATCTGAAATCTTGTCCCTCTTTTTCTGTCACAGCAGCCCAAAATTCCAGCCAGTGCTATAATCTAATTTCTTGGCACTTTTGATTCTGGACACTTAGGGCTATGGGTGAGGAAGAGCATCCAGAATGGATACATCCAGTGGTCTCTCTGGGTTCTTAGGGACCACTAATCCAAAAACAAGTAGTTTCTCTTCAGATCTACCAGTTTCTCTTAAAGGCTATTCTAAACCTTGACTGCATTTCTAAACCCTCTAACTTAACTCATTTGTTTCAATCTCAACTGATGTCTTTCCTCTCTTCTTTTTTATAAAAATCATGCTCTTCTTCAACCTCTTCCTTTTCCTCCTCCATCCCTAAAAACTTACCTACTGCCATACATATGCCCTCCCCTCCCTCACAAAACAACTCTCCAAATGAGCCCTTAATTCCATTTTCTCCTCCTTTTTGGTCTTCAAATGTCTTATCTACATCTGTATTTACCCCTTTTTACTGGCATCTTTCTTTTAATTTATAAGGATTTCAAATCACCACCATCCTTAAAATAAAGGAACTAGAAAACCTCAGCCTTATCAATGATACCAGGCTTCTGAGTTATTTACATTAAGATAGAACTCATGTCATTCTTCAGCATAAAGAAAGGCTAGAAAATACCACAAGTCATTTCATTTTATGATCTTCACTATTCTGTCTCTAGATTTTTTCAAATAAGTCAGGGACAACCTCTTTCACATTCCAGTGAAAATCCATCAGGAAGTATTTGTATGGTTCACCCTTTAGCTTTCTTTCTCAACTTTGTTACTGCCCTTCTCTCTCTGACCTCAACAATAAATAGTCTCTTGAATGGGATTTAGAAGCATCAAATAACAGAACACCACTGTTCCAAAATGAAACCATGGGATTTAAAACTTCAACACATGGCATTTCTTGCTCCTCCTTTCTACCTTTGTTTAGTGTCTTGCTTCATCTGTGTGAATATCTTTCTCTTCCAAAAGCATCTCCTCAAATGAACAAAGGAATTAAGAAGAAAATTTTGGAGTGGGGGGAGGTAGTAAAGATAATATAATTTAATATAATGCCTTATCAGGGATTGAAAATACACAAAATCTAGACTAATCAAAATTTTAAACATAAACTGTCAATAAAACAACAAAATGGTTATTATGTTACCTCATTTAAAATATAAATTTCATAATCCTGAGGAATATTTGGTTACAATAGTGGTTTCAAGCCATTTAAGGCTACCTTTTCGGCCACAGATGATAAAGAATTATTATTTCTCTTCTATACTAGTCCTTCTTCCAGAGGGTCAAAATTCTTTTCACTTTTTTTTTTTTAAAGATTATATTTTCAAGTGATTTCTACACCCAACATGGAGGTCAAACTCACAAGTGAGATTGAGAATCGCATGCTTTATTGACTAAGCCAGTCAAGCAGCCAAAATCCTTTTCATTTTTAACTGTAGATGCAAATCTGAGGAAAATTAAACATCTGGTTTATTTATTCAAAAGTTTGTATTTTAATTATGTATTTGTCATTGCTTAGCTTAACCTTAGTAAAACAGTACTCCAACACTCTCTAAATTTTATCACATATTATTAGTAAAACATACACAGAAATATATCTCTCCTCACTGTACTATTATAAAACATATATAAAATAATATAAAGTATGAAATCAACAAATAGAAATAGAAATTCAATTATATTTTTCCTCAAAGAATCATCTTCTATAATTGCCCCTTTGGAAAGAGCACATTACTCTGGACTATCAAAGAGGAAAACAAACAATATATTGAATGATTTGATATAATAAGCTACCTTTATATGCTGCTGATTTTTAAGAAATTCAACTGTTTAAAATACTAAGGTTTTTTTTTAAATAAAATTTTACCAGCGCTATTTATGAACAGTGTCATAAGGAGTGCATACATTTGATAGTGATGAAAAGGAAGAAAAATCATATATTTCTGTTTAATTATAAACAGAGCTATGAGTTTATGGCAATTTTCGGACACTGGTGCTAGCTAAGTACCGTACTGCATTTGTCAGAGGTTCAATAAATTCTCTGACATTAGGATTTAGCTTTTAGTTCTAGTTGGAACACTGTAACACCACTAAGAGACTAAAACTCCTTTTCATTTTTACACAATAGTATTATAAGCCAAGAAAGAAAAGAGTCAAACTTAGACAAACACAGGGAACTAACTACAAAATGCCAACATACAACAGAAATGTTATACATCTTTTTGAATGTATAGTAACACTGAGTTCACAACTTTTAGTTTAGAATTCATTGAAAACAGCAGTGTGAATAACAGACAACTACTCTCATTCCCTACATCTTTGAAAGGAATTCCAAAGGCCTAGTTTTAATTTACTACTTCCTGCCTGTGACCATAATAAGTACCAGTGCTTAGCTTTGCCAAACTCCACCTTCATTACACAGAAGCTCTTAGGAATTCAAGCACTAACAAAGCAAAAGTTATTTAGTTGTGGTTTACCTCAGAACTGAAAAGCCTTAATTAAAGAAAGCCCTGTAATGAGGACAGAGTGTACCTATTATGCTTTTTAAAACCACCTTTTACTTACGTCAACAGGGACCAGAAGACTCTTGCCAAGGTGTTGATTAAAGGACAGGCACCAGGCTTCAGTGTAACCATTCATGTTAGGAACATACTTCTTTATTGTCTCATCATTCAGTCTCAGCCACACACCATCATCATTATGGATCTACAAGACATAAGCAACAACAAGCCGTGCCCACCTGTAAGTCCTAGTAGGCTTGCAAGGGCTACAGGGCTACAAAGCAGGCAAATAATAGTGGACATGAAGATTAAACATCTAGTTTTTGCAGGCGGTAAGTAAAAGAGAAACTTCAAGGAAAAAGCAGCAAAGAATGCCAAGCAATGTGGTAATTCACATGGTGAGACAGTAAAAACAATGTCCCTTATGAGTAAAAGTGCAAAGAAATCACACTTTAAGATAGTTTAAAAATAAAATGTTGGTCTCTCTAAAGAACATAACTTCTTTTCTCCCCTCAATTTATGATTTAATAATCGAAAGTTTCTTGGTTGTATTACTAGAAAAATATGCTGTCCAAAGTTAAAGCAATACGATGAACACATTTAAAAACAACACTTAAAATATTTAAGAAAAACTGTACCCATTCTCAGTGACTACTTGTACAGGTTCTACTTGTTAACTGAGCTTCTTTCATGTTAAAAATATAGTTTTAGTTACTTTTTTGTTGATAAAGAAAAATAAAATGTTTGAAACTCAATGCATCTGCAAAACAACTTTCCAAATGCTATCCAAACCAATTAAAACATACTAACAGAAAATTTAGTAATATTATTATACAAACAATGCAAAAACTTTCTGTTCAAAATGTATTACCAAGTGTTTCTTTACAAATTACCTCATCAATGAAAGTGATAGTTCCATTGACTTTTACTATGCCTATCTGCTCACTCTGAAGGGAAGGGTGGCTACGGATACGGAGTCCTGCACTGTCCTTGGCCACAAATTTTCGAACCTGGGAAAGGCAAAGACAGACACTTGAGATAGAAAATCATAGAACAGAGATCTTATAAGTACTAAGAAAATTAAACAGGTTTGAAAGTATTATAATTCAGAGAAAGTTTCCAAAATTATTTGTAGTTGCTTTCTCTGTGCAAGTTAACACTGGCTTATTTATAATGAAAGAATTTTAGAAGTATTAAAACGTACATATTTATAATTTCCTTTCTAAACTTTGAAGACATATGATAAAAAAGAGAAAAGAGCCATAGTTTTCCTTTTAGAAAGGTATGATACAAATTCTATTGCTAGTGTTACCTTTTTAATAAGGAGTTTACCCCAACCCCTGTATTTACTTTTTTAGATGTTAGGAAATTATTTTTTTCTTTTAACAGTATAGGATACTTTCCTTATAAACTTTATGCACTTAATTTCAGTAAACTTTTTGTTAATCGTATACTGTCAATAACAGAAAGTACACAAGGCCTATAAATTACTATGGCATTATACAAAGAAGCCTAAAGTACAGGTCCTATAATTTAGAAATGATTAGAATCATCACAAAATACTCTTCAAATTTATTTAGGGATATTTAATATTCAAAAACTGAAGTCAACTAAAATATTAGATGTTTGATGACCACCTTGAAGCATCAATGAAGAAAATTAGTAAATCACTCTCTAATCGATTCAGGTTCTAATTTTATTCTATCCTAACCTTATTTGGTTGAGGTTCAGTCTTTGGTTTGACCAGCTGAGTTCCTGGTGGTATCATCCCTTTTGGGGGGTCTTTTACTTTAACTTCTAGGCCAGCATCTGTAAGAACAGAAAGATAATTGTAATATTTGTGAATACAAGGGAGAGAGGATCCTTAAACCTAACCTTGTGTACATTCACAAATGATGTTTTTATAATTTTTTAAGCTTATTTATTTATTATTGAGAGAGAGAGAGAGAGAGAGCGAGAGAGAGAGAGAGAGAGAGAGAGAGGGCACAAGCAGGGGAGGCAGAGAGAAAGGGAGACACAGAATCTGAAGCAGGCTCCAGGTTGTCAGCTGTCAGCACAGAGCCCAATGTGGGGCTCGAACCCACAGACCATGAGATCATGACCTGAGCTGAAGTCAGACACTCAACTGACTGAGCCACCCAGGTGCCCCCAGACTATTTTTATTTAAGTTTATTTATTTTGAGACAGACAGAGAGAGAGAGAGAGAGAGAGAGAGAGAGAACACAGGAGGGGTAGAGAGAAAGGGAGAGAATCTCAAGCAGGCTCCATACCATCAACACAGAACCTGATGAGGGGCTTCATCTCAAGAACTGATCTTAAAAACCATGAGATCATAACTGAGATGAAATCAAGAGTCGGACGCTCAACTGATTGAGCCACCCAGGCGCCCCAACAGACAATTTCAAACAAATAAAATAAGTATCAAAATACTGTCTTTTTAAGGTGATTGATATTTAAAAGGTAAAAAAACAAAAGCTAAGAAACACTCTTAACTATAGAGATCATACTGATGGTTACCAGAGGGGAGGTGGGTAGGAGTATTGGTTAAATATGTGATGGGGACTAAGGAATGCACCTGTTGTGATGAGCACGGGGTGCTGTATGGAAGTGCTCAATCACCATACTGTACACCTGAAACTAGTATTACACTGTATGTTAACTAACTGGAATTCAAATAAAAACTTAAAAAAAAAATCAACAACACAAAAACAGGTGTTGGTGAGGATGTGGAGAAAGGGAACTGTCTTACACTGTTGGTGGGAGTGCAAACTGGTGCAGCTAGGCTGGAGGAAAGTATGGAACTGCTTCAAAAAGTTAAAAATAGAACTATCCTAAGATCCAACAATTGTACTACTAGGTATTTACCCAAAGAATAAAAAAAATTCTAATTCACAGGGATACAGGCACCTCAATGTTTACAGCAGCATTATCTACAATAGCCAAATTATGGAAATGGGCCAAGTGTCCATCGATTGATGAATGGATAAAGACGACGTGGTATACATGTATACATATACATACATACATACATACACAATGGAGTATTACTCAGCTCTAAAACAGAATGAAATCTTGCCATTTGCAACAGCATGGATGGAGCTAGAGAGTATTACGGAAGTAAAATAAGTCAAAGACAAATACCATATGATTTCACTCTTATGTGAAACAAATGAGCAAAGTGAAAAAAGAGAGAGAGAGGCAGCCCAAGAAACAGATTCTAACTATAGAGAACAAACCGATGTTTCTCAGAGGGGACATGGGTAGGATGGGTTAAACAGGTGATGGGGATTAAGGAGTGCACTTGTGATGAACACCGCATGTTGTCTAGATAAGTCCACCTGAAACTAAATTACACTGTGTTAGTTAATAAAACTTAAAAACTTTAAATAAAATTTAAAAAAAAAGGAAATATTTCAAAAGGGGCCTTAACATTCCAAATGAGCCTCTCAGAAGTTCAAGGAAAAGACAAAGGGTTCCTATTCTTTATCTGGAACATATGAAATGATACTGAAAAAAATAAAAAGAAAAGAAGAAACCCTTGTGAGATTAAGTGTTATCTTACAACATCAGATCACTGCACCAGATCACCATATCAAATTACAACATCAGTACCGCTCATCATCTACACCAATCACCATTCTGACCAGCAGGCGGCACAGCATGGTGGTTAATAGCTGGGGTTCTCATGTTATACTGTCTTGGTTGTTCCCATATCTGCCGCTAACTGTCTGACTTTCTGTGCCTGTTTTCATCTACAAAACGAGAATGAGAAGAGCACCTCTCTCACTGAGGTATTGTAAGAATGAAAGAATTTAAAATATGCACACACATAAGGTGTGCATAAAACAGTGCTAGAAATATATTAACTGCTTGATAAATACTAGTTATTAATATCACTGTTATTCTAATGAATTATTATCTATCCTTGCTTATGGTCAAGCAAGTCCCAGTCTACTGAGTTTGGTCACCTTGGGGAGAGAGCTGAGTTTGTAAAGTAGGAAAGAAAATGGGTGATGCTAAGTAAATATGAATATTTTTCTTCAGTTTCATTTCAAAAAACAAATATAAGTGGATTTTTCTTATCTACTGTGCATCAGCTTTCTTCACCCCACCATTACTGAAGACACTCTTGACTCCCTTCACTTTTGAATTCTTGTAATTTGTACCTCTCACATGTCACCACTTATATTCTACTTCATCTAATTTTGTTTGCCCATTCTATCTTGCAATCATCAGTAAGTTGTTAAGCCTCAATAGGAATGGTCTTACCTAGAACAATGTTTTGCTTAGAATCAACTAAAGTTTGCCGAACTAAAAGCTTTATGGATATGTTGAAATAAAGGAGAGTGCAGCAAACACTGAAGATAAAGGTCTCTGGAACAGTACAGGTGAATTTGATATATCTGATTCCATATAGTTACATTAATATATATTCTACACAGTTATATCAACATAACGTATCTCTTTACCTTCACTATAAAAACAAACTACTTAAACCAGAGTTCCCCAAGGGTATTTTGGTGGAATGTTAATCAGTAATTGCTTTTATCTCTACCTTGACTCCCTCTTCCTTACATGCAAAGGGTCTCAGGAAAAGGGTTAAACAAAGTTAGACAAGATTGTTAATTTCAGGGCACTTCAGAATCCCTGTTAATGTGGATTATGTGTGAATTGTATGAATATCTAAGATGAGAGTTTTAGGTTTTCTAAATCTACCTCATTATAGAAGCCCTTTTACTTTTTTTTTTTTTAATTTAATTCTGAGAGAGAGAAAGGGAGAGAGAGTGCATGCGAGCGAGCAAGTAGGGTAGGAGCAGAGAGAGACAGAGATGGAGACAGAATCCCAAGCAGGCCCTACACTACCAGCGTGGAGCCTGATGCAGGGCTCGAACTCACAAACTGTGAGATCATGACCTGAGCTGAAGTCAGAGACTTAAAAGACTGAACCACCCAGGAGCCCCAGAAGCCCTTTTTCTTGAAAAACATCAGGAAAGAGTGTTATAAGGAATTCACATTGATAAACTTTAGAGCTTTCTTGTTTTGCTGTTGTCCTATTATACGAATAGTTTAAAAATAAAGAAAAGTAAATGATTAATGCTGAAAGGAAAAGCAATATACTTTTCAAAGTTAGTGGTGGATAAAGAAAATTCATCCATTCAACAAATATTTATTGAGCAGCCACTGTGTGCCAGGCACTGAACTAGATTGGGAGATACAAGGATGAATGAGATGGTTTCTTCTCTAAGCCAGGAAAGGAAGACAGACAGACCATGAGGGGGAGATGAGGTATTCACATGGTTATAAATTTAGCATCACAAAGATCATACCTGACCAATCACATTAGAGAATGGAGGGGGGAGTCATGAGAGCTATAATGATACTATAAATTATTAGAAAATTTTGAAATGTTATGAAGGTACTAATTAAGTACTCATCGTAAATGAGGAAATGAAGCCCCAAATAAGTAATGAAAATTGTCCATATCTATGATACAAGTTAAGGAGAAAATTAGAAAGACAATTCTGTCTAGTTGTTTGCAGTAAGTAACCATAACTTAAAAAAAAAAAAAAAGAATACCTATTTCAATGCCATCAATGGTCACATGAATAGTGTAGAGTCCAATAGCCCCTGGAGTCCAATTTGCACAATAAGTGCCATCGTTATTGACACGGATCAGCATATTCTCACTGGGTCTGAAAAGAAATAAGATGGATATTGGAAAATTTACTTCTGGTTAAACAGCTGACAACATCATTAACGTAATTTCTAATGGTATTATTTACAATGAATGTCAATCCTATTGCCCTGCGATAGTATGTTTTCCTACCCTCCAAAATGACTGAATTTCATTTTTTCTTTCTCTCCTCAAGCCTCCATCACCCTTCTTCCTTCCTCTCAGATGATCATGACCTTATCATTTTTCACTGAGAAACAGAAGCAGTTAGATACAACTCCAAAGTTGCATTCAGATTAATAAACCTACTTTCTATTTCTCTATCTTCTCTCCTGTTATAATGCAAGAAGTGCCCTAGGTCTTGTTCGAAGCCACCCCTTCATTTGTGCTATGAATCTCCTTCCATCAACACTTCCACGCTATAATTACCTTTCTCTCTCTCACTCATCATCAATTTCTCCCACTTTCCTGAATCATTTCTATTTCCATCTCATTTCTATACAAACTTCAGAATCTTCCATCTTAAACACTACCTTAAACATCCCTTGATATATGGGACCTAATAAGGTCTCATGTCCCTTTTCCCATTTATTTCAAACTCATCTAAAGAACTGTCTACAATCACCCTCTCCATTTCCTCATTTCCAATTCTCTCCCACAACTTATCCTGATTAGGCCTTTGTTCTCACCACTTCATTGCAACTGCTCATGTCAGTCATCAATGACCCCAAATCTAACGGTCGTTTCTTTATCCTCAGCAATCTCTCAGTAGCATTTGAGAGCTGAAATCTCCTACTTTCTTGAAATATATTCGTTTTGCTTCCACAACATTCCCCTCACTGGCCACTGTTTCTTAGTGTTTTGCTGGCTCTCTCACTTCTGACCACCGCTTTTAACTTAAGGAATGTCCAAGGATTTGGGTCTAGTTCTTTTTTTCTTTCAATAGCATCTTTCTAGTTGACCATTCATCCAGTCCTCAGCTTTATTTTATATATTTTTTTTAATTTTTATTTTTAACGTTTATTTATTTTTGAGACAGAGAGAGACAGAGCATTAACAGGGGAGGGGCAGAGAGAGAGGGAGACACAGAATCGGAATCAGGCTCCAGGCTCTGAGCCATCAGCCCAGAGCCCGACGTGGGGCTCGAACTCCCGGACCGTGAGATCGTGACCTGAGCTGAAGTCGGACGCTTAACTGACTGAGCCACCCAGGCGCCCCCAGTCCTCAGCTTTAAACACCATCTCAATATAGATGACTCCGAATTTTATTTCTCCTCTGAATTTCAAACTGAAATATCTCCACTTAGATAACCAAGAGGCATCTTGGCATCTCAACTTTAACATATCCAAAGAACTCTTATTTCTTACTCGCACAGCACCCAACAAAAGAGAGCAAAAAAACACCTGCTCATTTCGGACTCTTTGGTCTTCATAAAAATCATGATACTCTATACCAGAGATCAGTAACATTTTCTGTAATATTTTAGTCTATTGTGCCAAACAGTCTTTGTCACACTATTTAACTCCACCACTGTAGCGTGAAAAGCAGCCAAAGACAGTATATAAGCTAATGAGTAAGACTATGTTCTAACCTAACTTTCTTTACAAAAACAGGCCTAATACAGTCTGCAGGCCAAAGTCGGACAGCTCCCATACTGCTATACTGCTATATATTCTATACTACTGCTGAAGCTGAAGAAATCTATAATCACTCTGGATCTTCTCTTTCTTTCACTTCCTATTTCCTTTCTGACAGCAAGGCTATTGGCTTCATCTTCTAAGTATATCCCAAATCCATCCACTCTTCATTTCCACTTCTAACTCCCACCCACCTCTAGTCCAAGCCACCTAACAGTGTCTAACTCATCTCTCTGTTCCCACTCCTGCTCCCCTGTAATTCATTCTCCAAAGAGTAACCAGAATGATCTTTTAAAAACTATACATCACAGTGTCTCATTCTCCTCCTTAAAACCCACCAAATTAATCCACACAGAAGAAAAGCGAAACTCTTTAACACAGGCTACCAGTCCCTATATAACAAGGCCATCACCTAGCTCTCTGACCTCGTCCTCAACCATTTTTCTTCTTGCTCACTATTCTCCTGCTCCACTCTCCTTCCGTTCCTCAAACACATCCAGCTCTGTCCATCCTCGATTTCCTCTACCTAGAATGAACTTCCTCCAAATCTTAACATGGCCAACTACCATCCAGCTCTGCAATCAAAAACCACCTCCTCAAATAGGCCTTTGCTGTCACCCAATACTTCTGGTGCCCTGTCCCATCCCCATCACTCTCCATCAAATAACTTTACTTATTATTCCTATTTTGTTTACTTATTTATAGTTTGTTTCTCCACAGGAATATAAACGTAATAAGAACGAGTACCTTGTCTATTTTGTTCATAAAAGTATCCCAGAGCCTGTTATCAGTGCCTTTCACGAAGTGGATGCTTAACAATATTGCTGAATAAATAATTCATTGACTTAGACAGGAGACTATTTTAGTTAGGTTTAAAATGTCAAATGTATATGAAAACCTATTTATTGGCAAATGGCCAGTTTTTTCTTATTTAACATGCAGTAAATCTATACAGCTCATATTTATTTTATAAAAATCACCTGCTTTCACTATATGGACATTTTGTAAGTAAAATTAAGCCAAAGACAAAATGCTACTTTCCTTTTTCTAGACCAAGATATGTTCTCAAAACTTGGCTATTTTTATAGAAAACTTTCTAGATTGTGCATTAAAACTATTTTTAATACATATTAGAATAAAGTCATAGTAACCTGTTAATTTCTTACAAGTCATGTGATACGTGATATAATAGAAACATATAAGTATTTTTTTCAGGTTCACCTTGGAGCTTTTTCTAAGTTTTATGGTACAACCTATCTAATAATTCTTTCAAGGCATTCATTTTAAAAAGTACTTCTAACAAGCAAATAAAACAGCAAGTCAAAAAATATGCTTAAATATGGAGTTAAAATTACTCAGAGGCTGAAAAATTAAGACCTCATAACTGAAAATACAACTACAACATACACTGAAATTGCTCTGTGACTTATTAGGTGAAGGAGAGAAGAAAAAAAAAATGGAAAAACAAACTAACCAACTCTAAACAAGCCAATATATATCTTTTTAGATACTAATTATTCTTTCTGTAATACCTTACTATTATTTACCATATTGGCAGTATTATAACTGGAGATAAATACATTCTATTTGCAAATCTACACATTATAAAATCTGGGGTAAATCTACTGGAAATTTAAAAATGATATAAAATATCTATTATGGAAAATAAAGTTGGAATGCAGGATGATTTTAGTTGCAAGCAGTTGACAATATACATCTTGGCTATGTGTTACAAAAATGATCCTTACCTTTTAGGAGTTGGTGATGCAAAACGCAGTTCTTCAAATGAGTAATTTTCATAAACCTTTAAGAAAGAGACCAATAAGAATCCAGGGAGGTAAATAAATCCATCAAGACCAATAACTCATTAGAAATATTCTTTAAAAAAAAAAAAGTTTATTTATTTTGAGAGAGGGAGAGAGAGAGAGAGAGAGAGAGAGAGAGAGAGAACGAACATGCACATGCGCATGTGGGGGAGGGGTGGAGACAGAATCCCAAGCAGACTTTGCACTGTCAGCCCAGAACCCAACACAGGGCTCAATCTCACCACTGTGAGATTATGAGCTGAGCTGAAATCAAGAGTTGGACACTTAACCAACTAAGCCATCACAGGCTCCCTTCATTAGAAACATTCTTGGGGTGCCTGGGTGGCTCAGTCACTGGGCATCTGATTTAGGCCTCAGGTCATGATCTCGCGGCCCGTGAGTTTGAGCCCTGGGTCGGGCTCTGTGCTGACAGCTGGAAGCCTGGAGCCTGCTTCAGATTCTGTCTCTCTCTGCCCCTCCCCCACTTGTTCTCTGTCTCTGTCTCTCTCTTTCAAAAATAAAATAAAAACATTAAAAAAAAAGAAACATTCTTAAGATAGTGATAGAACATTCAATAAATGGTGCTGAGACACCTGGTTGTCCATATAGAAGAAAAAGAAAAAAATCGATTACCTGCATCACATCATTTACAAAAATAAATTCTAGGTGTGTTAAAGACCTGAATGTAACAAACAAACCATCAACAAATTAAGAGGGAAAAAAAAAGATATTATCTTTTGAGTACATTAACATTTTAGCTTTCTCCCAAACACACACTATAAATAAAGGGCAAGGATATGAAAGAACAGGAGAAGGGGATTTGTAACTGATATAACCAAAACGGGATATGAATCCATAATACACAGATTGGTGCAACTGGACCTGTAGAACAATCTGTTTCTTAATAAAAATAACAAAAGTCTGGAAGAAATTATCGTGAAATGCAAAGACAAAAATGGGCTGTAAGTACCTGAAACTTGTCACATTATTCCCAGTATTTTTGTACCCCTGTAACATTGCCAAATTAACCATTATCTTTCAAGGTTCAGGTAACGTTCTGCAACAGTTCATTCACTTGTAACTTCTACTGTACTTACAGTAAAGAGAGGCACACCCACACCAGTCACAAATCTCCATCCTTCATCCCACCCTTTCTGTTTTCATAGTGTGATTTAGAAAAGATCTAGCTGCTTTCACTTACTACAAAGTTACAAATGAAAAATATGCCCTTACGGTTAGGTCCAACAGGAAAACCCAGGGTTCCAGATTCCCAGCACAATGTTTTCTGCTCTACCACTTTCCCTCAAAATACACATTATTACATTTAATAATCAAAGAACAGATCATATTTCATTTCTCCATCCTCCACAATATTTGGCTGACTATTGAGTAGCACACAGTGTGTGTGAATGGCTGATAGAAGAAAATCTCTTTCTTGGAACACACACTGCTGTCTCCAAAAGACAGTGTGGGAATGATTTTCTATAAATGCTCTAACCCTAGGCGACTGAGAACAGTCTTGCAATACTGAATCTGGTTCTGGTAACTGGACTTTCAAAATAAATTATACAAACAGAATCATGTTCACAGGAAACTAAAGGAATGATTGGGAGGTAAGGGGACCAGAAAGTAAATCCCTTAAATAAAAATGAAAAATGGATGAGAATGTTTATCTTTGAATTCTTTAAGTCAGTGGACAACTAACTCATCCAAGACTCCAGCTTTTTAGCTCCCTTGTTTCTTCACCCTCAACAAACTTCACTTCAACTCTCCTTCAGCCTCTCACACCAAATGTCATAGACCTGTGAGATTCCATAGAATTGTTCTTTGAATCAAAACAAAATGGCTGCTCACAGTTTCTGCCTCAGTGACCCTTAGTTTATCTATTCTTAGACTACCAGTCCTTCTCACCCCAACTCCTTCTCTCTGGATCTTCCTTTCCAAACAAATTAGGTTCCACTGTCCTTTCTGTAACCACTATCTGCTGAACTCCCTTCTCTCGCTATTCATTTGTGGAGCTCCCTGACAAAACTTCAATGCGGAATCAATCCAACTGATTACCTTATCCATGTTCATATGACACACACTGCATTGTTCATACATGATCTTTAGTTTCATCTGATTCTTCAAGGATGGCCGATAAATCTTTCCTTATCAGTTCTCTTTTATTCTCCACAATGACCATTTCATTTCTCCCTCTTTGTTTCAAATCCTGACCCTAACATGCATCACTCCTATCTCCAACATATAATTACGATCTTAAATAATTCTTTTGGTTACACAACCTACAAATTAACTAGCATCTGTATAAATTACTTTCTCTTCCCTCTCCTGGTAAGGTGCAAGAGGCAATGCTCCTATTTAAGGCCCACCCCTCCTCTGGAGCTCTAGACCCTATTTTCATCTCTCTTGGACTATCTTCCTGGTTTCCTTCCTCTTGACTGTCTTCTCAACAGCATTAAAACATCTAAGCCTTTCTCTATTCATCCCAAATTCTAAAGCCTTCACTCAATTCTATATCCTCTGTTTCTTTTTATAACCTAACATCTTGAAAGACCTGATCTATACTTGTTTGTCTTTACTTTCACTTCCTCTGCATCTATAAACTCACAAACCTACCATGCCTCTAAAACTGCTCTGCCGAGATCATTGATGAATTCAATGTTGCTAGATCCTTTTCAAAACTTCACTTCTGCAGCAGAACACTGTCAATTCTTCCCAAACTGCTCTTTACTTTCAAGACATGCCATAAGGTAGTTGGGGGAAGAAGTCAGGAAAATCAAACATGGATTGGGACTTACTGCCAATTGTGTGACCTTGAACAAGTTACTAAATCTCTCTCTGTGCTTCAGTTTCCACACATGTAAATGGGAACAAAAACAGTAATTTATAGGGCTGTTGTGAGGATTATATGAGTTACCGTAAGGAAAGTGGTAGGAAAAGCGGAAAAAGTATACACTGGCCCTAGCTTAATGTCTTATCTCTTTGGCTAATATTCTTATCAATGTGGTTTTTTTTTCTTTTTCTTTCCTTTTTTTCCCCTTTAACCTGTCTTGTAAATCAATGTTTCTCAAAAGTGTAGGTTTTGATTTGAATCACTCTGCATATTTGTTTAATATGAAAATTCTTGAGCTTCTCTCTAGACCTATTGAATCTAAATCTTCAGATTACTGGAAAATCTCCTTTTTAAATAAGTGTTCCAGATGATTCTAATGTACCCCAAAATTTGAGAATCACCAATACTGGTGTTTATCCAGATTCTGTCCTGGAACTTCTCCCTTCACTCACCATGGAAGATAGATATCATTTACTTCTACGATATCATGAGTAATCAGTGCTAATTACTCTCAAGTTCTTTTCTTGAGGTCAGACTATAATCACTTCAGGTTTGCACAACCAACTTCCTTTTACATATCTTTGCATGGATATTTCAGAGTTATCCAAAACCCAGCACATTCAAAACTATTACCTTCCTCAACCAAAACCTGCTCCTCCTCCAGCATTATCAATCTTACTATGTAAGGTCAAACTGGAACTTCATCTTTTAATTCTTCCTTCCCTTTACTCCATTCCCTTCAGCCACCAAGTCCTACTGATACTAAATATCTTTTGAATCTATTCTCACTAAGTCAAGGGATTAGCACATCATACCACATTACGTCAATAGTCTCCTAAAGAGACTCAAACCTAACCATGCCTTATGATTATCTGTCCAATTATTCTCCATATTCCATCATGACCTTTATGAAACACAAATATAACCGTGACATTGCTCTAACTGAAAGGGTTCAATGGCTCACCACTGGTCTCCGTTACTGGCAAAATTCCTAACTCCTGTTTTAACTAATGCACAACTTGCTAATTTAGTCTAACATTACCCCTAAAGAGAACTAAAAAAGCTGCACCAAATATTTAAAATATCTGTCTAAGGGCATCAAAGAACAAGAAAACCTCAAGTAGGAAACCCAACGAAATGAGGTTGGCATGTGAGAGAACCCAAAAATCAAAGGGGGCCTAACTAAACTGAATTCCTGAAGGGCTATGTTCCAGGAGAAATGGAAACTGAAAGTAGACAAATACATTTGCAGCAAATGAAATTCAGTTTTCAATCATCTCAATCTCTGATTGTATTAACTTGATCTATTATCGGTAATCCCCCTAGACATTGCCAAAAAATAAGTGAAAATCCTCTTTGTAAGAAAATAAATCACCCTAAAAAAAATATTACACGTTTTGCATCTACTGACAGCTCTCTAGACCTGTAACTCTGTGTGTGCGTTTGGATCACTGAAATGTTTGTTAAGGGGATAAATGGTGAAAAAGAAAATGTTCCTGATAAGAAAAATAAATTACCTTCATCATTGTTATGGCAATGTATCGAGCCTCCTTCACTATCATTGGCTCGTACGACACGTCCAGCTTCGGTGAGGCCAGCCCGCCAAAAGTCATATCGGTGTTGGAAGGTGCTGCTGCTACTGCAGGACTGCCAGGCAGCCTTTGAGTTTTCTTCACTTGCTCTTGTTGTAAAGATGGTTTTTTCTGAGAAACAGGAACGGCTTTCACTTCCACCTAACCATGATGTTATAAAAAACAAATGCTATTAGTATATAATTGCCTATGACACATTAAAAGAAGCAATTTACAAGTATGGACCCACAACTCCATAAATTTTAGGTGATCACTGGTCCATGTTGGGCATTCCCTTCAAAGGTGTGCCAGAGTGACCTCGAGCTAGTTCCACAGAATGAATCTTGCAAACACAGTGTAAAAGAAGCCTTGGCTTTTGGGAGAAATCATCACAGATATAAAAACGTAAAATAAAAACAAACGCCGCCATTAATACAGTACAGAAGAGTAGAATGAATCTACACTGAATTCTCAAATTCTTAACATTAAATTATTTATCAGCTAATTCAAGTAAAAAGGCTTTCCCACAATCGCCACATATTTCATTTATTTTTAAATGTTTATTTATTTTGATAGAGAAGTGTGCACACATGTGCAAGCAGGGGAGAGGCAGAGAGACGAATAGAGAGAGAGAGAGAGAGAGAGAGAGAGAGAAAGAGAATATCCCAAGCAGGCTCTGTACTGTCAGCCCAGAGTCTGATGCAGGACTCAATCTCACATGCTGTAAGATCATGACCTGAGCCAAAATCAAGAGTCTGGATGCTTAACTGACTGAGCCAACCAGGTGCCCCATCTCCATATATTTTAAGCACTAATTTCAAGTTTAGCTGTTCTGCAAAGAAAATGTAGTCCATTGAGAAATCTTAAAAAATAACACATAATAAAAGAAATCTGGATCAACATAATGTCCCGGAAATATTACAAACCCATCTTGTATGTACTTTATTTTATTTTATTTTTAAATGTTTATTTATTTTTGAGAGACACAGAAGCAGAGCACAAACAGAGGAGGGGCAAAGAGAGAGGGAGACAGAATCTGAAACAGACTCTAGGCTCTGAGCTGTCAGCACAGAGCCGGATACGGGGCTCGAACTCACGAACCGCGCGATCATGACCTGAGCCAAAATCCGGTGCTTAACCGAATGAGCCACCCAGGTGTCCCAAACCCACCTTATATTTAAAACACAGAAGTTTAAAAGTATATAGTAAAATCGTCAGCTCATATACACTGCCATCATTAAAAGTTTAAAACTTTAAATGTAATAAAAAAAAAGGGGAGGGGGAAAGATAAAAAGTAAGTGCTTTCAAACTTAAAGACATTTGATTTTTAAATGATAGCCACTACTTTTTGACATATTTTTATTTAATCCTTATTTAAACAACAGTATTTACCCTAAGTAAATTAGCATCAGTACATTTGCTTGTGTACTATAAACCTTGAAGTGAATCACTGAACAATTTTATACTCTAAGAATACCGAAATACTATAGAATGACAGGTATTTTGCTTTCTGTTATAAACTACTCTATGAGTGAAAAAGATTTTGTGGATTAATGAACTCTAAACTCCAAACAACCAAATCGCTTTGTAATACATATGGGAAAGGGTGGGGCTAGCTGGGGATTGCCTATACAAATTTTCATTCAATATAAATTTTTTTAGAAATAAAAATTTTAAATGAGATATTTACATTAATACATTAGATCACAATGGATTCATTTTCTGCATTGCAATATGCTTTAAAATGTCATTAATTAAAGTCTCAGGTAAGAGGTATCCAACTAACTATATTCATTAATACAACACATGACTATTTCCATTCCTCATTCTTTTACCATCCAAATTCATGTATTCCTAATTTTTTTATTAAGTTTTAAATTCTAATTTCAGTATAGTTAACATACTGTGTTATATTAGTTTCGGACGTACAATACAGTGATTCAACAATTCTGTCCTTTACTCAGTGCTCATCACACAGTGTACTTATTCTTAATCCCCTTCACCTATTTCATCCAATCCCCCACCAATCTCCCCATTGGTAACGATCAGTTTGTTGTCTACAGTTAAGAGTCTATTTCCTGCTTTGTCTCTCTTTTCTCTTCCTTTGTTTTGATTCTTTTATTTTTATTTTTTTTAATATGAAATTTATTGTCAAATTGGTTTCCATACAACAGCCAGTGCTCATCCCAACAGGTGCCTTCCTCAATGCCCATCACCCACTCTGTCCTCCCTCCCACCCCCCATCAAACCTCAGTTTGTTCTCAGTTTTTAAGAGTCTCTTATGCTTTGCCTCCTTCCCTCTCTAACCTTATTATTTTTTTCCTTCCCCTCCCCCATGGTGTTCTGTTAAGTTTCTCAGGATCCACACAGGAGTGAAAACATACGGTATCTGTCTTTCTCGGTATGACTTATTTCATTTAGCATAATACTCTCCAGTTCCATCCACGTTGTTACAAAAGGCCATATTTCATTCTTTCTCATTGCCACGGTAGCATTCCATTGTGCACATAAACCACAATTTCTTTATCCATTCATCAGTTGATGGACATTTAGGCTCTTTCCATAATTTGGCTATTGTTGAAAGTGCTGCTATAAACATTGGGGTACAAGTGCCCCTATGCATCAGTAGTCCTCTATCCCTTGGGTAAATTCCTAGCAGTGCTATTGCTGGGTCATAGGGTAGGTCTATTTTTAATTTTTGAGGAACCTCTACACTGTTTTTCCAGAGTGGCTGCACCAGTTTCCATTCCCACCAACAGTGCAAGAGGGTTCCCGTTTCTCCACGTCCTCGCCAGCATCTACAGTCTCCAGATGTGTTCATTTTAGCCACCCTGACTGGCGTGAGGTGATATCTGAGTGTGGTTTTGATTTGTATTTCCCTGATGAGGAGTGACGTTGAGCATGTTTTCATGTGCCTGTTGGCCATCTGGATGTCTTCCTTAGAGAAGTGTCTATTCGTGTTTTCTGCCCATTTCTTCACTGGATTATTTGTTTTTCGGGTGTGGAGTTTGGTGAGTTCTTTATAGATTTTGGATACTAGCCCTTTGTCCGATATGTCATTTGCAAATATCTTTTCCCATTCTGTTGGTTGCCTTTTAGTTTTGTTGACTGTTTCCTCTGCAGTGCAGAAGCTTTCTATCTTCATGAGGTCCCAGTAGTTCATTTTTGCTTTTAATTCCCTTGCCTTTGGGGATGTGTCAAGTAAGAAATTGCTGCGGCTGAGGTTAGAGAGGTTTTTTTCTGGCTTCCTCCTCTAGGGTTTTGATGGTTTCCTGTCTCACATTCAGGCCCTTTATCCATTTTGAGTTTATTTTTGTGAATGGTGTAAGAAAGTGGTCTAGTGTCATTCTTCTGCATGTTGCTGTCCAGCTCTCCCAGCACCATTTGTTAAAGAGACTGTATGTTTTCCATTGGATATTCTTTCCTGCTTTGTCAAAGATTTTTTTTGTGGGTCTAATTCTGGGGTTTCTATTCTATTCCATTGGTCTATGTGTCTGTTTTTGTGCCAATACCATGCTGTCTTGATGATTACAGATTTGTAGTAGAGGCTAAAGTCTGGGATTGTGATGCCTCCTGCTTTGGTCTTCTTCTTCAAAATTACTTTGGCTATTCGGGGTCTTTTGTGGTTCCATATAAATTTTAGGATTGCTTGTTCTAGCTTCAAGAAGAATGCTGGTGCAATTTTGATTGGGATTGCATTGAATGTGCAGATAGCTTTGGGTAGAATTGACATTTTAACAATATTTATTCTTCCAATGCATGAGCATGGAATGTTTTTCCATTTCTTTGTGTCTTCTTCAATTTCCTCCATAAGCTTTCTATAGTTTTCAGCATACAGATCTTTTACATCTTTGGTCAGGTTTATTCCTAGGTATTTTATGCTTCTTGGTGCAATTGTGGATGGGATCAGTTTCTTTGTCTTTCTGTTGCTTCATTATTAGTGTATAAGAATGCAACTGATTTCTGTACATTGATTTTGTATCCTGTGACTTTGCTGAATTCATGTATCAGTTCTAGCAGACTTTTGGTGGAGTCTGTCAGATTTTCCATATACAATATCATGTCATCTGCAAAAAGTGAAAGCTTGACTTCATCTTTGCCAATTTTGATACATTTGATTTCCTTTGGTTGTCTGATTGCTGATGCTAGAACTTCCAATACTATGTTAACAAACAGCAGTGAGAGTGGACATCCCTGTCATGTTCCTGATCTCAGGAGGAAAGCTCTCAGTTTTTTCCCCATTGAGGATGATATTAGCTGTGGGCTTTTCATAAATGGCTTTTATGATGTTTAAGTATGTTCCTTCTATCCCGACTTTCTCAAGGGTTTTTATTAAGAAAGGATGCTGAATTTTGTCAAATGCTTTTTCTGCATCGATTGACAGGACCATATGGTTCTTTTCTTTTATTAATGTGATGTATCACATTGATTGATTTGCGAATGTTGAACCAGCCCTGCAGCCCAGGAATGAATCCCACTTGATTATGGTAAATAATTCTTTTTATATGCTGTTGAATTCGATTTGCTAGTATCTTGTTGAGGATTTTTGCGTCCGTATTCATCAGGGATATTGCCCTGTAGTTCTCTTTTTTTTGCTGGGTCTCTGTCTGGTTTGGGAATCAAAGTAATGCTGGCTTCATAGAATGAGTCTGGAAGTTTTCCTTCCCTTTCTATTTTTTGGAACAGCTTGAGAAGGATAGGTATTATCTCTGCTTTAAATGTCTGGTAGAATTCCCCAGGGAAGCCATCTGGTCCTGGACTCTTGTTGGGAGATTTAAAAAAAAAAAAATTTTTTTTAACGTTTATTTATTTTTGAGACAGAGAGAGACAGAGCATGAACAGGGGAGGGGCAGAGAGAGAGGGAGACACAGAATCCGAAACAGGCTCCAGGCTCTGAGCTGTCAGCACAGAGCCCGATGCGGGGCTCGAATTCACGGACTGCGAAATCATGACCTGAGCTGAAGTCAGACGCTTAACCGACCGAGCCACCCGGGTGCCCCTTGTTGGGAGATTTTTGATAACTGATTCAATTTATTTGCTGAACTTTGTTCAAGTTTTCTATTTCTTCCTGTATGAGTTTTGGAAGTGTGTAGGTGCTTAGGAATTTGTCCATTTCTTCCAGGTTGTCCAGTTTGTTGGCATATAATCTTTCATAGTATTCCCTGATAATTGCTTGTATTTCTGAGGGATTGGTTGTAGTAATTCCATTTTCATTCATGATTTTATCTATTTGGGTCATCTCCCTTTTCTTTTTGAGAAGCCTCACTACAGGTTTATCAATTTTGTTTATTTTTTCAAAAAACCAACTCTTGGTTTCATTGATCTGCTCTACAGTTTTTTTTTTAGATTCTATATTATTTCTGCTCTGATCTTTATTATTTCTCTTCTTCTGCTGGGTTTGGGGTGTCTTTGCTGTTCTGCTTCTATTTCCTTTAGGTGTGCTGTTAGATTTTGTATCTGGGATTTTTCTTGTTTCTTAAGATAGGCCTGGATTGCAATGTATTTTCCTCTCAGGACTGCCTTCGCTGCACCCCAAAGCATTTGGATTGTTGTATTTTCATCTTCATTTGTTTCCATATATTTTTAAATTTCTTCTCTAATTGCCTGGTTGACCCATTCATTCTTTAGTGGGGTGTTCTTTAACCTCCATGCTTTTGGAGGTTTTCCAGACTTTTTCCTGTGGTTGATTTCAAGGTTCATAGCATTGTGGTCTGAAAGTGTGCATGCTATGATCTCAGTTATTTTATGCTTATGAAGGGCTGTTTTGTGGCCCAGTATGTGATCTCTCTTGGAGAATGTTCCATGTGCACTCGAGAAGAAAGTATATTCTGTTGCTTTGGGATGCAGAGTTCTAAATATAACCGTCAAGTCCATCTTATCCAATGTATCATTCAGGACCCTTGTTTCTTTATTGATCCTGTGTCTAGATGATCTATCCATTGCTGTAAGTGGGGTATTAAAGGCCCCTGCAATGACCACATTCTTACCAATAAAGTTGCTTATGTTTGTAATTAACTGTTTTATGTATTTGGGGGCTCCTGTATTCGGCTCATAGACATTTTTAATTGTTAGCTCTTCCTGATGGATAGACCCTGTAATTATTATATAATGCCCTTCTTCATCTCTTGTTACCGCCTTTAATTTAAAGTCTAGTTTGTCTGATGTAAGTATGGCTATTCCAGCTTTCTTCTGACTTGCAGTAGCATGATAGATACTTCTCCATCTCCTCACTTTCAATCTGAAGGTGTCCTCAGGTGTAAAATGAGTCTCTTGTAGACAGCAAATAGATGGGTCTTGGTTTTTATCCATTGTGATACCCTATGTCTTTTGGTTGGAGCATTTAGTCTGTTTATATTCAGTGTTATTATTGAAAGATATGGATTTAGAGTCATTGTAGAGTCTGAAGGTTTCATGCTTGTAGTGATGTCTCTGGTACTTTGTGGTCCTTGCAACATTTTACTCACAGAATCCCCCTTAAGATCTCTTGTAGGGTTGGTTTAGTGGTGATGAATTCCTTCAGTTTGTGTTTGTTTGGGAAAACCTTTATCTCTCCTTCTATTCTGAATGACAGACTTGCTGGGTAAAGGATTCTCGGCTGCATATTTTTTCTGTTCAACACATTGAAGATTTCCTGCCATTCCTTTCTGGCCTGCCAAGTTTCAGTAGATAGGTCTGCCACTAGTCTTATGGGTCTCCCTTTATAAGTTAGAGCATATTTAGCCCTAGCTGCTTTCAGAATTTTCTCTTTATCCTCGTATTTGCCAGTTTCACTATGATATGTCGTGCAGAAGATCCATTCAAGTTACATCTGAAGGGAATTCTCTGTGCCTCTTGGATTTCAATGCCTTTTTCCTTCCCCAGGTCAGGGAAGTTCTCAACAGTGATTTGTTCAAGTACACCTTCAGCCCCTTTCTCTTTCTCTTCTGGAATTCCTATTATACAGATATTGTTCTGTTTGATTGTGTCACTTAGTTCTCTAATTCTCCCCTCAAACTCCTGGATTTTTCTTTTTATCTCTTTTTGTCAGCTTCCTCTTTTTCCATAATTTTATCTTCTAATTCACCTATTCTCTCCTCTGCCTCTTCAATCCATGCTATGGCTGCCTCCATTTTATTTTGCACCTCATTTATAGCAGTTTTTAGTTCCTCGTGACTATTTTTTAGTCCCTTGATTTCTGTAGCAATAGATTCTCTGCTGTCCTGTATGCTTTTTTCAAGCACAGTGATTAATTTTATGACTATTATTCTAAATTCTTGTTCCGTTATATTGCTTAAATTGTTTTTTATCTATTCATTAGCTGTTGCTACTTCCTGGAGTTTCTTTTGAGGAGAGTTTTTCTGCTTCCTCATTTTGGATAGTCCCTGGGGTGGCGTGGAACTGCAGGGCACTTCCCCTGTGCTGTCTGGAGTAACTTGTGTTGGTGGGCGGGGCCCACAGTCAGACCTGATGTCTGTCCCCAGCCCATGGCTGGGGCCACAGGCAGACTGGTGTGTACCTTATCTTCCCCTCTCCCAGGGGCAGGACTCACTGTGGAGTGGTGTGGCCCCTGTCTGGGCTACTTGCACACTGCCAGGCTTGTGGTGCTGCTTTGATGGGATCTGGCGTATTAGCCAGGGTGGATCCGCAAGGTGCACAGGGGCGGGAGGGGCAGGCTTAGCTTGCTTTGCTTTGGTGGTCTCCTGCGGGAGGGCCCTGTAGCACCAGGGGGGAGGCAGACCCGATGGAGGGATGGATCCACAGAAGCACAGCGTTGGGTGTTTGTGGGGTGCAAGCAAGTTGGGTGATGGGAACTGGTTCCATTTGGGATTACAGCTGAGGGATGGGAGAGGGAGATGGCGTTTGCCAGCGCCTTTATTCCCCACGGAGCTGAGGTCTGTTTTCCCTGGCTCAACAACTCTCCCTCCCAATGTCCTCTTGCCTTCCCGCTCTCCAAGCAGAGCTATTGACTTTTAATATTCCAGATGTTAAGTCCCACTGGCTGTCAGAACTCACGGATTCTGGCCCCTCCACTTTTGCAAGCCAGACTTTGGGGGCTCTGCCTTGCCAGACGGGCTGCCCCTCCACCGCCCCTGCTCCCTCCTGCCAGTCTGTGTAGCACACACCACCTCTCCACCCTTCCTACCGTCTTCTGGGGGCCTCTTATCTACACTTGGCTCTGGAGAGTCTGTTCTGCTAGACATCTGGCAGTTTTCTGGATTATTTAGGCAGGTGTGGGTGGAATCTAAGTGATCAGCTGGACGAGGTGAGCCTAGCGCTCTCTTATGCCTCCATCTTCCAACAACCTCCTTTGTTTTGATTCTCAAATTTCACATATGGAATCATTTAATATTTGTCTTTCTCGGACTTATTTCGTTCAGCATTATACTCTCTAGCTCCATCTATGTTGTTGCAAATAGCAAGATTTCATTCTTTTTTATGGCTGAATAATAATATTCCATTGTGTGTGTATATATCCATTTTTAAAATCCATTTCTTTATCCATTCATCTACTGATGGACACTTGGACTGCTTCCATAATTTGGCTACTGTAAATAATGCTGCAGTAAATACATGGGTGTATGTATCCCTCTGTATTAGTGTTTTGTATTTTTTGGGTAAATACCCAACAGTGTTTACTAGATCGTCGGGTATTCTATTTTTAACTTTTTGAGGAACTGCCATCATTTCTAATTTAATATGTATCAATATTATATTTTAAATTAAATGTTGTTTCAATAGTACCAAACACAGAATGTATTAGTGTCTTTTAAAAAATACATACAGGGCGCCTGGGTGGCTCAGTTGGTTAGGCGTCTGACTTTAGCTCAGGTCATGATCTCACAGTTTGTGGGTTTGAGCCCCATGTTGGGCTCTGTGCTGACAGCATGGAGCCTGGACCCTGGTTCAGATATTGTCTCCCTCTCTCTCTGCTCCACCCCCCCCCACCCCATGCTCTGTCTCTCTCTGTCTCTCAAAAATAAAATAAAACATTTAAAAAAAAGTAAAAAAAAAAATATACAAAATTTTAAAATGTGTTCCTTCATCGATTTATTCAACCACTTTATATTAAAGGCCTTCCCTCTGTGTGCATATATGAACACTTTTTTATCCTTCCCTTGAATCACTCTATCTCCCAGCTAAATGTAAAAAACAAACAATAAAACATATAACTTGGAGGGTGCCTGTGTGGTTCAGTTGGTTAAGTGTCCGACTTCAGCTCAGGTCATGATCTTGCGGTTCATGAGATCAAGCCCCCCTCACCCCCCGCCGCCCCCCAATCAGGCTCTGTGCTAAGCTCGGCGTCTGGAGTCAGCTTCAGATTCTGTGCTTCCCACACTCTCTCTGCCCCTCCCCCGCTCACCATCTGTCTCTTTCTAAAAATAAACATTAAAAAAAATAATAACTTGGAAAATTAGGTGCTAATTAATATAAGTCCTTACACAATTTTTCAGCTTCCTCTATTGACAAATATAAAGACAGTACTGCAAGTGGACTCTAAACACTTGCTTTTTCTAAAATTTTGTTAGTAATAATAGTGCTTTGATGACTATTAATTTAATTCTGATATAATTACCTTCATATTGGGAACATGTACTACATCCCCATATTGGTCTTTTGTTTGAACAGTTATGGTGGTAGGCCAACCACAACGAATATCATCCTTGTTCAGGATCAAAGATGTTTTCTGAGGATCAGCATAGGAATCTGGTTGAAGCCACCTAGCAGTGATGAAAAAACAAGCAAAAAAGTAAACACTCATAAATACCTTCAATGATTAACATGAAATTAAGCCAAATGAGTAACACTTGTACCAAATAATATCTTCATTTCCAATTCAGTGACAATCACAAGTGTCTCCCTTGCAAATTGTCAGTGACGCATTCATTAAAAATATATGACAAAGTACAGGAGGTTTCTGATGTTTTTGTAAATAGAAATAATTTTAAAATCAGAAAACTTGAAATTTTAACTACAGCTGACACAAAATAACCAAGAAAACAAATTTAGGTTGTGTATATTTGAAGTCCCAGTACACTCATGCTTACTGAGGGAGGTCTGCCCAGATTTGCCAGCCTGAAAATCTGAGAAAGAACAACTCATCTGTAAAAGCAGTGATAGTAATGGCATTCTGCTGCCTGAGAACAGTTAGGTTAAAGATGTACTGTTCATCTCCTGTTCATCCAGTGTCTCAACTATCTTCCCTATTACCTTCCCTTCCATGTAAATTTTGCCAAATTTCTACACTTTGGGATACCCATTCTTCTTTTTTTTTAATAGGAGAAACGGATAATCTTTTTTTTTAAATGCTTATTTATTTTTGAGAGAGAGTGTGCACAAGTGGGGGAGGGGCAGAGAGAGAGGGAGACAAGGAGTCTGAAGTAGGCTCCAGGCTCTGAGCTGTCAGTGCAGAGCCTGAAGCAGGGCTTGAACCCACAAGATGCGAGATCATGACCTGAGCTGAAGTCAGGCACTTAACTGACTGAGCCACCCAGGTGCCCCAAGATATTCATTCTTGAATTCATTCCATGATCTACATTCAAGTTGTCCTGGGAGATAAGTTACAAGTAATTCTGTCATGTTTTATGTAAAGATGTCCACAAAGTTAGCAGTGAGGCTGACTTAAAAAAATTCCCTATTCTCCAATCACCATTTTGATTTTTCAAAACTAAAGAGGAACCTCTTTATTTTTAAAATTAGAAATGGGAAGAAGTTAGACTTCTATATTTACTAGTAAAATCACACAAGCCAGCATATTTTTTCTTTTCATAAAAAAAAAAAAAATAGCAACAAGATAAATGAGAACTCTATAACCCCAAATGATTTCATTAAAATTCTAAATATATTTGTATTATTTGTAGGTTTTATAAGAAATCATATTAAAATAACATACGGTGATAAATTTAAGTTTAGTCTAAAATTCCTAGACCTCTCAATTATTCCATGTGCTCCATCTATTTTTTAAATAAATAAAAGTTCACCTAGGAAACTTTAAAATAATCAACTAACAACTACCATATACTTTAAAGATATTTTAAAATATTTACCATTTTATACTTCGGCAAGTTCAAAACACATAAACCAGATTTTTCCGGCTTCATTTTAACATCTTTCCCTTTCATTTCTCTTCAGAAATGAAGAGTGAGGCATGCCCTGAAATAAGTCACTGTAGCACTTAAAGCACATTACCTTGCAAGCCTCCCACCACTTGATCCTGGAACACAGGCAATAAAATCATCCAGAAAGGACTGTTCATTGCTTTGGATTTGAAGTGGTAAGTTTCCTTCAAGTGCCTCTAATATAGTTGGTGAATGAGAAAGAGCTAAACCCTTTCCAAGAATACCAGAATGGGTTTTGCACACCTGTTGGGTAAAAGACAATATTCATGTATTTGAAAACATACAATTTTAATTACATGAGTTTCTTGAACTTTCACACAATTTTAGGTAGGCCTCTTCAGGGAAAGCATTTTCTCTCCATGCCCCAGTGCTCCTGTAGCCTACAAAGTATAAAACAAACCTCCAAGAGGGAAAAATATGGGATAGTACTTCCAGCCTCCTTCCTCCCACCAAAACAAGTAATGTCAGAGACGTGCAGGTTGAGAAGGTGCATCTCCTCTCGCTCTACTGGGCCAGGGTTCCCTTCTGCAGGCAGCTGTGGAGGCCTCTCATCTTTTGTGTCCCCATTAGTGGCATCTTTCATGGGTGGATTATCTTTGCTCTCTTAGTTGGGTGGCTACCAAGGTCCTGCCTTGGACAACATGTGGATACAAGCCTGACTGTGGCTGCACATAAACTCCATTAGTCTGTCTAAGCCTCAATTAAAATTAAGAAAAAGAGGCAGATAACAACTGAAATTTTAGTTTTCACTGACCTGACAAG
This sequence comes from Panthera tigris, assembly GCF_018350195.1. NCBI lineage: Eukaryota > Metazoa > Chordata > Mammalia > Carnivora > Felidae > Panthera > Panthera tigris. The sequence continues at coordinate 50,754,087 of NC_056660.1, forward strand.
CAAACTTTACCTTTTTGAAAGATCTGCTTTAAATGCTGAAACTCTAGAAACTTTTTAATGACTATGTTATAAATTTTGAAACAAAATATTTTTCATACAAGAAGATTATGCTTCCACTACTATGACACTTATACAACAGTACCTTCTGCATTCTCTGAGATATACAATTTCAAAAATCATGATCTTTAAAATCAAACAGATTTGAGTTCAATTCCTGACTTTTAGACAAGCACTGCTGTGTACTCTTGAGCTAAGAGGTTACACACCATTCCTGAATCTGCAAAATGTATAAACTGGTAATCAAATAATATCTCTCTTCTGTAGTTACTGCAAAATTTAAATTATATAACACATACAAAGTGCACACTATGCTGCCTAACAAGTAGTAGGTATTAGACCACATGACATCTACCTTATGTGCCAAAAATGTGGGCAATCTGGGATATGAGGGTTTTTGTCTTTAACAGAAGCACAATAAACATCTCTTTGTATCAGGCCTAAATGACATTTTATAAACCATTATAATCTCTGTAAGGATAAATAACATATGAACTCCTTGATGGTTCTCTTTAATTAGAATGCTGTCTGATACATACTGTATTTATTAAATCTCTATTGAATTTTTATTTTTTTACCTTAAAGTACAAAAATACATACTGTATTTATTAAATCTCTATTGAATTTTTATTTTTCTATCTTAAAGTACAAAAATTTAACTCTTTTTTAAAAACAAAAACAGGGGCTCCTGGGTGGCTCAGTCGGTTAGGCGGCCGACTTCAGCTCAGGTCATGATCTTGCAGTCTGTGAGTTCTGGCCCCGCGTCGGGCTCTGTACTGACAGCTCAGAGCCTGGAGCCTGCTTCAGATTCTGTGTCTCCCTCTCTCTGACCCTCCCCTGTTCATGCTCTGTCTCTCCCTGTCTCAAAAATAAATAAACGTTAAAAACAATTAAAAAAAAAAAAACCAGAAAAAAACAAAAACAAAAGCTGGTGGGTTTTTAAAACGTAGAAGTTTCTTAACATTATTGAGGATACCAGGGCTCTCTATAATTGGAGCATAGTAATCAAGATCATGGACTTTGTCACCCAATTGCCAGAGGTCAAATTCTAGCCAGCTGCTTACTAGCTATGTGATTCTGGGCAAGTTACCTAAGCACTCTATGCCTCCTTGTAAATGGAAAGTAAGAGTTTCTCATTCATGGGGCCACTATGAGGACTAAATGAGTTAAAATATGCCAAGTGTTTGGAATAGTACTTGATAAGGTCAGGATCAAATAAATGTTTGTTTTTATTATTACTGCTATGATCAATTCACCTTGGGAAGTGAATAAGATGAAACAACCAGCTATAGGTAACAGTTGACCTGGATACTAGCCTCTGTCTCCTAATTAGCTGAATTCTTAGACAAGTCACAGAACTTCCTTGAACTTCAGTTATTGTAACTATAAGATGCAAGAGAGAATACTGACCTCAAAATGTAAATGCTAAAAACAGATAATATTAAAGATACAATAAAATACTCTATAGAAATTATTTAAATTACTACTACTAACACCCATTTCCCTCTTTTTCTGACCGGTAAATAAAACTTTTGAGATCCAATTTAAATGTCAACAGCTCTGCAAAGCCCTTCCCTAAACCCTTGGCACTTGGTAACTTCCTTCTCTGGCAGGATTTATGTTCACTTCAGATTTAACAACCTCCATGCATCACAGCAAGGACTCACCTGGGTTTCTCCTATCAAGATATTATAAGTTATGTATTATCTGTCAATAAACAGAATGAAGTACTTAATGAAAGCCCTATATTCAAGAAAAATAAGGTTGATCTGAATGAAAATACTGCTTTCAAATCAATGTACAAATTTATCCTTACGATGTTTGTGACAATACCTGCAATGCAGCCTCTTCAAGAATTTCAAGATCTTCCTCTAATTCATTACCTGTTGTGTAAATGAAAAGTTTTAGTAACATATATTAATACTTAGTTTAACTTTTTTTTTTTTTTACTTTATGTATTTATTTTGAGAGCAAGAGCAGGGGAGGTGCAAAGAGAGGGGGGCAGAGAGAGAGAGAGAGAGAGAGAGAGAATCTCAAGCAGGCTCCATGTTGTCAGCGCAGAGCTGGACATGGGGCTTGAACTCATGAACCGCAAGATCATGACCTGAGCCGAAATCAAGAGTAGGATGCTTAACCCTCTGAGCCACCCAGACACCTCACTTAGTTTAACTCTCTAGTCCTCTGCATTTATTCACACCTTTTTCACAATTCTGATATTCCAGATTGGAAAGAACTATTATCACTCTGGATCAGTCTCAGTGCTTTATGTTTTAAAATGTATATTTCAGTGTAAATATAAGGCTATTAATTCTCAAGGCAATACTCAAAAGGTATCTACCAAGTGATGTGCAATACACACACACACACACACACTACATTTAGGCATATAAATGTGCACTTTTGAATTTAGTGTATTCAAATTCCCCTCTACCTCCCAAAATGAAGGAACTAGTTACTCAGAATCTGGGCCTTTTTATTTTGGTTATCTTATACAAGAGCTATCTATATCTTTAGTAAAAAGAGTAATTTACAGGAAAACATAAGATAGTGAGTGTATCCTCCATCCATTTTCTCCTTTATTGCTTCATATAAAACATATTTAGGGGCACCTGTGTGGATCAGTCGGTTAAGCGTCCGACTTCATCTCAGGTCATGATCTCATGGTTTGTGAATTCAAGCCCCATTGTGGGTTCTGTGCTGACAGCTCAGAGCCTGAGGCCTGCTTCAGATTCTGTGTGTCCCTCTCTCTCTGCTCCTCTCTGCTCATGCTCTGGATCTCTTGCCTTCAAAAATAAAGCAACATTAAAAAAAAACCAACCATATTTATTGAATTTGCTTTGATAGTTTAATTAATTTAAAAACTATTACTAAGGTAATACATGTTCAAAAGGAAATATTCAAATTTTGCAGAAGTGTAGAATGAAAAATTCTCCTACCTACCTCCTTCTGAAAATAAAATGTCAACAGTTTATGTATTATTCAAGAAACTTTGTGTGCAAATAAGTACATGTGTGTGTGTGTCAACATATATACTCATGCACACATACACATATATTATTATATATATATAACATAATATTCACGAAGAATGGGACCCTCTTCTGAAACTTTTCTCAGTTAACATAATTAGGAATTTTTCTTGGTCAGAACATAGAAATCTCTTTTTGTTGTTGTTTTTTAACAGTCTCATGTATTCCCCTTGTATGTATCATTACTTATTTAACCAGTTTCCAACTGACAGATATTTTAGTTGCTTCTATGTTTTACAATCACAAGCACTGCTATATTAATATCTCTCTTACAACATATATTTTTTAAGCATTTGTACAAGTACATACAAAAATTGCTGTATCAAAAAGTATACGGCATGTAAAATTTGAACAAATTTCCCCCAAATTTCCTTTGGAGGAAATAACAAATTTCCTCCAAAGGCTACACCCATTTCCTTCATATAAAGAGAACACAACATGTCTCACTTCCTCATACCTGTGTCAACATTAAGTAGGAGCAGGGGAACTGAGAAGCATGGAAGGGAGCAGGAAAAAAGGAAGGAAGAAAAGAGCAGAGAATGAGAAGGGAGGAAGGAGGGATGAGGTGGAAAGGGTAGTCTTCGAGGGAGGAGCTACAAATGAACTTCTGAGGGTGAGAACTGGGGAAATACAATAATAATGTCTTTTACTCCCAAACACTGTGAAGATAAATGTTAAACCACGTCTAAGCATCATAGAATCAGTAAATATTTCTAACCTTAGTTTCATCTTTACCATCCTGATCATAAATTGATTCACATACCACACAAATTTGTATCATTTTATAAAGAGGTATTGTTCCTGCCAATACCTCATTTCTCTCCTGTGCTTCACAGGAAAATTCTTCTAAAGAGCTATCTATATTTAACCTGCGTCTCTTTTCTGACCATCCATTCTCTCCCTCTACTCTAAAGGCCTTATGTTTCTCTCATCTCACTGATATATTTCTTATTGAGCATATATGTAACCAACAAGTCTCTCCATCCAATGGTAGATTTTAATTGACTTCTCAACTACATTAAAAAATCCCATCAATGTCCATTTTCCTGGTTTTACGCCTACCTCCTTCGCTGCTGTACCAGTATTTTTTATGTGCTCTTCCTCCCATTCTGTCCATTTTTGACACTTTGGCAGTCCCACCTCTGATCCTGGGCTATCTTCTCTTTCTCATTTGCATTCTCTTCCTAGCTCATCTTTCACATGGTCCCATGCCTTTAAATTTCAACTATGTTCAAATGACATTTCCTTTGACTTGTGCCCTGAGCGTCAGGCAATGAATATCCAACTGTCTAGTTGATATGTCCACAAGGATATTTAAGAAATTATCTCAAAACTTTTGGTTTAATATTATGTATCTAATGTTTAACCCAGTGTCTGACACACAGCGTGTATGTGCCTAAGAAGGGTTTGTGTGCATGTCTGTGTGTGAATAGAAAAGACTAGAGGATACTCTTCAATCTTCAGTACAGAAAACCCAAACTACCAGCATATTAAACAGTTATTACTCATGAATGTATGGGACTATTGAATTCATTTTGCTAATTTATTTCAGAATGCCCTAAAATAAACATATTCTACCCTTGAAATTTTTAACAAAATCAAAAACACCTAATACTTGACCAGACTTACCAATAGGAAGTGCTAGATCCTTTTTCATCAAAGCAGCTGCACAAACTCCGCCAAGATTGGCTAATTCTTTTTCCAACTGAATGACACCCTGGAGAATCACAAAAATAAAATAAAATAAATGAAATGAAGTGAAATGAAATGAAAATAAGATAAAATGAGCTGCTTTAAAAAAATATTTGGAGGATAAAATATTTGGAAGATAATGTGGATTATCAACAAAATGTGATTTGCATCCAAGCATAACTTTTGAAACCAGAAAGAACAGGTCAACTAGTGGTTAAATTAAGAGTGGAGGAGGGTCAATAAAATGTCTACTGCATGTTATAAGGTCCAGGTCTACAGGTGCATTCCAAAGAATTTGTCATTCATTACTTTGAAGTAACATGATCATTTTTTTCACCTTGATTTTGTTTTATTGTGTGATTTGAAACATTTAGAATAGAAACTAAATTGGTCCCATTGGGAAAGCAGATTCTATTTTTTACTCAGAAAGGTACAGCCACCTGAGCAGGTTTGGAGCAGGTACAATTATAATTTCTGTTGCAGACTCTATTCTCTTCATGTATTAAAAGTAGCAAAAACAAACAAACAAACAAACAAACAAAACACTAAAAAACAAAAAACACTACACAAAATTAAACTACAAGGTATTTTAAATTATATTCTTTAAATTTCAGGCTTCGTGAACATAGGCAGCAAACACAACTTTAGTCAATAGCAGCCTTCAGAAACACAATCTTAACACAATGAGAAGATAATTCATTCCTACCTCATCAGGTCCAGGGCTAAACTCATATCCAATTGCAAAACATTTAAAACCATAGAAAGAAGCTTTGTCATCTTTCACATAATCTGATGCAGTCTCCAATGAAAAAAGGGCTTCATTTCCTAAGAAAAAAAAGCTAACATTGAGTTCAAAATCTGAAATGACTTTATTAAAGTTTCCCTTTTATCTATCTCAAGATAGGTAGCAATACAAATCAGTTATTAAAAAGCCCAGGCTTTTTGGGGGTGGGGGGTGTTCCTGTATCTACTTGAATATAATTGCTAAAAACAACTCTAGCCAACAACAGAATCATCTCAAGTGAATTGTTATTTTTCTTTATGATCAAGCTCTCCTCAATCAAATGTTCTACCTTCATGTTACATGAGCAATCGTTTTTCAATTATCTATTTCTAGGGTAACCTAGGTTAGTTAGCCTTTTCTGTTTCAGTCAGTAAGCAATCCTCTAACCTGGCTCCTTACAAACAAACAAGGCAGGTCAGACTAGAAGACAAAAGCTTCTGAATTCAAACAGGCTATGAATTTGGGGAATCACAAGAATATTTATGGTTAACTGGTTAAAAACACAACAGACTACATGCAGTTTTAATAATTTACAAACTTTCTTTGAAAGGAAAACATTAGCAATAGCAATAAAAAAATGCTTTCTATCTCTGACACTCCCCCCCCGCCGCCCAACACACACACATCCTCAAGCCTGAAGAACTAAAAACAACAGCTTTAATGTAACTCAGTACGTGAGGTGTTTCACCAATTCTCTTGAGTGGAAGAAGCCCTAAGTTCTCAAAGTCTAGCACTTATTGGGAAAATAAAAGATCAAATTCACTTCTTCCATAGTTTGTTCCCAACTATACAGACATCTACTCCTCAATATTAACCCTCTGCTTTGGTCAAGCTAAACTTTTTTCACAAGATCCTCATGACATTCTCTCTTTGAAAACTCAGTCGTGTTATGCCCTCTGTCTAGAGTCTTCTTCACTACTCAAGTGCACTCCAGATGCATAGTAGGTCTTGAAGAAATTCTTCTCAATGTTTGTAAACGTTTTCAATGTTGTATCCTTACTAAACATAATTGTCATAAATGCATATATTTTACCATATAAAACAGAAAATAAAAAAACAACTTACCTGGCAACACTAAAACCATAGTAGGCCACCCAGAGGACCCTGAAAATTTCTTTAATTCTATCCAGGAGTTAAGATTTTCATGAACAGATGTCAATTTTGGTCCATATCCTGAATTCTGAACAGTTCTGACAGGAATCAATAAACGGAGGACATCTTCTGACTGCGCAGTGCCACACTGGGGGTCAAACTCGATTGTCATCCACCGTACACATTCTGGGAACGTCACCTGAGGTCAATAGGCAAGAGGACACTTGTATTTGTTAAGAAAAATTTGATTGTTTTTTCCTATTTTAGACACAGGACATACTGTAAATATGATGCTTTAAACATACTGTAAACTAAATTTTAAGAAACTAATACAGTAGTTTCAATATGATTAGAAATCATGGTATTAATGTTCAATATCAATTGTCCCTATTCCCAACTTGCAATATCTACTGCTTTCTACCTAAAACTTGGTTGATATTACATCAATGTTTGTAAGTACACACTGGTAACACTGAAAAAATATCACAAGGTTGTTTTGATTTCCATAAACATTCAGTTATCTAATTTTGTGGAACTATATATATAGTAAATTTTCTATTTCAGTCAGTATGCATTTAAGGAATCTAAGTAGGTAAATGAAAATATTAATTAGATGGGCAAAATATAAAGATATATTGATGGAAAGGAAACAAATCATTAAAATTTAAGGTTTTAGTCACTTTTAAGTTATCTACCATTCATAGTATCTGCTACAAATGATATTTTTCATTAGCAAAAAACTTCAGAACTTCATATATAACGAGAATAAAAAAATAAACTAAACACACAATGATGAAAACTTAGATTTTTATATTTTCCTAAAGTTTCAATGTAATATGAGTTTATGATGGCACATACTTATATGTATATTTTTAAGTAAGCCAATATAGTTTATTTTATTAAAGTTGAAATATGAAGGGTAGAAAAACTAAAAGTAATAAAATTGCCAAATATTAGCTATTGTGTTGAAAGTCACACAAACTAGGTCATAAAATGTATCTTTGTCCTTATCTTTTAAAAATCTTTTATTAGTATTTTTTAAATATAATTTAGTGTCAAGTTGGCTAACATACAGTGTATACAGTGTGCTCTTGGTTTCAGGGGTAGATTCCTGTGATTCATCGCTTACATGCAACATCCAGTGCTCATTACAAGAAGTGCCCTCCTCAATGCCCATCACCCACTTTCCCCTCTCCCCTGCCACCCCCATCAATCCTCAGTTTGTTCTCTGTATTTAAGAGTCTAATATGGGTTTGCCTCCCTCTCTGTTTGAAACTATTTCTTCCCCATCCCTTCCCCCATGGTCTTCTGTTAAGTTTCTCAAATTCCACATAGGAGTGAAATCATATGTCTTTCTCTGCCTGACTTATTTCAGTTAGCATAATACCCTCCAGTTCCATCCACATTGTTGCAAATGGCAGGATTTCATTCTTTCTCAGTGCCAAGTAGTATTCCATTGTATATATAACCACATCTTCTTTATCCAATTCATCAGTTGATGGACACCTGGGCTCTTTCCATGATTTGGCTATTGTTGAAAGTGCTGCTATAAACATTGGGGCACAAGTGCCCCTATGAATCAGCACTCCTGTATCCTTTGGATAAATTCCTAGTAATACTATTGCTGGGTTGTAGGGTAAGCTTCTATCATCATCATGGCAGACAGCATTCTGTCTTGGTAGTCGAATTACAATTAAGTGGGACCATGTCAAATAGTAAACTATGAAATGGTTATAGGATATGATATGACAGTTAGGAAATTTCCTAAGTATGATATTGATCTAAAAAAATTACCTAGAACTAAGGCAAACAGCTTTGGTACAGGATTAAAAAAAATCTCCACTTAAATGAAAAGCTCACCTTTGTTCATAATTACATAAATGCAAATTAAAACTAAAGTAAAATACCATTACTCCCACCAATTCTCCCATTATATTAGCAAAAGGCCCAAAATTTAACCACCGACTCTGTTGGGGAGGCTGTGAGAAAACAAGCACTCTCAAACTGGTGCTGGGGACACGAAACAGTATAACCTCAACAGGACTCTCTCAACCCTAGCAAAGATACATAGCGTTCAGCTTCTGTAGCAGTAACCCTAAACCTATGAAGCACATGGCTCCTCAGTCTATATTTGTTTGACCCAGTAATCCCACTTCTGGGGATGTGCTTTGAAGATATATTTCTAAATACATGAAAAAACAAACAAAAAAGCCCAACATTTACGTAAGGTTATTCATCGCAAAAAAATTAGCAAAATACTGAAAACACCTGAAGTGCTCACACACGCTACCTACTGAATAAACTATGATCCATCTTCACAGAGGAGCACTAACCAGTTGTAAAAAAAGAATGAGGATGATCTCTTTAAATGATATGGGGAGATTTCTATGCATTTTATTACATTTCAAAAAGTACCAAACAGATTTGGTGTGCTACCATTTTAAATAAAAGAAAAACCTACATCTATATCCATCTATCTATTTTTTCAAAAATAAACACAGGAAGGAAACACCAGGACACTCAATGGAGTAAGCTGAGAAGCAGAGAAGGGAAAGGGAAGGGCCTCATAATTCTGAGCATGTTATTTTATATGATTTTATTTCTGGAGCCATGTTGATATTTTAAATACTGTATAAAGTTAAAAGATAAAAGTGGGGCACCTGGGTGGCTCAGTCGGTTAAGCGGCCGACTTCGGCTCAGGTCATGATCTCGCGGTCTGTGAGTTCGAGCCCCGCGTCGGGCTCTGTGCTGACAGCTCAGAGCCTGGAGCCTGTTTCAGAGTCTGTGTCTCCCTCTCTCTGACCCTCCCCCGTTCATGCTCTGTCTCTCTCTGTCTCAAAAATAAATAAACATTAAAAAAAAAAAAAAAAGACTGATGATGTTGAACATCTTTAAAAAAAAAAAAAAAAAAGATAAAAGTTAACCAAGATAAAGATAAAGATAAACAAAGAAGGATCGGGGAAAACTCACAAAAATTAAGTACAAAAAACCAAATAAGCCTAATTTTATAGCAAAGTGATTGTATAGCAACCTGCACATATAGATAAAAAGAATTACTCCAAGTAACTTCTGAATTTGGTACTTTGTTATCTAATGTCAGCGGGATATATTCTAAAGACAAACATTTTACAAGGAAATTGTTAATTTTACCCGGTAGTTTTATTTTTCACAGTGACACATAAATGGGATAGATATAAAGACAAGACTCCTATAATGTTGACTAGAACTGGTAGGTAGTATTCAAAAACTGATGAAAACATGATAAAACATATAAAAAACATAAAATCCAGCTTGAATGAACTTCCACTGTCCAAATCAATTAAAATTTGAGAATTAAAATAATAACAGCAAAGGATTATAACATTAAACAAAAAGAAAATTCTTAAATCTGTATTGATATAAACACATAAAATAAACGAGTCAATGTGTGTTTAAAAGTGGAAGGGATGGAAAAACGGTCTTTTACAATAGAACACCAAATGGAAGGAATAACAGAATTAGAAAGCCACCGTTTTGCAACCACTATAGTAATAAGTGATTTGGGTAAGAATCACCAATGGATGCTAAAACTGCTGGGTAAAAATTTGTTAGGGAGTATTTTTTACACAGTCTCTAGCTCTCTACCCATAAGCCTTTTCAAAGAGAAAAAAGGTAGTTTTGGTGGAGAAACTTGCCAGATATCCTCTTAATCAAATGGTAAGTACTTCCTGATGGGATGCACTGACAAGAATACGGTATCAATTATGAACTGTTGCTGCCCAAAACAAGTAACCTAAGTTTAATCATTAGGAAACAATCAATCAAGTCCAAATAAAAGGACACTTCTACAGAACCACTGATTGTATTCTTCATAAATGCCAACGTCAAGAAAGACAAGGAAAGTCTGAGGCACTATTTCAGATCAAAGGAAACAGAGAAGACCTGACAACTAAGTGCAATGGATGAATCTGGGTGGATCCCAGATCTGGGTTTAGAAAAATGCCATGAATGCTGTTGTTGGGGCAGCTGGCAAAACATCTAGCTTATAATATCATGGTATACTACTATTACGCATTATGGTAATAGAGCATCAATGTTAAATTCCCTAAATTTGACTAGTGTATTACTGATACACAGAAAAATCTCTGTTCTTAGGAACAAGGTGACTGTTCATGTTTGCAACTTACTCTTAAATGGTTCAGCAGTATCAAATACAGATAAATAAATACAACAAATGTGGCAAAATGTTAACTGATGAAGCCAGGTGAAAGGCATACAAGGTGATCATTGCACAAATCTTATTTTTTCCTACAGGTTTGAAATATTTAAAATAAAAGCTGAAACACATGGGGAATGAATATACACACTATCTCCATCTGTGTATGTGACTACACTTACGTTATAAAAAACGGAAGAATAAACTACAAAGTTATAATAAAATGAAATGCTACCTAGGATAGGGAAGGAGGGAACAGAGACTAGGGATAGAAATAAAAGCTAGACTTCTCTGAGTACTCTTTCCTTTATAGATTTGAGTTAGGACAATGTAATCATTTAAGTTGTTCTAAAACAAAACAAGATATAAAAAGCAGTTCCTAAAATCCTAAAATAAAAGAAATGATGCCAAATGTATGTCCAATTAGTGGCATAATCACACAGAGAGTGACTATTCCAACTTACATTAAACACAGTAATTGACCATACCCACTTACTTTAAAACACATTCATTTCTTTATACATCCTAGATGGGATATACCCAACATGACAAAACACACCCACACATATACACACACAGGAAATGAATAACTGAGTTTCTAATTCTAATATTCCCAGTGTTATTGGGAACAGGGATCTAGATGTATGACAAAAAGATTCAAGGGTAAGATCCTATGGACCTTATTCTGAATTAGTATCATCAGTACAAACTTCAGGTATTGTATCTTAAAAACAAAACAAAACAAAACATACACATAAATGTGTCTATACAGGAATATATACACATATATAAAAATAATATGTGCCTGTGTGTATAAATGCATGCACGAGTGACTGTATGTATCAGTTCTGTGCACTACAAATATTTAGAAACAATCACCAGCCCAAGAGAAATGAGTCAAATTCTTCTGCCAAATTTTGGCTCTAAAATACCAACACAAGAAATGTAGAAGATGAGCCTAGAATATCTTACACTAGTGAGGGAGGATGCTATGAATGACTACAAGGGGTATGTCTAAAGGATTCAGGCGGCAAGCTGAAGAGGCTCCTACCAACAAAGACATATGGTCCATTTTCTCAAATAAAATTCAAGGAAACAAAAAAAGAGTTGGAGGGGAACCTCCTCAAGTAGATAACAAGAGACTTGAGAGACATAATAACCAATCACAATGTATGGATCTTATCTGGATTCTAATTCAAACAATTAAAAAAGTTAAACTCTTATTTTGAATCTAACTCAATTAAAAATGTACATATTTGATGACATGAAGGAATTATTAGCATTTTCTGTATAATAATAATATAGTTACTTTTTATGGGTCTATATTTAAAGATACATAATAAAATATCCATAAAGGTGCTTTAAAATAATCTAGAAAGGGCAAAGTGGGTGGAGAATAAACAAATCAGGTCTGGTCAAGAGATTGGGGTGGGGGTGGGGGGTTGAGTTAAACAGGTGATGGGGATTAAGGAGTGCACTTGCTGTGATAAGCACAGGGTGATGTACGAAAGTGTTGAATCACTATATTGTACACCTGAAACTAATACTACACTGTATGTTAACTGGAATTTAAATAAAAACTTAAAAAAAGCTGGTAACTACTGAATCTGTGATGATGGATAAGTGCAGTGACTGTCTAGTCCTTTTATATGTTTACCACAGTGTATAATAAAAAGTTGAGTATTTTGCAAGCACATAAAACTTATAATCACATTGATGAATTAGACAAATCTTCCTTCTCCTCCTTAGCTTACATGATACAATTTAAGAAGGAATAAAGACTCTGGATACTCTGTAATAATATTATATTTATAAATGTTTTATTATTTTTTACATTATTTATATTAGAGCACTCGAAGTCCTGCATTGGATATGCAAATTTTCAGAGCTCAGGCTGTGGTATAAATAATAGCAGTTCAAACAGTATGATTTTTAAATTTTCATGCTTATATCCACTACTATTACAATATATAATATGCAGTTGAACATTATATACTGCACTGGACTTATAAAAACATATGAGAACAATTCTCACAAATACTCCCAACTATACGCTTTAATGACAAAAATTCTATCTTAAACCCTTTTGTGGATCTGACAGTGCCTAACCACCTGATTTCTATATTTAAATACTATAAAAAACTATACTTCTAAACAGAGGCAAAGTATCCTGTAAGGCATCATTATAGAACATCAAACCAACTTTTAAATTTAAACTCTGCCCAGGAGTCAGCGCCTACCTTGTAGTGCATCACACATGCAGGTTTATAGGGGTGCTCACTCTCTATGACCGCATAGTGATTAGAGGTTGTACAAGCAGAGAGGCCTTGCTCAGGCTGGTTTCCTGTGGTGCTATCTGTTGACTGATTAGGATTGAATGCAGGGGGTGCATACTTCTGATTCAAAATGGCAACTGAGGGAAGTAACTGTTGGACAAGGCCAAAGACTTCTACAGCCACCTGGTATAAAAAGAAATGATTAAATGAGATAATAAATGTGAAAATTGCTTTAAAGTTGTTAATTACTGTAATTGTTGGCCATCCTTAATTACTAAGATATTATTAAGAGTTTCTTCTGACTAAATTTTTGCTCAAAGAGAAATTTTTTTTATGGAAAAAAAAGATTTACCTTAGATGTCTTAGATGTTATATGAAAATAACCTTGTCTATACTTTTAAACACTTTGCCTTTTTGTAATCTGTCGTAAACTAGGTTTTACTCAATCTTTATGCTAAAGAATCAATAGTTTATGATTTCCTCCATATCTTGACTATTTCTCAATTGTAAAATACTCCTACCTTGCTATTTTTATTCAAAAAGAAGACTTGGCATCAACCTCATAAACTACAAAAATCTACTTAAACTCTCCTTATATGTCATAACTCTAAAATATACTTCTCATTCCCAAATTCTTCAACTGTAAAGCCAATAAGTAAGCATAGTAATCTAGTCAACAATATGAAGAACAGAGAGGTTTAACTGATAACTTCTACCATTTTAACATGTCTATCTCTGTTATGTTACTTGTAACCCAGGTGCCTCAAAGATTAAAATGTTTATAAAGATACAAAGTCTAAAAAAAATGATATTAAAAAAATATTCAAAGTTACATAATTAAGTTACACACCTTGGGAATAGCAGCAGCTACTGGTCCTATGTAGGCTATAATAAGGGGAAGCAGCATGGAAAACAGACTGGAAGAACTAAGCAGTTCTGGAATGTCATCAGCTAAAAAAGGCATTAAAACTATAGTTAGAAGGTAATTTCACTGTAATGTATATATGCTATACTAAATCTATATTCTAGTCTCTTGAGCAAAATAAAATTATCACTCTTATAAAGGACCTGGCCCTATTCTAAGGGCTTTACTGACATAAGCCATATCAATTAATCCTCACAGTAAGACACTTGTATTATCTCTACTTTTTACAAGACGAAACCAAGGCACACACTGTTTAAATAACTCATCGAAAATCCTACAGCTGTAAAATGACAGAGGCAGGATTAGAACCTACAGCAATAGTCATGATGTTAACCACTACACCTGATGCCGCATGTGGCTACATGTGTGACATTAGGCCAATTACTTAATTGGCATATGCCTCAGGTTACTCCTCTGTAAAAAGGATAGTAACAGTACTTCCCTCAGTGGGTACTACAAAGATTGAGTTAATATATGTAAAACATTAGAACAATGCCTGCACATATCAAGCACTACAAAAATGCTGTTATTAAGCTATATTGCCTTCTATTTTACCAAGAAACCTTTTGCTAAAGGACATTATAATCATTTACCCAATGAGCACGGTGCTGGGAAGATAAGTTGAGTCTAGACTGAGATCACCTTTATATTAAAGGCCAATTATTTCCAAATACTTCTTTCTAGATATGCTGTTGCATCGGCATAGGATTCAGTTATTTAAAAATACAGTTTCTTAGCCCAGCCCAAACCTGCAGACTGGATGGGCCAAACATTTTTTATTTTTAGCAAGTTTCCCAGGTGATTCTGATGTGTACTAGGCTTAGGAACAAATGTTACAGATTACAGTAAGGCTGGGTGGGTTACAATGAATGCTTGTGTAAATGAACTCCATTGCCAGTGTGGAGGTGACTAGGTAGTTAGATGTGGAATGGGAGAACAGTGGCAGTGAGGCTGCTGGGATGTTACCCATCTATGGGGAAGAGGACATGTGCCAGCACCATGGTAGCTTGGACTATGGAAGAACAGACAGGGGAATACAAATTGGAGAGTTGCCAGTGGAAGAACTTATAGAACTGAAATCAGACAAGTGAGTTTGGGGAGATGTTTAGGGTTACCCAGACCTTTGGGTGAATGGTGATAACATTACTGGAAATATAGGAAGAAAAACACACCTTAAGGAGAAAATAAAATGCTTTCTGACTACTAAAGTAAGGATAAAGCAAAGACTCAGCTTTATCCTTGAGTTTTTCTTACTAGGTTAACTAAGGAAAAAATAGGTATCCGGTAACTGCTTTTGGACATTTTAAAAAGTTCTGCATTAGAATATGGAGAGTATGGCTGATCCAAAATGAATGTGTATGTGTGAGCAGATCTACAATGAATAAAACATTCTGGGATCCTACAAAATAGTTACTCTTCAGTAATTCTGTGTACAAGTTAGGGAATAAAGAATCTAAAATATGACTATTAAAAGAAAAGTCTTACCATCCACAGCAAGAGCTCTGTGCAAGAGGTCTTTTGCAGCTCGAACAACAGTGCTTACCACAGAGAGAGCTCTGCTACAGTTTTTATCTTCTTCATTGGCTTTACTCAGAAGCTGGGATTGTAAATCTCCATCAAATTCACTCCTGTAACAGGAGTAATACATGAGATTATTTTACATGGTAGGTAAAACATGATCTAACTCTAGTTAGATCAGAGCTCCTCACTTAAAGTTAAAAAAGTTAAAGTTGTAACCGTGCAATTTCAAGGAGTGACAGGACTTCAAAGAAAAATACAGCCGGATAAGGATATAAAGTTATTTTAGAATAAGACCAAAGAGAGTCTGTATCAGGAACTGATATTTAAATAAAGGCTTGAATTATGTTAAAAAAACAAAAAGCTGACGATAAAATATTCAGGCATAAGGAATAGTAAGATAAAGGTTCAGACAAGAACAAGACTGGCAAGTTCAAGGAACAGAATGAAGACGAGTGTGACTGGAATGAAAGGAGCGTGGAGGGTGACAGGAATCACACCATGTGAGCTCCATAAGCCTCCATAAGACCTTGCATTTCGTACTGGGATGGGAAGCTGTGAGGGGATCGTGAGCAGGGGCAGAACTTGGCCTGATGCATATTTCTGTGAAACCCTTCTGGCTGCACTGTGCAGACTGACTGCAGGAGGGCCACCAAAAAAGGTGGGAGGGAGACTGGGGGGGAGACTGGGTTAGAAGCTATGATTGTTACGCAGGGGGCGGCAGTGATGGTTTGAACTGAACTGTTAATTATGGGAGTTAGAAAAGGTCAGACTTAGAACATTTTAAAAGCACAGCTGCCAGGACTTGGTGATAGAAAGAGTGAGAGAAACAGGGAAGTCAAAAAACTCCAAGGTGCTTGGCTCCAACCATGGATGGAGAGGAGCACTGTGACACATTAAACTACGATGTCTCACAGGTGACCTTAAGCATTGTTAAAGAGGACATGTTAAAAGCAGGTCATCTGGAGACCAATTACCTGCCTATAGAACCCAGGACCATACTTTACAAGAAGTGTGACTTTAGGCAAGGCATTTAACCCTCAACGTGTCTGTTCCCTCATCTGTGAAGCAGGACAAGCGCCCACCTCACGGAGTTACTACAAGGACTAGCTAATAACACAGGTCATGCACTGAAAACACATGTGTTAAGAACACCTTGTTATGTATCCTAGGGCCCCAAGAACTAGACTCAGAGACATCAAAATATATTGCAGACTGGATAACAGAACCAAGGCAAAACTAGTACTTGGATAGAAGTGATCTGATCACTAATCTTTAGTATTTTTAAAAAAGAAATGAACTGAATGTTTTTAGTATTTTTGGTATTTTTAAAAAAGAAATGAACACACATGCCCAGGAGATAAAAATTTCGAAGATATTAAAGAATAACGACAAAAAAAGGGAAGTAACGACAAAAACATTTTAAAGCATTCACCTTTACAGTGAGCAGTGAAAAAATAGAAATATATTAATATATATATATAAACCATGACCCTGGGATCATGACTTGAGCCAAAATCAAGAGTCAGACACTCAAACAACTGGCCCACCCAGGTGCTCCTATGTATTAATATGAGATCTTTTTACACAAATCAGCACAAGTATGTGCAAGGAAGTTATGCTGCATAATTTAATTATAACTATGCATTTAGCATTTTTTACCTTGATATCAAACTTTATGTGTTCTGTTGCTTTAAAATGCCCCCTTCCCTGTACATACACACTTACCTATAGTACAGGATCTGTGGAATCTGTCCTCTGGTTTGATTTGTACCATTACTACTCAAGCTGCATGTGCTGAATGTGAATGTCACGCCGTCCGGGCACTGAACTGTGGTCATTCCTCCATCTCCATTGGCTGTACGACTTCCATAGTTCCTCAAGCGCACAGCATATTTAACATTTTCCTTCACAATAAAGATGTAAAACATGTTTATAATGTACAGAGGCTATAAAAAAAACTGGGCCAGTATACTGAATTTCTTTGTCCTATTTATAGATGATTTGGTTAAGCACATTTTTAATGAATGAAACAGGAAGATAACTCTTAATGATGTTTATTATTAAAAAAAAAAACTGTACTAAGTACTTCGTGTGCTTTGATTAAGTTAATCCTTAAAATAACTTCATGAGGTAAGTACCATTACTATTCCTATTTTACAGATGAGGAATCTGAGACACAGAGAAGTTACGTAAGCCATCCAAAGGCACACAGCTATTAAGTGATGGAATGAGTATTTGAATATAGGCAGTTTGACTCTAGGCCCATAAAGAATACTAACCATAACAAAAGATTTAAAGTACATAATCTAATTATTTTTCTTTGATGAGTTTAACTTTTGAAATAATTTTAAGTGTGGGAAAAATAGTGGTGAATCTACTATATTTTATTTAAGAGACACTCAGAGATAGAAACAGATAGGTGGAGAAATGGGAAGAAATATCCATAAGCAAAAGCTGTCCCAAATAAGATGTACCGTGCATAGAAAATATGAGATACAGACACTGGTGCCTTATGATCTATGATATACACTTCACAGTGAAAAGATTTTTTTTGTTTTTTGGTACCCTAACTCTTTTTGATGAGGCCTCTGATGAACTTCTCTTATTCCAGATTCTGTTCTATAATAAAAATTATAATTTACAGTTGAATTCAGAATTACTCCATTCATAACTACTTTAAGATTAGGTAGAGGCGCCTGGGTGGCTCAGTCGATTGAGCATCCGACTACGGCTCAGGTCATGATCTCACGGCTCGTGAGTTTGAGCGCCGCCTCGGACTCTGTGCTAACAGCTCAGAGCCTGGAGCCTGCTTTGGATTCCGTGTCTCCTTCTCTCTCTCTCTCTCTCTGTCTCTCTCTCTCTGCCCCTCCCCCACTCATGCTCTGTTTCTCTCTGTCTCAAAAATAAATAAACATTAAAAAAAATTTTAAAAAAGGATAAGACTTCTGTTTTGGTAAATAGTTATGTTACATGAAGTAATAAACAACTTTTATATAAAGTAATAGTAACTTTAATAGTTAATATGATCTATTAAGGCCATTTTTTAAAAAAGAGTTTGGCACAATAAGAGAAGAAAAGACAGGAACTAATATTTGCTGAGTTTCTATACTGTACTAGACATTGAGGCAAGTACTTTATTATTTAATTTCATCTGAACAACACTACAATGTAGGTACAATCCTTCTGAATCTTCAGATAAGCCTCAGAGTGGTTAAATAACATCTAATGTCTTTAAGCTATGTGAAAGTGCAGGCATCTGAAGCTAGTTCTGCCTGACTCCAAAACTAAACAATACTTTCTACTATACCAGACTTTAAGAGATCTTTTGCAAAAATACAATACAGTACAATATAAGGAGTATAGTAGTGACTCTATAAACATTTTAAGCATCACAAAAAGGAATACTTTTCATTACTTTTTAAGTAAACTACATAGTACCTCTTATTTATAAAAGAAACGTAACTGAAATTACCTTTAAAGGAACAACTTTGTCAAGTCTGATTTCAGCTATATCACTGGGTGAGTCATCTGTTGTATACGTTCCTTTGACTAATTCTAGAGATGTCCATCTGTGAGAATGAGTCGAATCTCCTGCATGTTCACTCTAATTAAAACAAAAACAAAACCCATCCTATTCTTAATTTTGTTTTATTGTTTTTAAGCAGTTTCTTTCCTTGCATATGAAATTATCCATTAGCATTTCCCCATATATAATGAAGAAAAAAAATTTTAGTAAATTATTTATTTTTATCTGATTTCCTGAGGAGTCTACAACCTAAATCATACAAATGGGCTTTTCTCATCTGATGTCTTAAAATGATTTCCACTTCTTCATAAGAAGAGTGCTAATCTAATTAAAGAGCCTAATGAAGTAGGACATAATTTAATTGCTAAAGAGAATCAAGATACAGATAGATTTCTATTTTTTATGAAATGATTTACATGGTAACTTTTTGTCCCATTTTAATAAAACTTTGTGAAAACTCAGGTAATTTAAATAATTTAGAGAATACAGCAAGATAGCTTAATCAATTAATGAAAACTATCTTTACTAAGAATAATCCATTTGCACTCTATGACAAAACTGCTTTAGTCATGGATACAGGTAATAATACTGATCTGAATACTGTTCTTGTTTCTAAAAAACTACAAAAGCAAAAAAATTACACAAAAGTTATAATCAGAGGCTTAGCTCTATAATTTCTAGTATTTTCATTTACCATCTCCCCTGTAAGTGCAAAAAATATGAGGCAGAAGTGATCCAGAATGGCACAGAAGCAATCATGCAGAATCACTCTTTCCATTTCTTTAATGTCTTCCATGACTAATGACTAATCTGCTAAACCCTCAAAGATTTGGACACTCTTACTATGATAATGGTAAGTCCTGATGCACAACTTACACACAAGATGACACTGTTAGAGTGGTACTTACGTCATCAACTAACACCTCTAATTCATATTCATGAATTCCACCTCCTCCATAGACAGAAAAACCAACCACAACTATTCCTGGTTTGTCTACTGAAAAACAGATTGCATCAGGGGACCCATTCCCAGTGTTCCAACTTCTTCCCTGACTTGTTTTTGTGAATCGGTTAGCACTGGCTTTAACAGAGTGGAGAGAATTAAGTCCATCAACCTATGAACAACAAAAGCAGTTACACATCAGTAGTCTGTACCTTAGTGTTAATAATATACCCACAACAAAGCTATCTCCAAATTTCTAAGAAATTCAAAAAAATAATCTACATTTAAGAAGTAAGTGTGAAACTTTCTAAACATACATTCTATTAAGAGATTATATAGCAATAAAATTATATAGATTTTATCATTCTAAATTCACAAATCATCATGGGACAGTATTTTCTTCTCTTAGTCATGCATTTCACTTAATTTATAATGCAGAACTATAAACATGTAAGTCATCGCAGTCATACATATGAATGAACTGTATCACTCACTCTGAAAAGAAATACCAAAATTTCATCAACATTCTGTGGACCAACAGTTTTCAATCTATGTGACATAGAGCTCTAGGAATTCTGGAGAGAATTAAGAATTAAGAGGTGGACTAAGTTTCCCCTCTTCAGTGGGACTATCCCCTCCCCTTATCTGTGAGTTTTCAAGACTTCATTTGCAGAAAATACATATACAAAAGTGAATATATATACATAACTACAACATCATTAATTACAGACTTTCATTAGAGAGGATCAGTGAACTTATTTTGGATTGAAAGTGCTCTTTTCAATTACAGAGCCTGCTTTTGATCTAAGTTGGCTGTAGAAATTTGAAAGACCTGTAAGAGGGAAAAAATTGAAGTTTATGATTCTAACAAGAATTTCAAACTATTCTGGGAAAGAAGGAAATATGGATGTCTAAGTCATGACCTTTGTAAATTTCCAAGTTCGTAGATTAGGCACCTGCAATCGGAGCATTCTTTCTCATTAGAAAGTTAAGTTCATATGGGGAAAACCAGATAGTAACCTTCTGAGGGGGACCTATGCATCAGACTTTCCTCCAGGATCTGGTACAGAAGGGAAGCCTATTATACAGGCTGAAGGACCAAGTGAAAAAAAGACAAATTAAAATTTTCTGACAAGGGGCTCAATGACCTCCTAGACCAAAGTCAAAGTGAACTAAGAAATGGAGGAAGTGGTTCCTAAGGTTAAATACTAAACTCTGCTCAGGTGCATGTAATCATTCAGAAATCCTAAAGGCTAAACTGTCGCTATGAATTAGTAATGAGTATACACTGGATAGATTAATTTAGAATAGATTCCAAAATAAGTCTGCAAGTAAGAAAAAGCAAAGGCTAGGGATTATAAAAGCAAAAGAGAGAAAAGATGTTATTTGGCAAGCAACTGAGTACATGCTAACTAATCAACATTTATTTGAATGATATAAGATATTTTGCATTGTGACAGGATTTTTAAAATCAACCTTCTGTCTGCATTTTGGGGAAAAAATTAGAAACATTCACTAAATTCAGTCAAAATGTTTAGATAAATTATATGGCAGAGCGAGCAGGACAGTGATATGATTAAAAATAATGTTATTTTATATAATGTGAAGCACTTTAAAACATATCAAAGTAGTTTTCTCAAACATACTAATATTCGATTCTTTTAAAATTTTGTGATAATAGCTGTGCAACAATGTGAATGTACTTAATGCCGATTTTCATAAAATTACTTTTTGCATTTTATGGGGTGCCTGGCTGGCTCAGTTGGGGGAGCATGTGACTCTTCATCTTGGGGTTGTGAGTCTGAGTCCCACGCTGGGTGCAGAAGTAACTATAAAAATAAATTAACTTAAAAAAATTACTTTTCCCATTTTATAGATGTCATTTGTCTTGTGTCAGTCAAGTGGGCAGAACTAAGGTTTAAACCTCTTTACCTTTTCCATACTGTGTGTTCCCTACTAGTAGCCCCATTTCTATTCCTCATGGGCCAGCAATGTGAACTATTTTGGAACATGGCAGTGAGGTTGTACAATGGGGCAAATAAGAGGAAAACATACAGTGTGTATCGCTGTGACGTCTTGGGGAAACTGGTGAGAGAGGAAGCAAGCAACAGCACAGAAGAGGTGTAAGGAAGGGAAAACCAAACAAACAGCCTGCTTGAAGGTTTTTTATTTTTATTTTTTAAGAAAACAGTACAAATAGGATTAAAATTAGTTTATACAAAGACAAAATATATGAAAAAAGAAATTACGTGGCAAGCTTAAACATGTGCTTATTATCCAGTCTCAAAATAAAACATCACCTCAGATCCCAGGGCTGATGCTGTCAGTTCACTGACAATACTGGCCAGCAATCCACAGGTGTTGGAAACCAGGTGAGAGGAGAAGAGCTCATTTTCTCTCCTCAGGCTGTTCCTGACTGGGAGCACAACAATGACCAGCATTTTCTCCAGAACTTCACGGAAGCTTGTCATACCTGAGATATTCTCTTCACTCTATGATAGATGGAAAAAAAAAAAAGTTCCAAATACTGCTTTATCTTCCTTCACCTGAGTACTCAATTGCAAAATCTTATCTTTCTAAATGACACCCTTAAAATTCAGGTTTGACTCTATGTCTAGAAATCCATCCAGTTGTATGTGGAACCACTGACTTTACTTTTACTGTTCTTTTTTCAATTATTAGTCTCTGTGTATCACAAAAGTACCACATATTTACAAGATGTATGTGTTTTTGTTAGCTTTGACTCATTTTCACTTACTCTCTTATTTAACTTCTCAATAATAATTATATATGACAGAAAAACACTCCTCCTGTTTAAAAAGCTTTTTCAATAGGACAAAATTCCAATCTAAGATAATTATTTCTGGTATAGTTACAGGTAAAACAACTGGGAAAGTCTGTACAAATCTTTTTTCTAATAAAACTTTTTCTGTACATGCATGTAATAAAAATATGGAATTCTACTACAAATACCCCTATGCAGTTTTACAATTTCTTCTGTACTTGACTTCCTAAATGAAGATAAGACATTCCAACCCCTACCAATAAAAATTTCAAGGTAAGAAATTATAAAGCCCCAACAAAGACCAAGGGGAAAACATAGGTCTTTTTTTTCTAGAAACCAAGTGAAAAGATGATTAAATTAGTTGATGTCCAGCATGAACATTATTTATATTTTTTACCATCCTCAGTATCATTTAGCCCACTGTGGACACAGCGCAAAATGCATCCAATTTCATGAGGGGACAATTGTGACCAATGACCCAATTTTACTGTGGACTAGAGAATCAAACAATTTGGAATTTAGTTCCAGTTTCTTCATAGTGCCTTAACTTCTGTAAAATCAGGGAAACTATATACTCTGATTCAGTTATCAAAATCACCTAGTTGCACCCTGAATAGCCAAGTTTTTCCACAATACTTACATTCCATGCTGCTTTACAAGACACAGCAAATTCAACAGATTTCATAAAATCATAAAATCTCAAGGTAGAAAAGGGTCTTTAAAGTTAAATCAGTCTTCCCAAGACAAATAAAATATGTAAATGAGGGTACATTCAACCCATTATAGAAAATTAAGTAACTTTTTAGTTAAAATAATCATGAGCATTATTTTAAACCACTCCCAACAGCTTTCCTTTTTGAGAGAGAGACAGAGACAGAGTGAGAAAGAGAGAGAGAAAATCAGGGGCAGAGACCAATGTGGGGCTCTATCTCACCACCGACAGGTGAGATCATGACCTGAACTGAAATCAAGAGTCAGATGCTTAATCAACTCAGCCACCCACGTGCCCCATCAACAGCTTTCTTAATGTGCAATCTTAAGCTAACAAAAAGTCACCTAGAAATAATCTTCCATCCTTGGCCCAAGAACTGAGAACCAAGATCAATGGAACAGAATAGACAACCCAGAAATGGACCCACAAATGTATGGCCAACTAATCTTTGACAAAGCAGGAAAGAATATCCAATGGAATAAAGACAGTCTCTTCAGCAAGTGGTGCTGAGAAAACTGGACAGCAACATGCAGAAGAATGAACCTGGACCACTTTCTTACACCATACACAAAAATAAACTCAAAATGGATGAAAGACTTCAATGTAAGACAGGAAGCCATCCAAATCCTCGAGGAGAAAGCAGGCAAAAACCTCTTTGATCTTGCCCGCAGCAACGTCTTACTCAACACATCTCCGGAGGCAAGGGAAACAAAAGCAAAAATGAACTACTGGGACCTCATCAAAATAAAAAGCTTTTGCACAGCTAAGGAAACAATCAGCAAAACTAAAAGGCAGCCGACAGAATGGGAGAAGATATTTGCAAATGACATATCAGATAAAGGGTTAGTATCCCAAATCTATTAAGAACTTATCAAACCCAAAAAACAAATAAACCAGTGAAGAGATGGGCAAAAGACATGAATAGACACTTCTCCAAAGAAGACATCCAGATGGCCAACTGACACATGAAAAAATGCTCAACATCACTCATCATCAAGGAAATACAAATCAAAACCACAATGAGATACCACCTCACACCTGTCAGAATGGCAAACATTAACAACTCAGGCGACAACAGATGTTGATGAGGATGCAGAGAAAGAGGATCTTTTTTGTACTGCTGGTGGGAATGCAAACTGGTGCAGCCACTCTGGAAAACAGTATGGAGGTTCCTCAAAAAACTAAAAATAGAACTACCCTACAACCCAGCAATCGCACTACTAGGCATTTTTCCAAGGGATATAGGTGTGCTGTTTCGAAGGGACACATGAACCCCCATGTTTATAGCAACACTATCAACAATAGCCAAAGCATGGAAAAAGCCCAAATGTCCATCGATGGATGAATGGATAAAGACATGGTATATATATACAATGAAGTATTACTCGGCAATCAGAAAGAATGAAATCTTGCCATTTGCAACTACGTGGATGGAACTGGAGGGTATAACGCTAAGTGAAATTAGTCAGAGAAAGACAAAAAACCTATGAATTCACTCATCCGAGGACTTTAAGAGACAAAGAGATGAACACAAGGGAAGGGAAACAAAAATAATATAAAAACAGGGAGGGGGACAAAACAGAAGAGACTCATACATATGGAGAACAAACAGGGTTACGGGAGGGGTTGTGGGAGGGGGGATGTGCTAAATGGGTAAGGGCCACTAAGGAATCGACTTCTGAAATCATTGTTGCACTATATGCTAACTAATTTGGATGTAAATTTAAAAAAATTAAAAACAAAATTAAAAAAAAGAAATAATCTTCCATCTTTAGATTATTTCTATTATTATTTGAATAAGATTACCACAAAACATCAATTCTTATGTAATTAGTTCTCCTGGCTTTAAAATAATAAATTCCTCATTTTGCTAAAATTGTAATTCTTCTAGCCTTTACATCACTTTAATTCTCCAGAAACTTTACTTTTTGGAACTTCTCAGAAAATTAGCTTTGGATGAAACTCAATCCCGAACTGTACTCCATAATCAATAACCTGGAAGGGCTTTATCAGGGGGATGGGTGGAGTGTATTTATTTAGTTACACCCACTTAGTTTCTAATTAGTAACTAACAAGATTAATACAAGAAGCTTCCCATATATTCTTAAAATGGAGTTAACAGTGTCAATGCTTTAGTTGAAGAACCTAACTGTATGAATGTATGTGTACATATGCACATATATGTGTACATAGATATGTAATATGTATAATATATAAAAATAAATAATATGAAAAAAATATATTTATTAGTACATCACTAGCCCCTTAAATTTAAAATTTTTTAAATGTTTATTCATTTTTGAGAGCGAGAGAGCACGTGCACGTGTGCGCACACAAGCAGGGGAGGGGCAGAGAGAGAGGGAGACACAGAATCCAAAGCAGGCTCCAGGCTCTGAGGTGTCAGCACAGAACCTGACACGGGGCTCAAACTCATGAACTGTTAGATTATGACCTGAGCTGAACTCACACGCTCCACCAACTGAGCCACCCAGGCATCCCATTAGCCACTTAAACTTTAGAAAAGGGAACTCATTCACCAGTGGTGGGGAATGTACGCTGACACTTGGTTTCTGGAGGGCATTTTAACAATTTGTAGAAAGTCTTGAGGTGTTTTCCTTTTACTTAAGAATTTTTCTGCTCCCGATGACTTACTCCAGAAAAGTCATCATTAATATACATAAAAATGTAGTCAATGATATTTTTAGCAACACTGTTTAAAATAGTGGGAATAATCTAAATATATACATAGAGAGAGAAAGGACTCATTAACTATACTATGCTACATCCAAATGGTAGAATCCTGTATCTATTAAAAAGAGGGTAGGGGCGCCTGGGTGACTCAGTCGGTAGAGTGTCTGACGTCGGCTCAGGTCATGATCTCACAGTTCATGCGTTCAAGCCTCACGTCAGGCTCTGTGCTGACAGCTCAGAGCCTGGAGCTTGCTTCAGATTCTGTGGCTCCTTCTTTCTCTCTGCCCCTCCCCTGCTCAGACTGTGTCTCTTTCTCTCAAAAATAAATAAAAACATTAAAAAAAAAAAGGAGGGTAGAATATGTACTACCTTCATAGAATATTGATAAAGACATACAAATACACAATTATTAACCATTAATAATTACCAAATGTTTGTAGAATTCCAAAAGAAAAACATAGAATTACCCATAACTTTATCACCTAAGTATTATTTTCATTTCTCAGTATTTTCTTACAAAATATGTATTAAATACATATTACAAGATATGTATGTCTTTTGCATACATATTTTACATAGTCATCTCAGTACACCATAGTCATACTAAAGTACATAAACTTTAGTCTCTGATTTTCTAACTAAAAAGTTTAAAAACATTGGCCTTGATATTAAATGTAAATAAAGTTATTTTTAAGGGCTGAACCTTTTTCTATCAAGTTGATATATCCAAATTCAAGTATTTCACTTAATGATGAACATTTGGGACTCTAATTAAGGTTTTCCATTTTTCCTTTTAATAAAGTACACAAAAGGCTTCAGTCTTTCAATTATTCCCTTGGATAATTTACTTTGTAAATATTCAACAACATAATACTGAATTGACAATTTATCTTGTAAAAATATCCTCCAGTTTATAGACACTCCCCCATTGCCAATTCAAGAGCTGACTCCTGCCTCAAGTAGTACCTAATTATAATCCCAGTAAATAGAAGGTACACAATAAATACTTGATGAGAGACCGAAAGAAAAAGATTACTTAGATTAATTACATAATGCCAGGAACCATCATCAATAAGTTCAGGAGGTTTCCTCATAGTCTCACCAGTGTAGGACTTGATCAGAGAAAAAAACTCTTCATTTTTCTTAATTTTTTACAAACAAATTAGTACCTTAATTCATCCACATTTAATTTCTAGTAAGGCTTAAATTTTTCCCATAATGGCTTACTCTCTAAAGACCCTCTTATATTTACTCTTATTATTTCTACTGTAATTCTACAAAGTATTATTAACCGCAAATTTTCTTCCCATTCTGCTATTGTCCTTCATTTCTATATGTCACTTAAATTTTTCTCATTATTTTTCTGTTGCTTCAGTCAACAGAAAATTGCTATTGTATAATTAGGATAACTATTCTATTTTCTACTGCTTTTTTTGGCTTTCATTTTAAAGATTACTCCTCATCAACTTGATAGTATTATATATGGTTTTCATGTGTATTTAAGTTAATTTTTCTCCATAGTGCTTTCTAATAAACCAGAAACAGTTTCTAAAGCATGTTTCCTGTGACTATTGTTTTAGAGTACTTATTTTAACACACCAGAATGTTATAGAAAAAAATGTCTCAAAAATTTACTTATTTCCCTAAGAATTCTATCTCAGCAATCTAAAATAAGAGAATATACAAGTTTGCTTATAGTATCTGCAACTTTCAAATGGTTTGGCAAATAATATATGTGAATATTATGTGAATAATATGTGAATAATATGAATAATACATGAATTCACTGTGCAACTCTCAAATTTTTTATAGGTTAGGTTTCATTCAAAATAAAAAAATGAGAGAAAGAATATTGCAAATTTACAGGTAAACATGAGAATTTTTTCCCCTGAATTTTAGCTCTTCTTGTGAAACACATACTTATTTGGTAAATATCAATACAGAAGAATAAGCACCAACTTAAATATGCCCTCCATTTACTTCAGTATAAAAGATACTTTGGGAAAAGACCTACCTGGCTGAGCTTTTCCATATGTGCTACCAAAAGGGGGAACCGGTGAACTAGTGTTGAGTCATTCTCTGTGCTAACTTGTTTAACAATTGATCGTAATAGTACTTCTCCATCATATGCAATAGGGAAGATGGAAGTCAGCTTAACAGAAGTGTGGCACAGAGCTGACATAACAGCTGCAAGCAATCGGCTACTTGAAGTCTTGAAGTTTGCTTCCTGGATATCCTTTAAAAAAAAAGAAAGATGAGCCCATCAAAGAAATATGGCATCAGTTTAATCCAAATGTTTGGATACACAAAAGTTAAACAATTTTTAAATCATACCAAAGTTTGCTAGCACTCATTTTAATTGCCTTGATATAGAATTTAATTACATCAATACTTTTAAACACAACTGTTTAAGTTACTATCCAATGAAGATGTAAAATTATTAAATATGGTCAAATATCAGCCTCCTATTCTCCATTCAATGAATTTATATATCCTCAGAATCTTAGTCCTCTCTAGCACTATGCTCAAAGAATTACATCAAAAAGGCCCCAATTAGTATATACCTAAGACATGTCCAGTAACAAGCACTGAAACAATTTTCCTCAAATAATTACTGATTTAAATTATAATTCTGTGCAACTATAACATTTCACTAATGGTAATGTAGCATAGTGAATTACTGTAATAAACATTCCACTAAGGTTACAAAATATGTCATCACATTATATATCTGTTCAGAAAATTAACAGCATACTTGTAAAATTTTGTAACAAAATATTAAAAACTTATCAAGACATGATATCCTAATTCACAAAAACTGTGTATACATTACTTAGTTCATCAAACATCTGTACTACAAATTCAGGTTAACAGCAATATCCTATATGTTAAACCAACATTTGTTAATGCTAGCCTGTTCTGTAGCCAGTTCAGTAGTAAAGAAAACCATATGAGACTGGACAGGTTGAGAGAGTAAGTTGTGCACCAGTCCAGGCAATAACCTTATCTCAGGAAATTGAGTGGTAAAATACACTACTCTGCTATAGGTCATCAATGGATCTGGAGAACACTATGAGTGAAATAAGCCAGTTACAGCAAGCCAAAATACTGCATGATTCCACTTATATGCAGTGTCTGCTCACAGAAGCAGAGAAGAGTATGGTTAGGATGAGGGGGAAATGGGGAGCTGGTATTCAACAGGTATAAAGTTTCAGTTATGAAAGATGAGTAAGCACTAGTGATGTGTTATACAACACTGCATCTGCAGTTAACAATATCATACTGTATGCTCAAAATCTAAGAGGGAGATCTCATATTAAGTGTTTTTACCACAAAGAAATACATTTTTAATGACAAGAATAAATTCAGTATGTAAACAGCTAAAAAAACAGTAATAATAAAATAAAAACAAAGTTGCCTACCCCGATGTCATCCCTAGAATATCTTTCAAATAGGCTAGGATGCCCTGGTGATGACAGTGAACTTTCTTAGGGGAGAAGGTGCTAGAATTTCCTCTACAATGCTGAATAGAAGTGGTGACAACAGTCACCTTGTGCCTTACTCCCAAACTTAGAGGAGTATTCAGTATTTCACCATTAAGTTTGATATTAACTATACATTTTTCTCTAAAGATCCTTTATAATCATAGCTTGAGGAAGTTTCCTTAAATCCTAGTTTGCATGGAAGTTTTCACCATTGAATAAGTGCCAATTTTGTCACATTTTCTGTATCTATTGAGACAATTATACAATTTCCCCAGTTTATTCAGTTAATATGGTGAATTACATTGAATTTTGAAAGTTTAACCTTGCATTTCCAAGAAAAACCCTACTTGGTGTGATATATTTTTTATATTGCTGGATTTGATTTGATAATATTGTTAAGAGTTTTTGTATCTATGTTTCTGAGTAAAATTTGTACTAATATGTTCTTTTAATATCTTTGTCAGGTTTTGGTATCAGTATAAGGCTAACTTGACAAAATCAGTTGGGAAATGTTGTCTCCTATGTCTTCTGAAAGAATTTGTAAAAGATTGATATTGTTTCAGGTTTGATAGAATTCACCAATAACAATATCTGGGTCTGGAGTTTTCTTTGTGGGAAAGTTTTTGATAATGAATTCAATGTTTTAATGAATAGAAGGCAATTCAGATTTTTATATTTCTTATTGTGCTAGTTTTGATTAAGCTATATTTTTCAAGAAATTTGTCTACTTTACCTAAAATTATAAGTTATTGGTATAAAGCTGTTCAAAATATTCTTTTATCATTTTAATGTCTGTTTGGATCTATATTGATATTCGCTATTTCATTTTTGATAATGGCATTTTGTGTTTTTTCTTCATCTCTGGTCTCTCAATCAGACTTGCTATGAGTGTATTAGTTTGGTTTTAATTTTGAAGAACCAACTTTTGGTCAGTTTTCTCTATTTTTACTTTACTGATTTCTGCTCTTATCTTTATTATTTCCTCCCATTATCTTTATTACTTTCTTCTTATTTTGGTTTGCTAATTCTTTCTGACTTCTTTAGGAAGAAACTTAGATCACTGATTTTAAACCTTTCTTCTTTGCTAGTATTATCATTTAAAGGTATACATTTCTTGGGGCACCTGGGTGGCTCAGTTGGCTAAGTGTCCAACTCTTGGTCTCAGCTCAGGTCATGATCTCACAATTTGTGGGATCAAGCCCCAAGTCGGGCTCCGTGCTGAGAGTGCAGTGCCTGCTTGGGATTCTCTCTCTCCCTCTCTCAAGATAAATAAATAAATATTTTAAAAAGTATAAATTTCCTTTAGCTACATCTCACAATTTCTGATGTTAAACTTTTATCTTTCAGTGCAAAATATTTTCAAGTTTCCTTTGGATTTCTTTGATTCACTGGTTACTTAGAATTATTGTCTATTTTCCATATATTTAGTGCTTTTCTCAATATATTTTGCTATTTATTTTAACTTTAGTCCTATTATGGTCTGAAAACTTTTAATCTTAATCTTTTGAAATTACTAAAACTTATTTTATGGCTTAGCATATGATCTATCTTTGTGAGCAAGATATGTATAGTTGAAAATAACATGTATTGTGCACTTGACATTCTGTTTTATAAATGTCAGTAAAGCCAATGTGGTTGATAATGTTGTCCAGATCTTCTATTTCCAAACTGATTTTTTGGTTTAGTTGTTCTATTAATTGCTAACAGAGGAGTGTCGAAGTCTCCAACTATCACTGTGAATTTGTCTATTTCTCCCTTTAGTTCTGCCATTTTTTTGCCTCAAGCATTTTGAAACTGTGATTTGGGGCATACACATTTATGAGGCTTGTGGTTTCCTCATGAATGAATGATGTTAGCAAGCAAGTTCACTCACAGCTCTTTCTCCTGACCATTCTGCACATAAGGAGGCTGCAGGAGCTGCCCTTCTAGTGCTGTCCTTGCTCTTACACACTTGCTCACAACTATTCTTGCTCTTACACACACATGCTCACTCAGATTCAAAAAGCAAATCAGCAACTGCACAATGTGCCTGCCAAGTTTATAAGTAAAAATGATAAAGCAAACAGAAAAAAAAATGTCTTTGAACATTATTTAAGTCACATATACCAAACCAGTGTCCTAATTTACCTTTTATAAAAGTTAGAAAGATTGAGGCAACAGCACTTTAAAGAGTATTAAGTAACATATCATATTTTCAACTAACATTTTACAAACTTAAATTACCTGATCCAGACAATTCAGCAGATCACAAAGGCAAGCCCACTGTAAGGCAGGAGTTGGGTAGAAAGAATGAAAACAGGCAGTAAAGGTATTATGACACTCTTGAAGGACAGCTTCTAGGAGACTCAAAGGTTGACTGAGATATCCTTGAGGATCATTATCCAACTTCACCATGCAGTGATCAACTCCTTCTGATAAAATTTTTCTTAACAAAGTTCTGGTTTTTCCAATACATTCTGCTAATTTGCTAGTTTCTTCCACAACTGCTTTTCCGGTAGCTTTGAGGGAACAAAGCAGATGGCTAATTAAATAGGATAATAAATATGGATGGAGACATTTAATATAATTCAAGTAATTTCCTATGTAACTAGAGATCACAAGTACTCATAACCTAGAGATGGAACAATTTAGAGATTAAATGCGATCCAAAATTATTTCTTTTAAAAATCCTAAGTAGGAAAAAAAAATGACCCTGAAACATTGGTTTCAGCCTCTAAGTCCAAATGAGTTGTTCAAAAGTTTTCTATTTGACCAAATCTGTTTAAAATAATACTTTATTAGAGTAATTTTTAGCCTGACATGACTTTTTGTTATCAGCATAACATGTAATCTATTTTACTCTTCGTAAGTAAATATATAAAGGTCACAAAAGCTGACTTTCTCCCCTCATTTTTGGAGGTTAAAGGCAGCTGGGGATCTTAAATTCCTGGTTTTCCCATATAGACCTTCTCAATGTCTCAAATATTTTCTCCCTAAAGTCATTTAAAAAGAAGCTTCATACCTGATACTGGGTAAATTTCACACGTATAGACACGCAATAACCTCAGACAACAGGTACCCACAAAGCGCAGTCTCTCTAAATCTAGAAGTGTCGCTGTGAACTGGAATCCTTTTAATCCTCTAAGTTCTTCAACTCCTAAGACTAAGGTGGTCCAACTCCAGTGAAGAATGCTCAATAATGACTCAAAACACTCCTAATCCAGAATATGAAAAAACAGGTAACAGTTAGTTCAAATGATCCATAGGTTGAATCAAATGGAAAGATGGCATCAACTTCAAAACTTTATTTGAACTTTTTTACTGTGTTTTGATTAGTGCAAATAATAGACATTCTATTAGTTCATTTACCACATTACCATTAGGAGTACCTTTGAAGCTTGGCAAAAAAGGTACAGTAGTTAGGCATCTATAAAAACAACATTCTTCAATATTTGCCTATTTAAAAATACATTAAATTGTTTTTTAATGTTTATTTATTTTTGAGAGAGAGACAAGAGTGTGAGTGGGGGAAGGGCAGAGAGAGAGGGAGACACAGAATCCAAAGCAGGCTCCAGGCTCTGAGCTGTCAGTGCAGAGCCCAATGTGGAGCTTGAACTCACAAACCGTGAGGTCACGACTAAAGTCAGACACTTAACTGAGTCACCCAGACACCACTAAAAATACATTTTTAAGTTTCCCTGCTATCAACCTATCTACTTTATCATATAAGTAAGGAAAAAAATAAAAAATATTTACAAATCTATGTTTACTTGAAAGCAAAATTAAACTCTACACTGTTGCTGTAGTATTGCATTTCTAGTTGTTCTGCAATACTTAGTGTATCCTATGAAAATTTTAAAAAGATGCAAAATTTTATCATTACAAACAAGAAGGTTGTATAGCATACTGTATGAAAGACTCGTAAGTCTGTGTATATATAAAAAATGGTCTGAAAGGATATACATCAAAATGTAAACAGTAGTTATATGGGGTAATAACAGAGTGACAGGGAAAGAACTTTAGGGTACTTTTAATATAGTTTTATCCCTACTCTACCCTATTCCAAACCAGGGATGTGTACTAATCTTGTGATTTTAAAAAACTAATACAAAAAGGAAAAAAAAAGCAGTCTCCCTATGCATTTTACCAACATGAAAGACTACTGACTACATTAATGAATCACATTCATATAGTGCCTTACAATTAAAAAAGCATTTTTGTATCCCTTATGTCAACAGAAATTCATACTGATGCTATCAGTTTATTTAAATAACTTGCATAAGAATGCTCAACTAGTACAGGACAAGAACTTCCCATGATCTCTCAGTTACATCATGTTGGCTTTCCATTCTACACTAGTAACCCCAGTAATGTGGCATAGTTTTGAATGTAGAATGCGGATGGTCAAGTAGTTCAACAGAGCCCTGAGTTAAATATACAACTCTTCTATTTAGCTCCTCAAGCATTAGATTAGCAATTTTTAGTCAATTGTCAGCCTTAACTTTTCCTTCACTTTCTCCTTCAGCACATGTATTCATACAAGATTTACTAGAAAACCCACCGGTTATTTCAGTTCATGTGTAAGTTCATGTTAAAGTCAGCCAACATCTCTATTTTCCCATTATTTAAAGTACATATTATTTATTCTTTGCCCTGGGATGTCAGTGCTAATCTAAAAACAAATCTGAGTTCATAAAACTATGTTGAGATAAACTCTCAGAAGGGTGGCTAACCGCCAAACATCTCAAAATGAAATGGAGCACTGGACAAAGAACCTGAAATTTAAAAAAAAAATGGCTTACCACTGAGACAGTTCTTGCAAAAGATCTCTTTAAAATATGTACAGGTTCGCTGGTTTGCTGTTTGCCTTTTGAGGCACTACCATCACTGGTTGGAAGTCTGAAAGTAGCAGATACACATAACATATGTTAGAAGGTCCAATGACACTTTTCAGAATATACATTTTTGAAATAGCAAAATATGCTATTAAATATTAAGTGCTATATAATTAAAACATCATTTAATCAGTGTACCCAGAAGTAGTCCAAGCAACTTGCTATGTTCATAATGCTATATATTACAAATACTAACTATAATAAATTGCATAAAAACAAACAAAAATCCCTTCCTGGGAAAAGTGAGGTTTAAACCACCTAGATTTTTAAAAGTGATTACTAGGAAAGGAAGACAAAAGAGACAGTTAATGCTCTAGAGGTGTTTCTTTAGATTTTTTACTACTCAAAGAATGACATTTTTTTTTAGCGAGGGTTACCTATTTGAATTCTTCATTCTAAAAATTGAGTAATTATTGAGTAAATTATTGAGTTTAGAAACAGGTAGACAGACACATAAGCATATGCTTCCATAAATGTCTCAAATACCATAAAGTAATTAAAATTCTTAAATAATGTTACAAATATAATAAGTACTATCACATGGACAAGTTACTGTTTCATACTTCAAAAGTGGAAACTTTTAGCAGTAAGGGATTTTCTAATTCATTCCATCACAAGACAAACAGGAAACACAAAACAGCAGCAAATCAATCAGGCCTGCATCTGAAATCCCTATCGAACACCCCAATATCATTTCTCTAAGACAAATTTTTATTACTTTATAATATTCTGAAATAGCTATGAAAATCTACAGATTAAAATATTGTTAATGGCATAATACAGATAGTCTGAGTCATGAGGTAAAGTTTCAAATCATGCTCAAAGTAGAAAATGTTTAAAAATACACAAAATATTAAATTAAGTGTTTTTGTTAAAAGTAGCTATATTTCTTCTGGTATGTTATAGTTTGCTGAGTGCTTCAAGTGATTTCTCTCATTATGTCATATATTTTATAGTATCCTAGCTCATAACAGGGGAACAAACCATATTAATTCACTGTAAATATGCTAAATACCTGTATAATAATTGAGGTATCTGACCAGCATTAACATCTGTACCATTATTTGATTTCTTCGAACTCTTAAATTGGAAAACAACCCTAAGAAGAGAAAAAATAACAATGACACCAAAAAACAACATGATTCGAGATTCATGAAAGAAAATAAGAAATCTGACAACTGCCTTTTCAAATACATGTTAATGCACAGAGATCCATTCTTTAAGAAAAAAACCTACAAGTAAAAAGGAATTGTTTTTATTTTGGTTCAAGCTCTGAGTGGCTTAAGGAATAAAATGAAGGAAATGAACCTGATCAGGCAGCCATGGGTAAGCGGCAGGTCCCTCCAGCTCAACTTTAACCAGAACAATAAGCAAGTAACAAAATATTTCAACTTACAGTTTAAAATGTGCTCAACCACACACACCTTCTATTTAAAGCAGCTTTAAACTGCTGTGATACTCCAAAGTTCAATGAACTGCATGTGGAATCATGAGGTCTAGGACCAAGGCAGTCTCCCTGGTGCTAACACGTAATCTTACAGTAAGTAGAAAGGGATACATTACAGCTGACTTGATTCTTCTATGGCATTCTACTTGAACATTCAGGAACAAAGATTTCACCTCTTACATTAGTCTGTTCTGTTTCTGGTCAGCTCTGTTATGAATAGAACATAACTATT
Source organism: Panthera tigris (assembly GCF_018350195.1). Classification (NCBI taxonomy): domain Eukaryota; kingdom Metazoa; phylum Chordata; class Mammalia; order Carnivora; family Felidae; genus Panthera; species Panthera tigris. The sequence continues at coordinate 50,790,353 of NC_056660.1, forward strand.
TGAAATATACTGTTACATAATTTCACTCATGCTCAAGAAGAGTAAGAGTAAACTGAATTTCTCTTCTAAGTAATGGTCCTTCCAAACACACAAAATCAGAGTACTGAGAATAAAGAAGGATGGAGTTAGAGTCAAGAGATTCCAGGTCTAGATTTGGTTCTGCCACACAGCAGCGATATGATGTGAAGCAAATCACTTCACTTTCTGTCTCTTTATTCCCCTGAGAGGAAAACAGGGCTAATAATGGCTTCACGTAATTGTTGAGGCCATCAAATGAGAATATAGATATGAAAGTATTTTATAAACTGAAAAATGCTCTATATATGAAATTTAAGCAGTAAATTTCCCTACATTTTATTAAAACTGTACCATCTCATATTGCCAAAGCTCTGCAATTTATAAACTGCTTTCATAAGAACTATCAAACTGCACAGCAAGTATTTATTCCTTTTTTTAATGGTTTCCAAATTCCTCATTTACCTTGTCACTTTATATAATTTCTAATTGGTAATAAGTTCTTAAACAATATAACACCCAGAAATACATACAAATGACAAATGGCAAGAGCAAAGAATAGCAGTCCTATTGTCTCCCTGTTCTGTCTAGACCTTAAATTTGGCATGAGATCACATAAACCTAAATGTTTGGCAGTCATATTATATTCTAGTCTTACTAACATTTTTACCTTACCGAAAGACCTCTGAGCTTTTAAAACAATATTCCACTAACAAAAATGAGAGCTGCTTAAGTAATACTTAAACATTCTGCTTACCCATCATCTGTGGTAATAGAAGCTTGTCCATGAGATCCACAGTCACTGCTGGGTCCAGACACTCGAGCCCATGCTACATACCACCAACCAGCTTGCAAGAGAACTGGCTCATCAAACATCATTGCATACTTTTCTCTGAGAGAAAAATTAGTGAGTCAAAGACAATGCCTTTGCCCTGCTACATGCATGTGTTTATTGGTTTTATTTATTATTAAAAAAATTTTTTTAATGTTTATTTATTTTTAAGAGGCAGAGAGAGACAGAATGTGAATGGGGGAGGGCAGAGAGAGAGGGAGACACAGAATCCGAAGCAGGCTCCAGGCTCCAAGCTGTCGGTACAGAGCCTGACGTGGGGCTTGAACTCACCAGCTGTAAGATCGTGACCTGAGCCAGTCAGACGCTCAACCGACTGAGCCACCCAGGCACCCTGCATTTATTGGTTTTAAATCCTTTATAAAAAAAAAGCATGAAATACATTGTATAATATTCTTATTAAACATCATTAAAAACCTTCTATTTAAAAAAGTCTGGGGGCGCCAGGGTTGCTCACTCGGTTAACCATTCAACTCTGCATTTCAGTTCAGATCATGATCTCACTGTTTGTGAGTCTGAGCCCTGCATCAGGTTCTGCACTGACATGTTGAGCCTGCTTGGAATTCTCTCTCTCTCTCTCTCTCTCTCTCTCTCTCTCTCTCTCTCTGCCCTTCCCCCACCCTCTCTCAAAGTAAATAAATAGAGGCACCTGGGTGGCTCAATCGGTCAAGCATCTGACTTCGGCTCAGGTCATGATCTCACAGCTCGTGGGTTTGAGCCCCGTGTTGAGCTCAGTGCTGACAGCTCAGAGCCTGGAGCCTGCTTCAAATTCTGTGTGTGTGTGTGTGTGTGTGTGTGTGTGTGTGTGTCTGCGTCTCCCCCACTTGCACTCTCTCTCTCTCAAAAATAAATAAACATTAAAAATAAATAAACTTAAAAATAAAAGTCTAAAAAAAAAAAAGAGTGCATACATGCACTCCAATGTTCATGGTAGCACTACCAGCAATAGCCAAAGTATGGAAAGAGTCCAAATGTCCATCAGCTGACGAACAGATAAAGAGGATTATTAGTCATTGATCAAAAAGAATGAAATCTTTCCATTTGCAACAGCATGGATGGAACTAGACTGTATTATGCATGCTAAGAGAAGTAGTCAGAGAAAGACAAAATCATATGATTTCACTCATGTGGAATTTAAGAAACAAAAGAGATGAACAGAGGGGAAGGGAAGCAAAAATAAGATAAAAACAGAGAGGAAGACACACCCCAAGAGACCCTTAAATACAGAGAAGAAACTGAGGGTTGCTGGAGAGGAGGAGGGTGGGGGAACGGGCTAAATGGGAGATGGGCATTAAGGAGGAACTTGTTGGGATGAACACTGGGTTTTATATGTAAGTGATGAATCACCAAATTCTACTCCTGTAATCATTATTACACTATATGTTAACTAACTTGGATTTAAATGAAAATAATAATAAAAAATTTTTTAAAAAAAGAAGAAAAAATTAAAGGAAGAGAAAAAAAAAAAGGTGTCTGGCTGGCTCAGTTAAAAAAGCACACAACTCTTGATCTCAGAGTTGTGACTTTGAGCCCCATGTTGGGTATAGAGATCACTGAAATAAATAAACACACAAATAAACAAAAAAAAAAAGTCAGAAAAAAATTAAAAAGTCTTGACAAGAACACACAAATAATAATAGTCATTTGTGTTGTGGTGATGACACCCCTCAACCTTGAATTCTACAACTTGCTTAAATGTTATAAAACTTTCATATTAAAATAACGCAAAATCTTTTAATTGTTGTTAAAAACAAACAAACAAACCATGCCAGTGTCATTGGAAAATGAAACTCTGAATTTTAGTTTTAAAGTTCATTTATTTAAGTCAAGTTTTTTCAGAGGTAGCATATTAAGAAAATGGTTTTGGAGTCAGATGGCCAGAATTCAAGGCTCAGCTTCACAACACTAGTTGTGTGACCTTGGGCAAATTATTACACCCTCTCTGTGACTCAGTTTCTTCATCTGAAAATAGGGATGAAGATGAGGTCTAGATCACAGGATTGTTCTGAGGATTGAGCAAATTCAAATAAAGTGTTGGAACTGTGCCCGTCACATAGTAGCTACACAAAAAATTTTACTAAAATAAAAGGAGAAAGCATGTATATAAATAAGGACATCTGATAAAGATACACACAAGTTTTAGTTCCAGGTAATGGAGTATAGTGGTTGTAGCTGGGAAACTGGGATAGAAAAAAGAATCAAGGGTATTTGAGGAAGGGGACAAATTCACACACTGTAGAGGTATGAAGGTACACAACAGCGCCTGAAAATGACAGGGGGTCCAGTCAGGTTAAAGCATTAAGACAGATAAAAACGATTAGTAGGAAGTAAGTTAAAAAAGATGCTACAAATGATTATGGAAGTCCTTTAATGCTAGCTGTAGGAACCTGGGCTTTGTTAGTCGGCAAATAAATACACTCTACATGATTCTCTATATGTGAAACAATATTATTTTTGACCCATAATTACATGTTCAAAAATAAATGCTAAATGACAATGGCATCTTAAGGCTTTGTTAAAAATTAATCAATTAACTTTTCCTGATCTTCATTTTTTGTCACATAAAATATGACTGAAAAGTATCTCCTGACATTGGTAAATGCTTGAAGTGAAAAAACAGTCAGAATTTTCTTTAAGTTTGCTGTTTTGTTCTCAAAGTACGTATCTGTTAAAAGCAGACTCAATGCCTTACTACCATTTTCAGAAATCACATTTTCACTAGCAAAAAGCTCACATATGACACATAGGTTTTAACGTAACTATCACTGGGAAGAAGTATACTATTATTATTTTGAAGTTCAATTTATTCTCTTTCACACCATAATATTCCCTGATTCAAATCACTAACTTGTCATAACATAGTGTTGGAGATATTCCGTGGGATTATACAGAGAGGACTGATAAAATCTAAGTCTCTTCTTACTTAATGAAGCTTTATAAATAAACATCTGGATTCTGGTAACCTCCTAAGAGGTTTCAGTAAAAGCTGGCCACCACCCCAAGCATGTTACAAACAAGCACATACTATGGGCATGGTGTTAGGGCGCACAGGTGATTGGACTTCTGGCCTTCTCTATTTGATACTATATACATGCTCCAGGTAGTAAATAATTGTATCACATCACTGGAAAGCTAGCACAGTAGCTGTTCTCTAAGGGATGCATGAAAGCAAAGGTATATAAAATATATGTATAGTTTCATCCAATCTTCAATGGAGAAATAATTTATAAAATACAAATAGGGAAAATACTGTTAGTTTTAATGCAGCTCTGTTAAATGCAACACTTATACACAATTTAATATCTCAAGCATCTTATCACGGATTATTTAAAACATCCTTTTCATGTTTGTTTCTTCACTTACAATGAATTTTTCATATTAAGTATGTAAGGATGATGCTGAGTAATTGGGAAATCATTACCTGGCAGCACAGTCATAAGCCAACACATCAGTCTCTGCAAGAAGGTCTCCGTCGGTTTCATGATCTCCTCCATCAGGACCCAACTCGAACAGCTGGGGAAAGGAGAAAAAACACATCGTTTCTAGTCTGTCATTCAATCATGCAAACCTGCTGAATAATATGTTTATAATTTTGTGTGTTTCCAAAAATGTGCTGGACACTGCAGAATGTAAAAATCAGAATGCATGCTTTTCTTTTTGAGTTTTACTGATTTATTTTGAGAGAGCGAGAGAGCATGGGGGAGGGGCAGAGAGAGAAGGAGAGAGAAAATCCCAAGCAGGTTCCGTGCTGTCAGCACAGAGCTCAACATGGAGATCGATCCCATGAACTGTGAGATCATTACCTCAGCTGAAATCAAGAGTTGGATGCTTAACCGACTGAGCCACCCAGGTGCCCCAGAATGCCTGCTTTTTTAATGTTGAATACACAAACCTACACATTTAAATTTAGAAACTCATGGCCTATATTAATTTCAGTTTATTTATATATTCATCTATTTATAGTAAATGCTCCAAGTTCTTCTGTACCAAATATAAACATCTGAAGGAGGTGAAAGAATTCAACCAATGCATTGTACCTAAGTGAGCTTCCAAGGAGGAAGAATTTTGCTTCAACACATATAAGCTGTGAGATATGGGACCTGGTTTCCTCATGCATAAAAGGAAAATGGACACTAACGGTGCCTACTTCATAGTAATTGTGAGAATTACATGAAATAATACTCATGGAGCATTTAGAAAAATACACAGCAAAAAGGCTAGAAAAATTTTAGCTATGGACAGAGAGAGGAATAATAGAAAGATCCTTAAAATAGTTCAAAGTAATATGGCACAGGAATAGGAGAGATGAAGAGAATGAAATAAAATGGGTATAAAACAAGGGGAGGAGGACCAGAAAGTCTGAGGAAAGGATAAGAGAGAAGATATCAAAGATGAAAAGTTATGAAATTAAGTGAAAATAAAGGAGAATTATTAGGAAGAGATCTTTTTTCTTCAAAAATGGACCAGCACATATAAAAAAAACCCCTCATTTCTCTGGAGAATTATATAGCAGGTAAACTACAAAAACACTAAGGAGGAAGAGAAGGGAGCATTAAAACTTACTGGATAATTACTATGCTAGATGTCTCATTTTATCAATTATATGCTAATAATTTGAAAATCTGTCTCCAGTTCAGATCTTGTTCTCAACAGCCACTGCATTCCTCTCCTACAGCTGGACCTCACTAGTTCTAAAATGAGTCACTCCCCTTCTCCCGTGCCTTCCCCGTTCTGATTATCACTCATCTACTCACTCAGATAAAAAATCTGAATAATCCTTTTTTCCGTATCTTTCTGCCATCACTACATCTATTCTATTGCTGGTACCATAGCTTGTCAGTTCACACATGCTCACTATTACTAGCTAGAACTCAACAGTCTTCTTATCTCCATTCTCTCCTTGCTCTGGCCCATTTCCACAAGGGTTCCATAAACCACAAGCATTCTGGTTTTTTTTTTAATGACCCTTAGTACTCTGTAAAATGAATATTTGATTAGAATATTTCTGTAATCTAAAATTTTTCAGTGCTTTCTCATTCCCTGCTTTGTATGTAGCATAATATAAAGGTCCTTAATGATTTCCCCCTTATGTTCGACAAATATTTCTCAACACATACTGTGTAGTGTCCTAGGAACGGCCAAGGCCACACAGGTGAGAACAATGCAAACAAAAAAATGGGGTAATTGGAAGTTAAATTTGTAGTAAGGGAGAGGATTGTTTTAAATAGGCTCACCAGAGAATCAAGACCTGAATATAATGAGGAAGTGATCCACGTAGGTACTAAAGAGTTGCAGTCAGCAAAAGTAGCCAGTGTAAAGGTCCTGAGGTTTTACTATGCCTGGCACGTCTGAGGAACAACAGCAGGCCACTGTGGCTGGATTAGAGCGAGACAGCTAGTATAATATAAGGTCAGAGTGATAATGGCAGGCAGTTCTATGGTGCTTTGTGGGCCCTCCTAAGGCCCGTAGCTTTTAGTCTAATCCTAGAAGACACTGCAGGAATCCCAACAGAAGGAGTAGCATACTCTGGTGGACATTTTAAGAAAATCACTGCTGTACTGAAAACAGAATAAAGGGAGCAAGGACAGAAGCAGGATACAAGTTGGGAGGTTACTGTAATAATCTAGGTGAGAATGGCTATGGTTTGGACTGATTTGATATTAGGAACAGTTTTTAGAAGTGGTTAAATCCTGGCTTTATTTTCAAAGTTCAGCCAACAGTGTTTGCTGCCGAAGGGGATGTGGGGTGTGAAAGAGAGAAGGCAAGGATGATTCCAAGATTTCTGGCCCCAGCAGGTAGAGGAATAAAGTTAGCTCTACGCTAAGTCAGTTAATTGGGATGGGGAAAACATCAGAACAACAGGTTTATTAGAGAGATCACCAGAAGCCTAGTGTTGAATATGTTATATCTGAAACGCCTATTAGCTATCCAACTGGAGATGTGAAGTAGGAGCTGTATCTATGACTTTGGAGGTTAATAAATTGAAAGTAATCAGAGGAAAAATACTTAAAAAGCCGTAAGCCTGGATCATTTTAGGGATGAGCAGACTTTAAAAAGTGTCCAAGACTGAGTTCTGGCACTCCAACACTCAGAGGTCAGGAAGATGATGAGTAACCAGGCTGGGACTCAGAAGAACAGTCAGTGAGACGGGACAAAAATCAAGTGTGGGGCCTTAGGAGCCAACTGAAGACAGTATTTTAAAGAAGGGTTTAATTGGATTAAATTATGTCCACTGGTTAAGGAAGATGAGGAGTGAGAATTGACCACTGGCTTTAGCAATCAGAAGCCACTCACATCCTTGACAAGAGCAGTTTCGGTGGAGTGGGTGGGGCAAAAACGTGATTAGAGTGGATTCAAGAAGGAAAGGGAAGAGAAAGAATGGAAACACAAAGCATGTCAGTAAGAATATGTACAGAGTCCAGCTAGGTGGCTAGTCCAAGACAAGTACCTTTGCCCAGAGTAGTTAGTGGTGGAAGACTCTTCTAGCAGCAGGAAGGAGGTAAAGGAGGATCCAACAAGAAAGATGTCTAGGTTTCTGACTTAGGGTAACAAGCATATTGTGGATGGTACTATTTAAGAAAGGGACTACTGGAAGAAAGCCAGGCCCTGGGGAAAGAGCATGAATTCAGTTGAGATATAAAGACTAACAACTGTCATGCCTTTAAAGCACTTACATGGAAATGGGTCAAAGAAGAAGTCTGAGCTGGAGATCTAAATTTGGACATCATGGTATGCTGACAGCTATTTAAACTTCAGGCTTAGAAGAGAATGTCTAGGAGAAAATATAAAGTGTAGAAATAGGGCCCTAGGGCTGGGCTTAGAAGAAATCCAACATTTAGTGTCCAGGTAGAAGAGGACAAACCTACAAAAAAGACAGAAGAAACAACCAGAGATATGAAAACAAAACAAAACAAAACAAAAAAATAAAGAGGCTTACTGCTAGAAAAAAAAATGTATACCTTGGAGAGGTGAGTGGAGGAATAAAAAAAGACTTCCGTTGGAAAACCTTAGTTTACTCACTAATAACTGAATTACAAAGGCAAGTTCACATCCAGCGTACTGGAGGAATAAGGGAGGATTTGAGACTTAGAAAAAAAAAAAATTACATCCACTATAAAGACAGGATTATGGAAGGCCTATATACTTCTGTACCACAACTACTGGAGACAGGGGTCAGTATGGTGTTCAATATCATCAAAACAAAACAAAAAACTTTTCAGGGCCAGAAAAAAAATATCTTCTTGATAAACTTACTAGACAGTGCCAACTAGCATTATGTAACTCACTGAGTTTGCTTCTCAATCTTAACTTTGAATCAAGACATCTTAAAATAACCCTTTCAAAGAAGTTGCTCTGAAATAAGCCAAAAACTAAAACTACTGTCCTTCCTCCCCTTTTTCCTCCCTTCCTTCTTCCTCTCCCCTCCCCTCCCTCTCCCCTTCCTTTGTATATATGTATGAATGTATGTATGTGTGTGTGTATCTATCTATCTATCTATCTATCTATCTATCTATCTATCTATCTATGCCATAGGTATCCTTAATCATTACTCCATCCCTATCCCTAGGGACTTCTAATTCTTACTTCCTTAATCTCTATATTACCTGTGTTTCTTTACCACATGTATTACAATCATAGCCAGAAAAAAGCAAATGTTTTTAAGTCTGTCAGCTCTGGGTGGGTCTCTATGGGAAGTGTCCTCAAAAACCATCATTTTAAGGGAGTTTTAACAATATAATTTTTAGATATTAAAACAATTTTTTTTAATGTTTACTCATTTTTTGAGACAGAGAAAGACAAGAGTATGAGCAGGGGAGGGGCAGAGAGAGGGAGACAAAGAATCTGAAGCAGGCTCCAGGCTCTGAGCTGTTAGCACAGAGCCTGATGTGGGGCTTGAACTCACGAACTGTGAGATCATGACCTGAATTTTTAGATATTATTGAGAGAACTAAGAATTTATCTCCTGAACAGATGGCATTTAATTGAGAATTTTTAATGAAGCCTGCTATTGAAATTAAGGCAGTAACTATAGTTTTACTTTAAAGGCAAAATCAGATTGGGGCACCTGGGTGGCTCAGTTGGTTAAGCAGCCAATTTAGGTTCAGGTCATGATCTCCTAGTCTGTGAGTTCTAGCCCCGTGTTGGGCTCTGTGCTGACAGCTCACAGCCTGGAGCCTGCTTCAGATTCTGTGTCTCCCTCTCTCTCTGCTCCTTCCCCTGCTCACACTCTGTCACTCTCTCAAAAAAATAAGTAAACATGGGGAAAAAAAAGGCAAAATCAGATTAATTTGAGAAGTAGAACATTCAAGCTGTTAGTGAATTTTCAAAGAATGAGCACATCCTTTGCTTGCAGTAACTGCAGGTCTTTTCTGAGATGAACAGGTAAAGTAAACTTAGGACTTTTGATTATTTTTATGTTATCTACCTGATGAATTCCATACCCCATATTCCATCTCTCACTTCATTCCTGGTCCCCACTCTTAGGGTGATCATGTCTGTTTACACAGTATTTGGCATCAAAAATGCTAACTTTTTAAAAAGTTTCTTTATTTGAGAGAGTGAGCATACACATGAGTGGGGGGGGAGGGGCAGAGAGAGGGAGAGAAAGAATCCCAAGCAGTTTCCACCGTCAGTATGGAGCCCATTGCGGGGCTTGATCTCACAAGCCAGGAGATCATGACCTGAGCCGACATCAAGAGGTGGATGCTTACCTATTGAGCCACCCAGACCCCCTAATGACTTTTAAGGCTACATCAAAATGTCCCTGAATCAAAACAGCTGTGCCCTCGTCATTAAAGTGGCTACAAAAATGGAGGCATATCAAAAGGTACTGCTGTTCCTAGACCACTAGGAAGTTCAGCACAAAGGATTGAGATTGACTATTATAGTCTTTTTCAGCCTAAAATTATTATAAAATCATTTTCCATCATTTCCTCACTTCTTGACTTTTGCTCTTCTAATGAGTCAATGATTTAGTATTATTATATTAGATTTTAGCAATGTTTCCTCAAGTCCTTTTTTATATATATTACATATATATAAAATAATAAGCTAAGTCAAAACCAACATCTTCAAAAAAGGGCAACAGTGTCAAAAAACTGCTTACCTTAATTTTCGCAGTATATTCTCCTCTACCTCCAAACAGACCAAGGCCACCAAGTAAAATATCAGTGTCAGCACTAAAACGTATAGCTTCTACTGAATGGGCAGAGTAACCCCAGCCCCCTCCATGACCTAAAGGACACAAATAAATAATTTATGTTTTAAGATATTTATATTTCACTTATAAAACAATATTTCCTAAAGATAAATATACATACTTTCAAACCTGTTCACTACACTATAATCTTCTTTGGAATAAACCTTCATTACTGCTTGAGTCTCCTCCTCTGTACTTGCAACACCCATTTTTAAATCCTGCATAGCTGCTAAGGTATCAAGGCAACCTAAAAACAAACAAACAAAAATTCAACTCCTTGAAATTAAAATTTCCTATTATATTGATGACAGGAGATGATGTAGGGAATAAATTAAAATAGTTAACTCTGAGTGTGCTCAGTAAATGTATTCCAAAATTTAAACAATGTTTCATGAGAGAACACCTATAACCAATAAGAATTCTCCACTGCTTAGGTAACTGTCATATTTAAACACATTCTATACGTCACTGTTTTGCAAAAAACTGCATCTTTAATTTTGGATGTTTATAATGATTTACCAGATGAAATTTGAGAAAAAAGAAGCAAGGAATTATATGTATGCTCTAGTAATTATACTTAGGAATATGACTTCACAACTGCTAGGTTTAGATAAACATAAATAAGTCTTTTTAAGGATCTTTTTAAAAAACAACAAAATAAGTAGTTATGTGGATTGGTACAAAATTTCCACCAACAGAATATCTATATAAACTGAAAAAATACTGTATTTCAAATTAATTAAATAGAGTAAAGAGAAACTGTTATGTAAAAAAAAGAAAGAATATGTATAAAATTTATAATTATACGAATATGTATTTTATAGGATTTCATTTAAAATAATGTATATAAATTAAGTATTATAATTATATATCTGAATATTCTATCTGTATCTCTAAAGTTAATATATTTAACCTAAACAAAGATATTATTTAAAATACCTATTAGGAAAATTATCTTCAGAGATGCTTTATACTTGGACATACACAAACTATGTTGGTTCAAATCTGATGTATTGTTCTTTGTTGGATAAACAAACCTCTTAAAGTTAGGGGGTTTAACTTACATTGCACCTAGTATTTTGTTGTTCAACACACATGAAAAAATGACATACAAATCTAAATATTCTCAAAAAAAAAAAAATTCTCAGCACACTGCATGAATGAAAATTAACTGGTCATCAAAGAGCAACCCTACCTAGAATGTGCAAAGCTGCATGAGATCGGGTGGTGAGAGCCCTTGATCCTGTTGGTAAGGCAAGTTCAGGACTTAGAATACTACATCTGGACTGCATATCTGCTGCAGAGGGAAGTCTGGCATCAGCAACCACTGCATTGTAACACCACAGCTCTCTGGTATTTGGTCGAAACCTTCAAGAAAGAATAATTATAGCACTTCAACATACAGTTTCATTAAAAAAAATTTTCTAAAGTAGAATTGATGATACAAAGGGATTACATACAGTCAGCTTAAAGAGGATAAAATGTAGCTCATTATTTTCTTTCTCTGAGCTAAGTATATAAATAAAATGATTTATGTCACTATAAGTGGAATAATTTGAATGAAACAGTAACACGGGCTATGATTTTTTTTTATGAGTACAGGAGCAATAGTACACATGGTGCACACATATATAAAGCTTTGTGCAACAAAAAGTCTACAGATGAAGTCTAAAGACAAAGGGCAATTTGAAAGAAAATATGTGAAACACACATGAGACAAAAGAACAGTATTCACAATGTATAAGAGCTCCTGCAAGACAAAAAGAGGTATCAATCTAATATCAAAAGTGGACAAAAGACTTGGAATGCTGTTTCCACAAATGAAACACAAATAAAGTGTAAGGAGGTGTTCAACCTTACTAATAAACAGTAAACCATAAGGGACCCACAATACCCCCCACCATTATCTCATTTCTCTTATCTCTTCCATAAAAAAATTCTCAAAAAACTGCCTCCATTTCTTTGCCAATTTTTTGCTATGAGTTCTTTTTGGAAAAGTTGTTTTAATCAACTACAGAGTACATACAAAAGAATAGTAACAAAATATTTTCAAGATAAGGTATGAAGAATAATACCATAATGTGCACCAGTAAAAAGAACATTACTACTATCTTTTAACTGCCCTGGATCTCCCTCCCTACTTAATTTCTTTCCTTTTCTTTCAAAGGTAGCAATTACTTTGAAGTTTAAAAGTTTATCATTCTCTTCTTACGTTTATGATTTTTCATATGTTATATCAAAATTGTGTATTATTTAAGTTTCATGTTTTGAATTGTTTATGAACAGGATACACACTTTATGTGTTTTTCTGTGGCTTGCTTTCTTCAAACAATAGAATATGCTTACAACGTATTTATACAATGATGTATAACTGCAAGCTCATTCATTCTCATTGTTATAGAGTATTAATAGCTCATGTGACTATATTACAACTATTTGTCCATTCTACTAAGGATGGCAAAAAAATGAAAACCACTCAATTTTTCCATTACAAAAAAATGCTGCTGTGGATAATTTTATAAGTTTCCCTAAAGCATTAATACAAGAGTAAATGGGAAGGAAGAACAAAATTCTCATTTTTTCCACAACTGGTATTCCTATACAGAATACCCAGGTTCTTTTGAAAATCTGATTTATGTCAGATACAGCTAACAATCAGGTTCATTTATTAAGGATGGTTTTGTCAATCAATGGTGCTTGATGATCCAAATTTACTAAATACAAAGGACAATCTTGAAGAGATATTTACACACTCACAATCATAGCAGTATTATCCACAAGAGCCAAAAGGTGCAAGCAACTGAAGCATCCATGGATGGATAGTGGATAAATAAAATGTGGTAGAAACATACAATGGAATGTTATTCCAGCCTTAAACAATTGTGTCACAGGCTATAATGCGAATGAATCTTGAGAACATGATGCTAGAAATAAGCTAGTCACAAAAAAGACAAATACTGTATGATTCCACTTATATATCAAAACTGGTCAAATTCACTGAAAGTAGAATGATGGCTGCTACAGGCTAGAGGGACAGAGTAATAGGGAACCGTTCTTTGGGTACAGAGTTTCAGTTTTGCAAGGTAAAAACATTCTGGAGATCTACTGTAGAGCAATGTGAATATACCTAACACTGCTGAATTGTACAACTAGAAATGGTTAAATTTTTTTTTTTACCATAATTAAAAATAATTATTAAAAAATCTTTATCTTAAACTTAAAAATAATACTTGGCACAGAACAAATTCTATGAAAGTACCTGCTATAATTAGTAGCATTAATATAATTGTACTATTAAGTTTTAATTTAATCTATTAATTAGTTTTTGTGTGTGTGTGTGATTATTTCTCTAGTTGCTTTTAAGATTTTTATCTTAGTCTTAGTGTTCTATAATTTCACTACAATTTCTCTTGATTGTAGATAATGGAAACACATAATTTCTAATATCTGTGAATTTATTTTTTTATTTTTTAAGTTTTATTTATTTATTTTGAGAGAGACAGAGACAGCATGAGTTGGGGAGGGGGAGACCACGAGGGAGAGAGAAATCCCAAGCAGGCTGCATGCTGTCAGCACAGAGCCAGATGCTGGGCTTTAACTCATGAACTGTGAGATCAGGACCTGAGCTGAAACCAAGAGTCGGACGCTTAGCCAACTGAGCCACTCAGGCGTCCCAGATATCTGCAAATTTAAATCTTTTTTTGGTTCTGGAAAATTGTTAGGCATTATCTCTTCAAATGTTTTTCTCCTTTATTTTCTCTAATTTCTAATATTTTCTTCTTGGATGTGTACTAGATCTTCTCACTATATTCTTCAAATCTCTTTCACATTTTTTTATTAAAAAAAAATTTTTTTAATGTTTATTTATTTTTGAGAGAGGGAGAGAGAGACAGAATGCCAGCTGTCAGCACAGAGCCCAATGTGGGACTTGAACTCACGGACTGCAAGATCATGACCTGAGCTGAAGTCAGACGCTTAACCGACTGAATCACCCAGGCGCTCCCACTTTTTTTATATTCTTGTCTCTGTGGCATTTTGTGTAATTCCCTTTCATTTGTTCAAATCTGATCCACTCATGCATTTGTGTAAAAAACTATTCTTCATGTATAAAAGTTTTGGTTGGTTGTTTTTCAAATATGCTTCATCATCTTGAGTCTTACGAGTTTTCTTTTGTTATTCAATTTCATCTTTTATTTTTTAAACATTTCATATATACTTTATATTATTTCTGATAATTCCAAGATCTCATTGCTTGCCTCTTGCTGAATTTCATTACAAGTGATACTACTTGTATGTTAAGCAATCTTTGACTTGGTGTTCATACTTGATGGAATGTTAATTCATTAAAACCTATGGTACCATGCTGGTACCAAAGCATGGAGGATTTACACTGGCCTTGTGCTGGAGACAGAGGGGTATTACCTATTTGATCCAACTTCAGCATCATTCTAAGGCCAGATGCTTAACAGAATTTTCAGGATCAGCTCCCACCTCCCTCACCTTGTAGCTGGCACAATGTTTGTTTTCCAAACTGCAGCACTGCTTATCAGCAGTTGCCCTCAGCAAAATCCTGTGTTTACAGTGCTGACTGCTTACTTCTCAAGGGTCACCTCATGAGGTATGATTTTTATTTTTATGCTGGTTTTCTTTCTTTGAGGTGGGGGTGGGAGAGAGGGGCACTATATTAGTGATATCTTAACTGAGTGCCAAGAAATGTATAAAATTTAAACTTGGGGTGCCTGGGGGGCTCAGTCAGTTAAGCGTCTGACTTGGGCTCAGGTCATGATCTCGTAGTTCGTGAGTTCAAGCCCGTGTCAGGCTCTGTGCTGACAGCTCAGAGCCTGGAGCCTGCTTCTGATTCTGTGTCTCCCTCTCTCTCTGCCCCTCCCTGACCCATGCTCTGTCTCTCTCTGTCTCAGAAATAAATAAACATAAAAAATTTTTTTTTAATTTAAACTTTTTTTTTTTAGTTCATCAAATTGCCAAAAGTGGAAATCCCCACTCTTCAAACCATACCAATCTAGTTTGCACATCTAACACCTGCATGAAATTATTCTCAAAGTTGTAAATAACTTCTACGTAGCTAAACCTAATGGAATTTTTTGTCATCTACTTAGTCAAGCCCTCAGCATATTCAACATCATTAAATGCTCCTCTTTATGATCCATCCCCTTCTCACTTCCATGTCAGCACACCCTTTTGGCTTTTTCTAATAGTTCACTGGCTGCTCTTTCTAGTCTCCTGACTAGTTCCTCTCTCCCCTAACTTAAAATGTTTTAAGTTTAGGACTCTCCTCAACCTACATTCTCTGCCTAGGTGCTCTCGATCAAAAACACCCCTTTAGATATACCTATAAACTAAAAATTCTGGAATTTACATTCCCAGTCCAAACCAGTCCTTTGTGCCTGGCTCACTTCTCTAACTGCCTACTTAACATGTCAAAAACAGAAATCTTGACAAAATCTGTTCCTTTCTCTGCCTCTCCTGGCTCAGTTAATGCCACCAATGTCTATTCAAATGCCAAAATCAGAACTTTGGGAATCATCCTTGACCACTTTCTTTCCTTAAATGGCCACTGCCCCCACCCCCACCACTCCCCCCCCACAACCCCACCCCCAAATCAACCAAGTTCTATTGGCTCTATTCCAAACTATGTGCTACTGCCTGCTCCTCCCATCTTCCCCACCACAACCCTAAGTTTCATGCCATCCTCTCTCCCTTGCACTGCTGCAGTAACCTCCTGTATCTGTGCCTGCCTCCTTCCCATCTATTTTCCACACAGTAAGTATAATCTCTTACTGTCGTTTCCCAACTCAACATCCTATAAAAACTTCCTATTGGAAGAAAACTCAAATTTCTTAATCTACCCTACAAAGTCCTGCATATCCTAGCCCTGCCTACTCCTTTGAATTTATTTTGTGCCACTCACTCACTATGCTTTAACCACACTGGCTTTTTTCAAGTTCCTAAAACACAGCCAAGCTCTTGCTGGTACCAAAGCATTTGGGTCTACTAAGCTCTCCCTGCTCAGAAAACTTTTCCTAACTCTTCAAATGCCTGGTTCTTTTTATATTTTAAGGTCTTAACTTATACTATCTCCACTGAATGGAATATAGGTCACTGCTGTTAACCTCAATCATAGCGCCGTCTTGTTCCTTAATAATGCTGAGCAAGCTCTGTAAAGTATATTAGATAATCATTTTGTATAGTCTTTATCTCTGTTAAAAAAAAAAAAGACGACTTCCCTAAGAGCAAGGACATTGTCTATCTCATATCATATAGTATGTATTTAAATATTAACAGAATAAAATTAAAATAGCAAAAATTGAAAATAATAGTGCAGTATTAGCATACAGTATTAATGTTAGTATTTAATATTATTAAATGATAATAACTGTATAGTGATGCAGATAGTATGGGAAAATATGGACTCTCACATGCAGTTGGTGAAGAGAGTATTAAGGGAGAAAAGGGCAGGTATATATGACAATTCTGACTATCTTCTGACTCAGCAATTCCACTTCTTGAAAGCCACCTCATAGCAATACACTCCCATGAGTATAAAACTCTGTGCTTATATACATGTGTGTGTTTGTGTGTTCACTGGGGCATTATACATAATACTGAAACATTACAAAATAATCTAAAAATTTTGTTCATTAATAGGGAAATAGATCAGTATATTTTGGTATATCCAGACTACAGGATTCTATACAGTTTTAATAAAAAAGCAGTTCTTAGAATAGTGACTTGGAAAGACCTAGAAATTGTTGTTTAGCAAAAAACCTAACTTTTAAAATGAATATATTCTTATTTGTATTTTAAAAATACATGCATTTAAAAAGGTGTCAAACTGGGGCTCCGGGGTGGCTCAGTGAGTTGAGCTTCCGACTTCGACTCAGGTCACGATCTCACCTGTGAGTTCAAGCCCCACATCGGGCTCTGTGCTGACAGTTCAGAGCCTGGAGCCTGCGTCAGAGTCTGTGTCTCCCTCTCTCTCTGCCCCTCCCCTACTCACACTGTGTGTGTGTGTGTGTGTGTGTGTGTGTGTGTGTGTGTGTCTCTCTCTCTCTCTCTCTCAACAAATGAATAAAGGCTTGCACCATGCAAATGCCCAATGTTGTGCTTCTGCGGATCCATCCCTCCAAGGGGCCTGCCTCCCTCCAGGTGCTGCAGTGCCCCTTCCGCAGGGGACCACCTACTGCAAAGCAAGCTAAGCCTGCCCCTCCTGCCCCTGTGTACCTTGCAGATCCACCCCGTCTAATATGCCCTTGGCCAGATCCCATCTCAGCAGCACTACAAACCTGGCAGTGTGTAAGCAGCCCAGACAGAGGCCACACCACTCCACAGTGAGTCCTGCCCCTGGAAGAGGGGAAGATAAGGTACACACCAGTCTGACTGTGGCCCCAGTGGTGGGCTGGGGACAGACATCTAGTCTGACTGCAGCCCCGCCCACCAACACAAGTTACTCCAGACAGCACAGGGGAAGTGCCTTGCAGTTCTGCGCCACTCCAGGGACTATCCAAAATGACGAAACGGAAGAATTCTCCTCAAAAGAGACTCCAGGAACTGGCGACAGCTAACGAATTGACCAAAACTGATTTAAGCAATATAACGGAACAAGAATTTAGAATAATAGTCATAAAATTAATCACTGTGTTTGAAAAAAGCATACAGGACAGCAGAGAATCTATTGCTACAGAGATCAAGGGACTAAAAATAGTCATGAGGAACTAAAAAATGCTATAAATGAGGTGCAAAAATAAAATGGAGGCGGCCATAGCACGGATTGAAGAGGCAGAGGAGAGAATAAGTGAATTAGAAGACAAAATTATGGAAAATGAGGAAGCTGACAAAAAGAGAGATAAAAAATATCCAGGAGTATGAGGGGAGAATTAGAGAACTAAGTGATGCAATCAAATGGAACAATATATGTATCACAGGAATTCTAGAAGAGGAAGAGAAAGAGAGAGGGGCTGAAGGTGTACTTGAACAAATCATAGCTGAGACTTCCCCGATATGGGGAAGGAAACAGGCATTGAAATCAAAGAGGCACAGAGAACTACCTTCAGACGTAACTTGAATCAAACTTCTGCATGACACATCATAGTGAAACTGGCAAAATACAAGGATAAAGAGAGAATTCTGAAAGCAGTTAGGGATAAACAGGCCCTAACTTACAAAGCTAGACACATAAGGTAGTAGCAGACCTATCTACTGAAACTTGGCAGGCCAGAAAGGAATGGCAAGAAATCTTCAATGTGATGAACAGAAAAAATATGCAGCTGAGAATCCTTTATCCAGCAGGTCTGTCATTCAGATTAGAAGGAGAGATAAAGGTTTTCCCAAACACACAAAAACTGAAGGAATTCATCACCACTAAACCAGTCCTACAAGAGATCCTAAGGGGGATTCTGTGAGTGAAATGTTGCAAGGACCACAAAGTACCAGAGATATCACTACAAGCATGAAACCTACAGACATCACAATGACTCTAAACCCATATCTTTCAATAACAACAATGAATGTAAATGGACTAAATGCTCCAACCAAAAGACAAATGGTATCAGAATGGATAAGAAAACAAGACCCATCTATTTGCTGTCTACAAGAGACTCATTTTACACTTGAGGACAACTTCAGATTGAAAGTGAGGAGATGGAGAAGTATCTATCATGCTACTGCAAGTCAGAAGAAAGCTGGAGTAGCCATACTTACATCAGACAAACTAGACTTTAAATTAAAGGTGGTAACAAGAGATGAACAAGGGCATTATATAATAATTACAGGGTCTATCCATCAGGAAGAGCTAACAATTATAAATGTCTATGCACCAAATACGGGAGCCCCCAAATATATAAAACAATCACAAACATAAGCAACCATGTTGATAAGAATGTGGTATTGCAGGGGACCTTAAAAAATCCACTTACAACAATGGATAGATCATCTAGACACAGGATCAATAAAGAAACAAGGGCCCTGAATGATACATTGGATCAGATGGACTTGGCAGATATATTTAGAACTCTGCATCCCAAAGGAACAGAATATATTTTCTTCTCGAGTGCACATGAAACATTCTCCAAGAGAGATCACATACTCGGTCACAAAACAGCCCTTCATAAGCATAAAAGAACTGAGATCATACCATGCACACTTGCAGACCACAATGCTATGAAACTTGAAATCAACCACAGGAAAAAGCCTGGAAAACCTCCAAAAGCATGGAGGTTAAAGAACACCCCACTAAAGAATGAATGGGTCAACCGGGCAATTAGAGAAGAAATTTAAAAATATATGGAAACAAATGAAGATGAAAATACAACAATCCAAACGCTTTGGGATGTAGCAAAGGCAGTCCTGAGAGGAAAATACATTGCAATCTAGGCCTATCTTAAGAAACGAGAAAAGTCCAAAATACAAAATCTAACAGCACACCTAAAGGAAATAGAGCAGAACAGCAAAGACACCCCAAACCCAGCAGAAGAAGAGAAATAATAAAGATCAGAGCAGAAATAATATAGAATCTAAAAAAACTGTAGAGCAGATCAATGAAACTAAGATTGGTTTTTTGAAAAAATAAACAAAATTGATAAACCTGTAGCGAGGCTTCTCAAAAAGAAAAGGGAGATGACCCAAATAGATAAAATCATGAATGAAAATGGAATTATTACAATCAATCCCTCAGAAATACAAGCAATAATCAGGGAGTACTATGAAAAATTATATGCCAACAAACTGGATAGCCAAGAAGAAATGTTCAAATACCTAAGCACCCATACACTTCCGAAACTCAAACGGAAAGAAATAGAAAACTGAACAGACCCATTACCAGCAAAGAAATTGAATCAGTTATCAAAAATCTCCCAACAAATAAGAGTCCAGAACCAGATGGCTTCCCTGGGGAATTCTACCAGACATTTAAAGCAGAGATAATACCTATCCTTCTCAAGCTGTTTCAAAAAATTGAAAGGGAAGGAAAACTTCCAGACTCATTCTATGAAGCCAGCATTACTTTGATTCCCAAACCAGATAGAGACCCAGCAAAAAAAAGAGAACTACAGGGCAATATCCCTGATGAATACGGACGCAAAAATCCTCAACAAGATACTAGCAAATCGAATTCAACAGCATATAAAAAAAATTATTCACCATGATCAAGTGGGATTCATTCCTGGGCTGCAGGGCTGGTTCAACATTTGCAAATCAATCAATGTGATACGTCACATTAATAAAAGAAAAGAAAAGAACCGTATGATCCTGTCAATCGATGCAGAAAAAGCATTTGACAAAATTCAGCATCCTTTCTTAATAAATACCCTCGAGAAAGTCGGGATAGAAGGAACATACTTAAACATCATAAAAGCCATTTATGAAAAGCCCACAGCTAATATCATCCTCAATGGGGAAAAACTGAGAGCTTTCCTCCTGAGATCAGGAACATGACAGGGATGTCCACTCTCACTGCTGTTTGCTAACATAGTGTTGGAAGTTCTAGCATCAGCAATCAGGCAACAAAAGGAAATCAAAGGCATCAAAATTGGCAAAGATGAATTCAAGCTTTCACTTTTTGCAGATGATATTATATATGGAAAACCAACAGACTCCACCAAAAGTCTGCTAGAACTGATACATGAATTCAGCAAAGTCGCAGGATACAGAATTAATTTACAGAAATCAGCTGCATTCTTGTACACTAATAATGAAGGAACAGAAAGACAAAGAAACTGATCCCATTCACAACTGCACCAAGAAGCATAAAATACCTAGGAATAAACCTAACCAAAAATGTAAAAGATCCGTATGCTGAAAAGTATAGAAAGCTTATGAAGGCAATTGAAGAAGATATAAAGAAATGGAAAAACATTCCATGCTCATGGGATGGAAGAATAAATATTGTTAAAATGTCAATTCTACCCAAAGCTATCTACACATTCAATGCAATCCCAATCAAAATTGCACCAGCATTCTTCTTGAAGCTAGAACAAGCAATCCTAAAATTTATATGGAACCACAAAAGACCCCAAATAGCCAAAATAATTTTGAAGAAGAAGACCAAAGCAGGAGGCATCACAATCCCAGACTTTAGCCTCTACTACAAAGCTGTCATCATCAAGACAGCATGGTATTGGCACAAAGACAGACACAAAGACCAGTGGAATAGAATAGAGACTCCAGAATTGGACCCACAAAAGTATGGCCAACTAATCTTTGACAAAGCAGGAAAGAATATCCAATGGAAAGCAGACAGTCTCTTTAACAAATGGTGCTGGGAGAGCTGGACAGCCACATGCAGAAGAATGAAACTAGACCACTTACTTACACCATTCACAAAAATAAACTCAAAATGGATAAAGGACCTGAATTTGAGACAAGAAACCATCAAAACACTAGAGGAGAAAGCAGGAAAAAATCTCTCTGACCTCAGCCGCAGCAATTTCTTACTTGACACATCCCCAAAGGCAAGGGAATTAAAAGCAAAAATGAAGTATTAGGACCTCATGAAGATAAAAAGCTTCTGCACTGCAGAGGAAACAATCAACAAAACTAAAAGGCAACCAACGGAATGGGAAAAGATATCTTTAAATGACATATTGGACAAAGGGCTAGTATCCAAAATCTATAAAGAACTCACCAAACTCCACACCCGAAAAACAAATAATCCAGTGAAGAAATGGGCAGAACACATGAATAGACACTTCTCTAAAGAAGACATCCAGATGGCCAACAGGCACATGTAAAGATGCTCAATGTCGCTCCTCATCAGGGAAATACAAATCAAAACCACACTCAGATAGCACCTCACACCAGTCAGAGTGGCTAAAATGAACAAATCAGGAGACTTTAGATGTTGGCGAGGATGTGGAGAAACAAGAACCCTCTTGCACTGTTGGTGGAAATGCAAACTGGTGCATCCACTCTGGAAAACAGTGTGGAGGTTCCTCAAAAAATTAAAAATAGATCTACCCTATGACCCAGCAACAGCACTGCTAGGAATTTACCCAAGGGATACAGAAGTGCTGATGCATAGGGGCACTTGTACCCCAATGTTTATAGCAGCAGTTCAACAATAGCCAAATTATGGAAAGAGCCTAAATGTCCATCAACTGATGAATGGATAAAGAAGTTGTGGTTTTTATTTTTTTATTTTTTTATTTTTTTTTTTAATTTTTTTTATTTTTTAATATATGAAATTTACTGTCAAATTGGTTTCCATACAACACCCAGTGCTCATCCCAAAAGGTGCCCTCCTCAATACCCATCACCCACCCTGCCCTCCCTCCCACCCCCCATCAACCCTCAGTTTGTTCTCAGTTTTTAACAGTCTCTAATGCTTTGGCTCTCTCCCACTCTAACCTCTTTTTTTTTTTTTTTTCCTTCCCCTCCCCCATGGGTTTCTGTTATGTTTCTCAGGATCCACATAAGAGTGAAACCATATGGTATCTGTCTTTCTCTGTATGGCTTATTTCACTTAGCATCACACTCTCCAGTTCCATCCATGTTGCTACAAAAGGCCATATTTCATTTTTTCTCATTGCCACGTAGTATTCCATTGTGTATATAAACCACAATTTCTTTATCCATTCATCAGTTGATGGACATTTAGGCTCTTTCCACAATTTGGCTATTGTGCAACTCACAGTTTAAATGGCATGGGTTGCAGTTAGAACCCAGGTATATTTCTTCTTCTGGTAAACTCTGCTGCCTGGGATTTACATAGTTTCAACTTCTGGTGGCATGCAACATATAGTTGCCACTCCAGGAGTTTTGGCATCATTACTTACTTGAGAGGCAGGCATCTATGTCGACCGGACCCAGGATGCAGGCTTGGTTTCAGAAGGAAGTTGTGGTTTTTATATACAATGGAATACTACTTGGCAATGAGAAAGAATGAAATATGGCCTTTTGTAGCAACGTGGATGGAACTAGAAAGTTATACTAAGTGAAATAAGTCATACAGAGAAAGATAGATACTATATGTTTTCACTCTTACGTGGATCTTGAGAAACTTAACAGAACACCATGGGGGAGGGGAAGGGGACTAAAATAGAGAGGGAGGGAGGCAAAGCATAAGAGACTCTTAAAAACTGAGAATAAACTGAGGGTTGATGGGGGGGGTGGGAGGGAGGGGAAAGTGGGTGATGGGCATTGAGGGCACCTGTTGGGATGAGCACTGGGTGTTGTATGGAAACCAATTTGACAATAAATTTTGTATTAAAAAAAATAAATGAACAAACGTTAAAAAATTTTTTTAAAAATGAAAACGCATATTCATGTATTAATTGTATATATTTTGAAGTGGGAAATAAAATTGCTGTTCTTAACCGACTGAGCCACCCAGGCACCCTAAAATTGCTATTCTTAACATTCATCTGCTTTTTATAGATGTTAACTTTCTAATTATACAGGAGAAATTCTCTGTTAAGACTACAAAAAGAAGCATTCTGGATGGAAGGAAAGTCAAAGTAAGCTAATACTGAATCTGCAGTATCTATGACAGCTATAAAATGCAAGTACCCTAGTGAAAAACACAAAGGACATAAAATAGCCAGAAGTCAGGATAACAGAATAAAAACTCTAATCCTGATTACACGAAAACACCCTCCAGCTGTTTTAGTGAAACACTGGAGGAGTGACTGCTCTTCATCTCTCAATCTTTGTTCTGGAACAAAGGGGTAAATGGTCAAGGACTGTGGAGACATTTGAGATCATCTCTCCCAATGTTATCACCATATGTGAAAAAGGCAAGGTTCAACTGACTGCCTACCACACTTCTGAGTTCTGTTAAGAGTCTAGGAAATGGCTCTAGTTATACTATTAGAATCCAGTTCTGCTATTAACTAATTTAGAGAATGCATTTCTAATTTAGTGAATGTATCCATAAACAAATTCCACCCTGTCAACTTTTATTTTGCCAATGCAAATTTACTTCATTTAAAAATAAGATATAAAAGTTATACGTATTCTATAAAGATTCTAGAAAATAAAACACCCTAGGTCCAAACCAGTGCTTGCTCTTTGGTAACTAAGTCTCTTGTGTATGGACTTGTAATCAGTAAATAACTAATGACTAGTCTATCTTTACACCATGTGCCTTTCTAGCCCCTCCATGCTATCCCACATGACCACTCTAATTTTGGTTCCTAGTATTTCATGTCTCCGTAAGATTTACTATAAGACTATTTACCTGCAGTCTTTCATTATCTAATCTATCCTATGTAATGCTGCCAAGGAGAATGAAAAGCACTACTCAATTCTGGCTTCCAGACCTTCTCACAAAGTGCCCAAGTAAGATAGTTATGCTGGTCAGCAACCTGGGAAGCAATATAATTACTTCACTCTGAATGCAGCCTTAGGAATGATAGCATGGCCTCTTAAGACGTGGCTGGCTGATAGAAATGAAAGCAGGCATGTGCAGAGGAAGAAGACAGAAAAAGCCTTTTGCCTTTCCTTACTGGTGCTACTTAAACCTTTCAGTTTATCTAATTCCTGTCCACTGATGTTGGCCAAATAAACAATGCAAGGGATTGGGGCGGGGCGGGGGAGGTAAGTCCTGTGATAAGTCACTCTGGTAATGCAGGGAACACCTACTAGTATTCAAACCTAGAGTTGCTGAAAGGGACAACACTTTTCTTTACTCATTATGTATATAAAGCACCATAATAAATTTTAAACAAATACAATATAATTTGAGTCTCTAGTGTATCTGTATCCATTCTCTACATTTTACAGTTTCCAGAGTTTGGTAGCCCTATACATTTCTATATTTCTCTACCAATTTGGGGATTCTGTTATGCGCATTCATAAAGGGCGAGCTTATTTACCTTAATTATTCTGTACTATGTTTGGCACAGTTTCTTCTACATAGTCGGTAATAATTCAATATTTATGAAAAAAGAATGAGCTCTACGCAGTTTAGATATGATTGCTGAAAGACCAAAAATAATAACAGAATTCTTAAAAGTAAAAGTGCTTAATATAATGACAGTGGCAAACAATTCTATAGCACCTACTATGTGCCTCAGCTCTAAATTCTTCACTCCTTCTAACAATCTATGAGGTAGGTACTATTATCATTCCAAATTTATAAATGAGAGAAGTGAAGCACATAGAGTCATGATAACTATTCCAAGTTGACACAGAAAGCAAATTGTGGATGTGGGATAAACTGAGGCAGCCTGGCTGCCTTAATCACTGCACTACACTGTAAAGGTCCCAGGAAGCACAGTTAAATAGGAAAGTACTCATGTATGTAAAATCTGCTTATACATGAGTTTTATATCACCACAAAAGTATAATTTGATCAAAACTTATTCACTACTCTATTTTATAAACAGAGCTTACCTCCAAATGACATCATACACAGGGTCAAGACACACACCGAATCCTTGCAGATCCTCTTGTTCAGAGTCATTAAAAGTTTTACAACTCCCATCCACTTTATTGATCAGAAGACATTTAAATGGAGGAGGTTCTGACATAGAAGCAGGTACCAAGCCTTGAGGAAAGATATTTATACATCTTAAAAATGCATTACCCTTTTATATACCCTCAGCTTAGAAATTAAGTATTACTTATAAGGTAAGTATTATTATTACATCCATTTCACAGATGAGACAAAACTGAGATTTAAACAGATTAACTAAACATTTTTAAGTAATAGAATTAGGACTAAAACCTCAGGTGGTCTAAATCCACAACACATGCTCTTAAAATCTATATTACCCTATTATATAATTATTTATGGTATCACAGACACAAGTATAGATTGATACCTACAGCGGAACTTCAAAGTTTGACTTACATAACCTTTCATAAAAATTAATTTTTACCATTTATCTAACCAAAAATTCCTCCTTCCAACACAGGGTTTATCCTACTTCAATTTGGTTCATATTTCCACGACTCCCTAGCTTATAAATACTCTTATAAACACAGACACTTAGAAGCTTCTTTAAAATTTCTTCAAACAGAAAGAAAACAAAAAGCTCTAAGACATATCTAATGATAAGGAAAGATGATGAATCATTTATTATCAATCAAGAAAATGATTTTGGGAAAGACGTTTTTTAGGGATATTACCTATTATGTGTTTACTGGCAAAAATTTCTGATGTAGCAAGTACATGAGAATTAATAAGTGCTTCATCAATTCGTAAGAAAGTCTGATCCCCACTTGCACCTATCCAGGTAGCTTTTCTTCCATATTTTGATCCAATATTAGGCATGGGAGCTGGTTTTGCATTCCAGTATGGCACATCCAAAATTGGTCTGCCAAGTTGTCCTTTCTAAAAAATTAAATAAACCATAATAACAACATTATTGGATAAAAAAATATCTGATTTTTTATAAAATTAAGAAGACAGTAGACAAAAATAGCTCTATGAAAAATTATTCTTTATTTACTGTTAGTACTTTTACTTATTAATGACATTCATGTGAAATTTGGACCAAAATTTATAAAGAAATAAAATAATTTCTATTATTCTTAGAAACTCTGCCCCTAATAAGCCACAAAATGCATTATTAAAAAACAATAATAAAGCTAAATATTTTCCATGCAAGAAATCTCCCTGAAATATTGTCTTTACCTACATTTAAATGGAAAGTACAATACACAACATGTTAAAAAAAATTAGTATTACAAATTGTTCATTTAAAAAATTCACTTTGAAAAAAATCACTGTGATATTGACAGTATACAATGAAAGTAACTATTAAAATCACAGTCTGAAAATATTTGAGTAAAGGCCAAAATAATGAATACTACAACTTGTGAATATAATTTGAAAATTAAGTATGTTCACATGATCATGTGTTAGTAAGTTATTTCACTTATGTTTCAAGATAAACAGCAGAAACAATGTTAAGGAATGGTATCTTAAGTAAATAATTGTTAACTTATTTAAAACTATGGCTGTCCACAGGTACTAAATTAGGTAAGAGTTTAATTTAAAAAATAAGAGGAAGCCTTTCTCCACTAAGCTAGTAGCTATAAAAGAATGCTGATGGTGGATAGGTAAACATTCAACCACCCCAGGCTCAGGAGCTTGCCCTCCCCCCACAAAAACTTCCCTTCCAAAAACCCTCTGGAGGGTGGAAAATGCTGGATCTTGACTTCCAGCGCATCATTGTCTGTAAGTAATGGGAATGAGAAACCATTAGCAAAAAAGCTGAAGAACAAGGGAGTCTGGAGCACTATAAACAGCCTGGTTAATTCTCACTCCAACTATTAGGTTTCTAGTGAGTTCTATCACTCCAACATCATAGCAAGAAACCACAGCCACAAAGTGACTGCAAAGGCAACAGAACTTCAATCCCTGGGATGAGCCAGGGGAAGGAAAAGTGGCAAGCACAGGAACAGAGAAGCCAAAAAAACCCTGATGTTTATTCTCAGCTTCTTTCAATGTCTGTTCTTATTTTTTGACAAAAAAACACAAAAACAAAAAAAACACAGAACAAACAAACAAAAAAACCCCATAAGAATGTGAACAGTGAGCAAAATATATCATATTCAAGGACATTATGCTTTCAGAAGAAAAATAATTCTGTCATTAACTACCGAAATAAGTATCTACTCCCTTACTATCAACCAACTAATGTAAAGAAAAGCAGTGCAAAAATACAACAGATGCCTGGACAACCCCAGGCATTCAGAATGTGGCTACACATAAACCATATTTAAATTCATGAAAGTTCACAACTAGAACTTCTAGGGGTAGAGGACAATAATGGTTGTCTGATTTCAAATATTACCATTCACAATCCCCCCTCCCCCACAAAACCATATAAAAACCAATACACAGGGCAAAGAAAACCACACATCACTCAAGCCTTCAGCAGTATTAGGAAATAGCAGATCTGCTGACCTTTAAGTCACCTGTAACCAGAGGAAAAAAACAAATTCCAACCATTTTCTCCACCCACCTGCCACTGCAAGTTGGAGGGGGTGAAGCCTGCAAAAGGGGTGGCTTGAGAAAAAGAGATGAGTACAGAGGACTTGGAAAAAGCACTGGTAAAATCATCTACCCAAAGAGAAAACCTAACCCTTAATGTCAAAACACTAAATGTAGGTTAAGGGCTTGAAGGTTCACAGCACCAGCTACAGGAAAAAGGCTTCAAAGTGTGCAGGGCCACTTCTCATCCATCAGACTGTCACGAATTAAAAGGCATGACAGTGCATTGTGTTGGCAAAGCTGTGGAGAAACAGGTATTCTCATCCATTGCTGGCGAGAATACAAAACAGAAGGGAGTTGTTAATATCTCACAAAACTACACAGGCACTAACCTTCAACCCAGCAACCTTACTTCTAGAAATTTACCTCAAAGATACACCTCTAACAGTATTTATTGTTTTGTTGCAAAACATTGGAAAGCACTTAAATGTCCAAGCATAAGAAACTGACTGAATAAAATATAGTATATATGTACAATGTACTATGCAGAAATAAAAAAAAAGAATAAGAAAGATCTCTATGAACATGGAGTGATTTCCAGGAAATACAGTACAGTAAAAAGGGCAAAGTGCAGAAGAGCATATATAAAATGCTACCTTTTGAAAAATAAAGAAGGGGAAATAATTATAGATACATGTGTTACATACATACGCATACATACATGCACACAAACCTGTATCTATACAACGCAGATGTAGACAGTGTATGTGTGTACTTATTTATTTATTAATCCTACAAGAAACTCAGGAAGGATAAACTGGAAAACAATGAAGTTTATTACTTACAAGCATGAAGTAAAACGGATAGGGGGGAAATGACATTTGACAGAGTATATACTATTTTTGCGTAACTTAACTTTTAGAAACATGTCAATGTTCCACATATTCAAAAAATAAAATTACACCTAAGGATATGAGAAGAGGGATCCTAAAACTAAAACAAATTGAAACAGTGCATTGAGCCACAAGCCTCCCTCCTTGGAAGTCTGAGAGCTCAAAGGGGGCATGACATGTCAGGCGTCAGCATTTTAACCTGTGTATTCCCAGGAAGGGCTAGGGGGCCTGTTACCACAGGGAGAAGAAGGAGGCCACTGTGTAACAGTCTTTTGCATCTGCCCCTTTTCTACTACTGCTGACACCCCTCAGGAGCCTCATTCATTGTTTGAGGACGAAGTGATCTCCTCCATGCTGAAAGGTCATCTCTCTTTCTCCCTTAGCCCCTGACATCAGATCTTACTCACTTTACAGAGATGAACCCCTGCCCCAGGACAGGGTGAGACAAATGGATCTGAAAAAGGGCTTGTTTTCAGAAACAAGGGGAAGAAGGGTAATCCTTGGCTGTTGCTGCTCTTCACAAAGAATCTGTTATTTGTACCTATTCTTATTAATATTAACTACTTTTTAAAATGAAACAAAAAGCAAACTGAAGCAAATGAATCCAATACTATTCCAAAGGAATAACATAATTCCACTGAACTGGGGTAAGAAGAAAAACCCACGTGACTTATAAACACAATACTTGACTTTATACCTTTAGCTTTGGGGAGGGACACAGGTTAAAGGGGGCAGGAGCAAGAGGGACAGAAAATCATGAACTCCTTTCAGTGAGTTTGTGTTTATAGTGGTGAGGGGAAAATCAAATATGAAACTATTTTACCCATATTTTAGGACTGACTGAATGAGAAAGAAATGTATTGATATTGTTAGAAGCCAAAATTCTTACAGTGGAAAAAGGAAACAAAACAAACATGGAATGGGTCAAGGTAAGAAAGACCCCTATAGGGATGGAATGGAATTAGAGGTACTGACTGGTATGGGCTTATGATTTCTAAAATACTTACATGTATAGATATATGTACATATATGTATACTGGGGATATAAAGACACCCCATAGCAATAAATATACCTAGTGCTCAACTGGGTGTCTAATCCTATTCCCCACTAAAACAAACCTGCATTCTCAGAGAAATGGCTGATTTTAGGCTTACAGGTAAGCCTGAAACATCTTGTTATGCCAGGAAATAAGGAAATGTTCCCAAAAATGAAGGGGCATGTCACAAGAACACAGGAGCCAGCTTGAAGGGACTTGAATTGATGAAATACGAGACAATCGAAGCAACCAAATAATTAAGGACAGTAATGAAAAAAATACAAATACATGCATCTGTATGAAACAAGTAAGATGGGCTCTTGCTTACACTAAAATGCAAAGGGCCAATTGGTAAATGTGATGGCGTGCTGAAATGAGAAAATCATCTTTTTGCAACCGTTATAGTAAAGACTGGTCTAGGCAAGAATGGGATGCTAAATCTAGGGGGAAACTGCATGAAAAGCAGGTACCCTACAACTGTCTTTTTAGTAGGACTCACTTAATTGGATCAACCCATAAATTCCTTATTAATTTCAAGGGAAAAAATACTAATTATGCAGTAGAGAAATTAAACATTTCCCAGGTAATCAAAAATTGCATCACCAATGAAGGGCAGGTGGGTATTTTGTGCCTCCAGATGTGATACCTGAGAAGAACACAACATCACTTACATAGTATTTTGGCTTGGAATGCACAACCTGAAATCTAAACATGAGAAAAGAGCAGAGAAACAAAAATGAGGCTCATTTTATTAGGAAAAAAAAAAAAGTACTATACTTTTCAAAAACATCAATGTCATCATAATAGACAAAGAAGAGGTGTGGGTGTTGTACAGATTAAAGGAGACTAATGAGACATGATAATCAGATGCAATGACTGATCATAGATTAGAGGAGACCAAAAAAAAGTCAAAAAGTAATTACTGGATCAATCAAAAAAATATAAACTGAAGTATTCAAGAGTAAAGGGTCACAATATATGTAAAGTTATTCTTAAAGGATTCAGAAAAAAAAAAGTTTTACACACACACCCACAGAGTGTGTAAGGGACAATAAGAGCATGCATGTAAAAGTTATAAAGCAAATCAAAATGTTACCAATAGATGAATCTGGCTCAAGGGTATATGGGTGTTCTATGTACTACTCTTACTTTTTGCAACCTTTCTGTAGTTTAAAATTATTTCCAAATAAAAGATTCTTTTTTTTTTTTTCCCAAGTTTATTTATTTTGAGAGAAAGAGCAAGTGAGAGAGCATGGCAGGGGCAGAGAGAGGGAGAGAAAGAATCCCAAGCAGGTTCCATGCTGACAGCAGAGAGTCCAATGCAGGGCTCAAATTCATGAACCGTGAGATCATGACCTAAGTCAGACACTTAACCGACTGAGCCACCCAGGTGCCCGAAAAGATTTTTTTCTTAAAGTTCACATTCACATTTTTGAAAAATCAATAGCTGCAAATTCCAACCCAGAAATTTAGGTTATAGAGTTGTAAACAGTTACCCATGACAGAGATGGTATAGGTTTTATGAGGCTTAAAGTCTTATGAGGCTTTTCCTTGATCTCTATTATGACCAAACTATACAAAACTCTGAGAGCATTTTTCACTCTTTTGAAGTTTTGGCAAAAAGAGAGGTTTTATGAGGCTTAAAGTCTTATGAGGCTTTTCCTTGATCTCTATTATGACCAAACTATACAAAACTCTGAGAGCATTTTTCACTCTTTTGAAGTTTTGGCAAAAAAAATCATACACAGCTTTAACAGGAACTATACAAAACAATCAATTTTATATTCTTTTTCCTACCTTTTTTTTACTGAGCTAGAATTTTAGATTTTAATACAGTAGTTAATGAAATCAGAGCGGGATATGATGAGAGGCACTACAACAGGCAAACAGAGGGAAACAGACAGACAGAGAGAGAGAGAGAGAGAGGAG
This sequence comes from Panthera tigris, assembly GCF_018350195.1. Classification (NCBI taxonomy): domain Eukaryota; kingdom Metazoa; phylum Chordata; class Mammalia; order Carnivora; family Felidae; genus Panthera; species Panthera tigris. The sequence continues at coordinate 50,822,175 of NC_056660.1, forward strand.
AGGAAAAAGGAAACTATAATTTTAAATAAATCTATTAAGAAAACTAGGCCTTTAAGAAGTGCTAAGTTAGAAACAGTTGTATAGGTTAAGAAAAATCAATCTGTGCAAGCTAGTTGGGAAATACGCTTCCAAATGATAGAATTAGCTCTACTGAATGTTTAAAGAATTTTGACCTGGAATAACCATGTCCAATTCTAATACATGGTTAAATTTAATAAATTCTAATGCTATCCTGGAGAAGAAAGTTATTTCAAAGTAACGTCATTCAGGTCTTGTGTGCGCTAGATGTAGAGACAGGAAATATGCATATGCAATAATTATAACACAAGAATTTCACTGAAACCAGAAAAAACAGCTAACACAGACAAATTGTAAGGCAATGGTACAATGCAATACTATTAATGCTTAAAAAATTCCTTACAGAAAAACTTCCAAATGTGAAGACCTGTCCATCCATTAAAAGTACTGCCGTGTGGTTGCTGCCTGCAGTAACTTGTGTGCTAGGGCCTGGCAGTGCTTGAACAAGGGTGGGACATCCCCTAGGTTAAAAAAAAAAAAAAAATTAAGTCAATTTCTTACAGGCCTCAACTGAAATAAAAAGCAATAAATAAACATTGCAATAAGGAATCGAAGACATAAAAGGCACTAATAGTATATTTACTAAATACTTATTGAGGTACTATATGCCTGTTTCCACCTAGATCCACAAAGATGTAAAAGAGGTTATCACTGACTTCATAGAGATTATTAAAAAGATTTCCTAAATTTATTACTCTAATTATGGACACACAATCTCTGTCTTTTCTCAAAGACTGGTGCTACTTTTGCTTTTATAGCAAAAGTCATGTTATAAATATTTGTTGGATGAAATAAAAATCATACACAGCTTTAACAGGAACTATACAAAACAATCAATTTTATATTCTTTTTCCTACCTTTTTTTTACTGAGCTAGAATTTTAGATTTTAATACAGTAGTTAATGAAATCAGAGCGGGATATGATGAGAGGCACTACAACAGTGGCTAGAAGCTTAAACTCTAGAGCTAGATGAGATGGCCAGGGTGTGAACCCCGGCTCCAACAGCATTGTGACCATGACTTTGAGCAAGTTACTCATCTTTTTTGTGTTTTAGTTTTCTCTTCTATAACATGGAGGATAGTACTAACTAGTACCTACCCCATAGGCCTCCTACGAACAATAAAGAAGTTTATATATATCAAGTGCTTGGCTCAGTGTCCAGCACACAGTTAACACTGAATAAATGACACCCTCATATCCACTGTATCCATCCTTGTCCCCATCCTTGTATCACTTTACTAACCATTTATTCACCATTTTTAGTAATCATTATCTGTAATTAGAATAATCACTGTAGAAACAGTTGACACATAATAGGAACTCTGTTTCAGATAATTATGATACTTCAAATTTTTTAAAAATTACATATAGTATTTTTTTAATGGTTATTCAGGCTCCAATGAAAACTGAGTTGGAAAGGGCGAGACTAGCACCTGGAAACCTAGTTATGAAAATTTCACAATAATCTGGATGAGTTATGATAAAGGCCTGAACTAAAAACAGTATGGATTCAAAGAAATGAATGAGTATGATAGCTGTGTAAGGAACGGAACTGACTAGACTTGGCAGGAAGGTTTCTGCTTAAGCAGCAAGGCAGATGGTGGTAACATTCACTCAAGCTATGAAAATGAATGAGAGATCTAGGAAGACAATTAGAGCAAAGAAGAGATCCTAATTTTCATCATGAGTTTTTTCTAACACTTCAGGTATGGACAGACAGAGGAAGAAGAGCTCACAGCAATCTAGCACATAACAAAGAGGAAGCATGAACTCTGGGAAAATGTGGCACGAAGACAGTTACTGGAGGAGAAAGTTTCAAGAAGGGGGATATAATGTACATGCTAAACACTCCAGAGACACAAACAAGTGACCATGGGATTTAGCAAGGAAAAAGTCTCTGGTGGAAATAGGCACACTACAGCAGATGAGGCATTAACAGTGGGGCCAGAGACTATGCAAAACCTCTTCAAGAATCTCTGCCCCAAAACAGAAAAAAGAAAGGAGAACCAACAGCTAAAGAGGAAATGAAGCTCAATGAGGCTTTGTTCCTTTTAAAAAGACAGAAATTTGTTTACAAGAGTGAGTAAAGATAAAAAGGCTAAAGATACAGTTTAGACAGGAGAAATGAAACAGAACTAGATCCCTAGGGTAAAGGCTTCATAGCATGGACAAGAACAGGTCCTTCTTTCAAAGTAACATGAAAAGGAGCAAAGAAATAGTATGGATACAGGTAGGTGTGTAGAGTTGGTGGGCTGAAGAATTTTCTACCTAATGGTTTTTATTTTTGTAGTGATGTGAACAGAAGTCACATGCTGAGAGAAGAAGGAAATGGGTAAGCAGAGAATATGAAGATTACAAAAAAGGGATGGTAAAGGGAACAAATAAATATCTAGACCAGGAGTTTTAACTCAGATCCAAAGGATTTCTAGAAAGCCTATGAGTGAACTTCAGGACATCTGTGAACCTCCTAAATTTATAAGCCAACTTTTTTTTTTTTAATTTTTCTTAACGGTTTTTTTTTGAGAGACATAGAAACAGAGCGCGAGCAGAGGAGGAGGAGGAGAGACAGTGAGGGAGACACAGAATCCAAAGCAGACTCCAGGCTCTGAGCTGTCAGCACAGAGCCTGGTGCAGGGCTTGAACTCACAAACCGTGAGATCATGACCTAAGCCGAAGTCAGGCAATTAACTGACTGAGCCACTCAGGTGCCCCATAAGCCAACTTTTATGTATATATTCTTATACCTACTGTTCTGAAGAGAGATCCCATATCTTTCATCAAATTCAAGAGATGTTAAACCAAATAGTCCCAAACCACAAAACAGAACAATTACTGCCCATTGTAGAAGACATGGTTGAATCTGGAAATCATTTAACAATCTGCACATATATGGTGATTTACGTTTTTCCAGAAGTCTAAGTTAGATATGGAAAATATGGATAGATTGATTCATGCAGGAAGTTTTGCCATGCCCTATTATCAAGACCAAGAGGGCAAAAAAACTGAGGTTGCTGGTAAGAGTATAGGTGAAAAGAATCCATAACAATCTCTAAGTTGGGTAGAAAATAAAGTAAAAAAGGTCAGAGAGTAAAAATGTAGAGGGTAGTGGGGAATGAAGTACTGATAAAGTCAAAGGCCAAGTAAAGTAAAGCTATCATCAGACTATGAGCTTTTTATAAACTTAGGAATTCAGAGTTGGAGCTGTGCTTGATCCAAGATGGGTCTTGGAAATAACCACCATGAATGTGGAAGTAAAGTTTACTAGATACAAGGTGCCAAGATAGGTATAGTGTATGGGACCATTCTCATGGATACTGAAGTCACTCATGAATGGGACAAGACTCAGAGACAGAAAACACTGTGAACCAGATACTAAATTTTCAGTGAATGAAAGGCAATGACTGAACGGTAGGTAATAAAAGGGAGTACAACAGAATGATCTTGCCTCAAAAGAGCGGTAGTTTTTTGACTTGAGGATGGAGTAACATGGCCAAGAATAGTAGTGAAAGGTAAATCATTTTCAACTCTGAGCTATAGAGACTTTTGCCAAAAAGACAACTGTCCATTCAAAGGGTTATACGGTAAACTAATACTCTCTAACAGAAATGTCCACTAACAAAGAATGAAGGGGACGTTCTTATATCTGTTAACTTATCTGCAATTTTGCAAAGCACTTTCGCATAAACTGTATAACTGATTATCAAAATAACTCTATAGGTAGATCTGAAGAGCTCAAAGCATCTTCCCAAGAGCTGGTAGCAGACCTTCTAATACATAGTCTTTGAACTCTTTCCATAATATTAGTGAGCCCATTTATTGTTTTGAAAACACAAGAACAGAAAAGAAAGATCACGTGTGTATGTTTGTATGCACGTGTGCACACTAGGCATTTCACATACACTGAATTGATTCTTCCACAATCCTATGGGATATTTAAACTAAGGTCTAGTAAACTGCAGTCAGTCACATAGTTGGTAGGAGATGAAGATTTCAACCTTGTCTAAATGGTTCCAGATACTATGATTGGGTAATAAATATACTAATACAGAATGCAGTCAGGATAGCAAGAAAAAGATGAAACTCAAAAATACTATAAGAATGATCAAAATTCTACTGGAAAACAGAGAATTAAAGTATCTAAAGTATATAATCTCTTTGCAAATATCCAGGTTTAAGTTTACTGTAAATGGTTTAAGAAGAATACAGAATTCAGACATTTAGAAGCATCCTGAACAAAATAAACAAACTAAAAAGAGGGTTAGTAGACTCATGGCAGGAGTGAATATAGAAAAGCTCTCACAAACTTTCTGACATTCACTTTAAAAAGCAGCAGCTAACAGCACTGAGCACCTACTATGGACTAGGCCCTATACTAAGTGACAGGCATTACCCTCCTGAATTCTCACAACAACCTTCTGAAGGAAATGTACTTACTCCAATTAAACAGAGAAAGAAATTGAGACAAAGGAAAGTTAAGAAACGTGGCCACGGTCATATAGGCACCAAGTGATAGAATCAGGACCCAAAATGGAGAATGAACTCAGTCATTCTGCCAAGACAACACATTAAATAAAGAGACTATCAATAACATTTTTATTAATCTTTACCACAATGCACACTACAATATTTACTTTGCTTTAACCACACATAATCAATGTGTGCTATACAATAAATTCCAGTTAAAAGAACTTGATTACTATAAACTTTTAAAAATAACCCCCAACTATGTACTTTATTTCAACTAAATACCTATAAATGTTTTCTTTGTGGTAGTTAACATGTATGCTATAGGGGCTCTGTTCCTCCTGGGACTGTTCCTCCATAGAAGTGGCTAATTCATCTCTGAATCAATACCACAGGTCTTGTGTCCTGCCTTCCAAGTCCCACATGGGCCCAAACAAACAGGGTAACTAGAGTGGTTACAATAGAAAGTTTTGACTAATTTCTGTTTAACACACCAGGCACAGTGTGTAGGCATTGTTTCACTGGGTTACCCAGTTTAGCTCTTCCCACACCACATGTTACAACCTTCCAGTTACAACTCAATCAATGGAGCCAGGAATGAAAATGTACCTGTGGGGAAAGAACCATTTTGAGCAGTGAAAGCAAACTCCATCAGAGTTAAGTCTTAAGAAACTCTGATATTTTGTCAACACTTAAACCTATCATATTTTTTGTGAAGATGATAAATTCAAGCTATTCAAAAATTCTCAGCAAACTGCTATAATATTATCACCTGAGCAAGTCACTGAAAATCAAGGGATGGTGCTCACTGATAAAATCAGGTCTACAAGACAATGTTTTTAGGTAACCTCTCATTTTAAAAGCTGACAAGAGCACCTTCTCTTTCAACAACCATTACACCTCAATGTAGTGTAGCAGAATCTTGTGCTTATGCTGTTCCTTCTACATATTTCACAGTTAATTGGGGCTGTGACTTGATTATAATCATGATTTTCACTGTTTCCCTCCCACTCAGTCAAGACCATGAAATACAGCTATTTGCCAATTATTTTCTGTGGAATGGCATCCAAGTATAAAGTATGACTTGTGAAGAAATGCCATCTTGCTGCACATGATTGATGGTCCATCATGTCTAACTATAATGCACCCTTCTCAGCTTATATCATGACTACAAAATAAACACCAGTTCAATAACAGCGATGATGATGATGATGATGATGATGACAAACCGTCTTCTTCTGTGTCATGAGCCCCAATAAAGAACAGAAAAGTTGCCGAGTTCTTCCCCAGTCAAGTTACAACCCTGACTCAGTCTCTGCATATCACTGATGTCATCCAACTATAAAGCAAAACATCTGTTGCCTTCTAACACCTGTGATAGTAACTGTTCAACCCTGCAAGACACTGATATTTTATCATGTCCAATGTCCAATATCCAAATGCTATATCCAGTGACACTTGATGAACTGATTCTGCCAAAGACCTTTTGCTGTCTTTCCAAGCACAATATTTGTCATTAAGACTGTGATAGTTTTTATGCTGACTACACTAGAATTAAATAAAAGAAAAAAAGTTGTGATAGTTTTACAGATCTTTTGACAAGAGTATCAAATATATGTTACACTTGTGTTTTTAATGAGAAATTAAACTCAATGATACCTTAATCATCTCTTCTCATTAGCAACAACATTCATCAAAGTAACTAAGGACACTACATCTCATACCCATTTTGTGTGCACTGCAAATGGATCTGACCTTGCTCTCTAAGGATAGACAGTGGTTCTTAATCGTGATACATATTAGAATCTGGAGAGCTCTTAAGAAAAAACTCTTGATCCTATCCACCACTGCCCTTGCCACCTCCATCCACCTCCCACCCTACCCCCACCTCCCAACACACACTTCTTGAGTATAGAATACAGAGGTAGGATACAAGCATGGGATTTTTAAAGTTCCCTAGGTAATTCCAATGTGCAGCCAGGATTAAAAATCACTGGGCTTTACCATATAAACAGCAATAATCACATCTTTGCCACAGTAATGGAGTAATTTGAGAAATAAAATGAAAATCCTGGATTTTATTTAATGACTAGCATAATTCACTAATTGTGAATGAGAAACCATATAGGTCCCGTTGATTCTGGCAGATACCTTATAACCACAAGGGAGAATGAGGCAGAGTAAAGATTCAAAAAAGAAAGAAGGTTCTTTTGGCAAAATGAATTGGTAAGTCAAGTCTGGCCTGAAACTACCGTATATATATCTCCAGACTTGATCAATAAGTCTCGCTTCAATGGTGGGGCAGCCATGTACGTGAATCACTCAGATCTCTGACAACCTGCTCTGGGGAGCACAGCTGAGTGACAGCCTCAGACGATGTCCCTTTGGCTCCATGAGGCCATTCTTCCCCAGGGATGCTTCCAGCCTGTGTCTAAGCATGACGAAGGTATAATACTGGGCCCTCCTGCCCAATCTGGGGCTCCTCCAAAGGCAACCTCAGCTTGAGGACACCCCAATGCCTGTCTGAAACTCTCAGAACTGCACTTCAATCTAGACACTTCCTACTCTATCCTTCTTCCCTCTTTTCCTTTCACAGGGGTCAGACCTATATATGTGTGTTTGACAGTTCTCTCTGCTCTTTCCCCTTTTATCCTCCACCGGAGTTTTCTCCCAATGAACACTTTGCACATCTAATCCTGTCTTAGCAACTTCTTCTTGGAAGACCTGAACTAATAAAGATGGATTTTCTACACTTTTGACCAAAAGCTCTCTCACTATATTAAGCAGAATATGGATTCAGCTGCTATAATGAAAGCCAAAGTAATAGGGGCTTAAACATGATAGTTCATTTCTCTCAGGTAAGTATCTATTTTACTGTAAGGAGCTGATATGGCAGTTCAATGTTATCAGGAACCGAGACTATTTCTATCTTGTAGCTCTGCTTTTCTTAATATATGGCTTCCAATTTATGATCACTATAATGACTTCTCCAGCTCCTGCCACCACACATGGACTCCAGGCAGCAAGCTGGGAGGGAAGAACAGGAGACGGAAGAGTACCCTCTCTTCCCTTTAACAGCATGATTCCAAAGCTGCACAAATCACTTTAATTCACAAGGCCATATCCTGCTGCAATGGAGGTAGGCAAATGAAGTCTTTAGCTGCATGGTCATGTCACCAACTAAAATTCTACTATCAAATGAAGTAGGGAAGAATGAGTATCAGGTGACATCTGGTAGTCTCCACCACAATCAGTTCTTCACTATGCTGGGTAAGCCAAAGCAGTTTCTCTGAGAGACCACAAGTTTTGTTTGAAAATTATTCAAACGCTTGAATGACTTCATGTTAATATTAGACCAAGATTTCAAAACAGACAACATCAAGGAATATGAATACATCTATTGCTTATTTTTTTAAATGCACTTTGGGGATATTCATTGCCTTTTCTATTGTCATGAACAACTTTTAAAAAGATAATAATTATTAAAAATATACTAGGATTTTGTGATAATCATAGCCACTCTTATATTTTAAATGTATAAAATGTAAATCAACTTTTCTCCTGGAACTACAAAATCGTTTAGCCCCACAAAAGCACTCAACCACAAAATCAAGATCTACCGATAATTTATGGGCCACATTTTGCAAAACAGTGGTATAAAAATACAATTTCAAGTGTAGAGATATATATTTAGAAAGAAAAAAGAAAAGTTAAAAAAAAAAGTATCTTCAAACAAAAAGAGTACCTGGAATTGACATCTCCATGTCCTAGCTGCCCGTGCTGCCCATATCCAAATGTGTAGACATCTCCATTTTCCATTAAAACCACTGAAACCAATATACAGAGCTTTATGTTTTTTCATCATATGCAGTTTATATTTTTATCACAATACTGAAAGCAGTATAATATTCACTAAAATAGAAAGCTATTAAAAATGGGTAACTGACATCAACTGATGAATAGATAAAGAATATGTGCTATACATATATAATGGAATATTACTCAGCCATAAAAAAGAATGAAATCTTGCCATTTGCAACAACGTGGATGGAGCTAAAGAGTATAATGCTAAGCGAAATAAGTCAGTCAGAGAAAGACAAATACCATATGATTTCACTCACATGTGGAATTTAAGAAACAAATGAACAAAGGGAAATGAGAGAGAGAGAAATCAAGAAACAGACTCTTAACTCCAGAGAACAAACTGATGGCTACCAGAGGAGAGGTGGGTGGAAGGATGGGTGAAATAGGTGATGGGGGTTAAGAGGTGCACTTGTCATACGAGCACCACGTGATTAAAGTAAAAACTTTAAAAAAATGGATAACTGAATCACAATTTATATTTAATAAGATAACATAATTTTAGTTCTGTAAAATATTTTTGTAGGTTATAAAAATGCATAATGTTTTTCTTAAAACATTTAAAATTTTTATAAAGGCCCTTTAATAACATTAATATTTAATAAGGAATAGGTTTGGACCAACTGTAAAACCTTTTTAATAATGAGTAGAAAATTCCACAGAAAATATTGTTCTCTTACATCTAGGATGATTATAGGTAGCAGATGAGTTTGAGCTTTGTACAATCATGCACAACATCAATGAAATGTCAGAACTTTAATTATCTGTCAATGCCTTATCAAATAAGGAAATATATTTAGTACCAAAGAAATAATTTAACATTTTTTATTTTTATTAAGGTTGAATAGTACAATCTAGGCAATACAGGTCACATGTCAATAATTTACTAAGAACTTAATGATTTTCTACATTTTAAAAAAATAAAAAAATTTGTTGATACACATTTTTCATCGAACAGTAACAAAACATGGGATTAGGTTATAAAAAACAGGCTCCTAGAGTCCAGAGAGATTTTAGAGATTATTTCATCTTCAGGAGTTTCATTAATTGAATTATAACACAAGTCCATCAGAAGACAGATTTTAAAAGAGAGTCTGTAATAAATACAAAGTTTTTATAGATTTGAGAGAAACTGCCAAACTACTGCTTTTAACACACACTTAATAGACTACATTTGTCAAAACTAAGCAAATAAGTTACTTAGCACAATTGTAAAAATGCATTTATACCCTAAAGTTCCAGCTGCTACCTGAATGATGAAATCCACAGCTGACTTGTACCGCCCGGAGCTCACAGTCAAATCGCACGGAGCCTGGAGGATATGTTGTGATTTTGCTTGCATCCTTTTCTCCTCGTTCTCCACTTCCATCTGTAAGTGTTATAATTTGTAATTAAGCCATTATTCATCTTCAAAATAAGATTTTAAATCAGTTTACTATGGAAGAACAAGAGAAAAATGTTAAGAGAAACAAGCAAGAAGAATCTGCAGCTGTTAGAAGGGATAGATCAAGAATCTACCTGCAAAGAAGCAATTTTGAAAAGATATACTACATACTTCTGTTTGCAAATATCACTAAATCAATAAAAACAGAGATAAGATCTAGTTATGGATAAAACCTATTAAGCTAGTCAGTTATGCAATGTAAATGGGTCATAAAATTACACACATAACAAAATTCTAAATAGTTTACATGGGAAATTTTAGTTTGCTTAAAAATAACTGCATGCAAAGTCATTTAACAATTATTTTAAACAGTGATAGTGTTAGTACTAGCCATTTAAAAAAATATTCCTAGTCAACTTGCAAATGACTTATATTTCCCAAACATCTTAGAAGGCTAACCTGTCCATCAGTACTGCTACAGACTCAATTGAACTTTAAAAAATTTATAAAGACCAACAAGCTTTATCCAATATACTGTAATCTAATGGCTGACTCTTATTCATCTTTCCTGCCCCACTTTGCCCCTCAGCCATTCTACTTTGTGGTCTTTTTCTGGCCCCCAATGCCACTCTCACCCAAACCTTTCTGTTTCATTTCTTCTTTCCTCCTCCCTCCTTTATATAATTTCCTCCCCTAAACTTGCTTCAGGCCTTCTTCTCTCCACCTAGTTTTTACATTTGACTTTGAATATTCTGGCATTCTGACCATAAAATAAAAACCACATTCCAGAATATAAAACTTTAGTTTGGAATGTGTAAATAAGGGAGGCAATTCTGTTTTTCCTAATCTAAGACTACACATCACTAAAATATGACCTCTATATCATCAAGATTCAAATTCCTTGTACACGGAATACATCTAGTTCTGGAAGGAATTTCAAAAGGCTGATTAGTCTAAACCACTCTCTTGTGGTATAGCAACATTAAACAAGTGTGTATAATATGCAGATACACATGTGGATCCACAGACACACATTTTTAACTAAATCTGAATTTTTATTGACCACTTTAAAATGCCAGACAGAATAACATCAAACCATTTTATGTTCAATGTTATCCTTTCTTTTTAATCTAATATTTCTAACTTTTAGTAATAATCCAGTTAAGACAAGATTAGCCTAAATTATGACTTCTCTTTTTATAACTAAACAACTTTCTATCATTTCAAAAAGCTTTAAACTCTTTATAACACTAGGACAGTAAAACCTCACTAATTCGGAATAACACAGAATGGGTTGGCTCAGATGACTTACTAAAAAGGTCTTAATCATAGAATATTTGGGTAAAAATTCAGTTTTAATACTTTCAAGCAGTACAGATTATGGATGAAACTAAAGGCTACAATAAATAAAATGTGGTTACCTACATTATAATTCAAAATAGGCCTATATTACATAAAAATGTACCATAAACATAAAAGTCCTTTAACATACAAGAATTAATTGCTGGACCCAGAGGCTGAAGGCACGCTGAAGGAATCCTTCATTTCTTGAGCCCTTGGTTTGAAAAGCTAGTGATTTTAGACAGGTTTCCCCTTATAAGTATGACCCTGAAAATTCAGAGGAAGAAATTATTTTGAATTTTTTACTCAAAGAAGATAACAAATACTGCATCTGAAGTATAATAAATTCTGAATTAGTGAGAGGTTTTACTATAATAGGATAAAGAATGTGATTCCTCTTTTGCTAAATTATCTAATGTGGGTTTGCCAAATCAAATCTGCAAGAATGAATGGGCTAAAAAGAAAAAAAAAAAAAAAAAAAAACCACAACATTTTGTTTCACTCTGTCCAAAATGGAATACAATCTTAGTTCAGAGACTCCTCATCTTGGAAAGACAGGAAAGACAGGGCCTAAACAAAAGGAGTAAGTATTTTCTAAAAACCAATTTAAATAAGATAACAGATGTATAGAAATTTTACTGCTTTATCTCAATTGGTTAAAAATATCTAATTATTAAAACCAAATCTAATTTAATAGAGAAAACAAACTGTGTTCATATGATTTTGCCAGACTTAACTAAATTCAATATTACAAGTGTCATTCTACTTTATATAGATGTATTGAAGCTTAATTAGAAGATTCTACCTTTGAGTTTAGCATTTTGCCCTCTCCCTTGAGTCAGAGATTAATATAGACACAAATTCCACTATAGACACATAGCATCAGGGAAGGAGGAAAAAAAAAGCCTAGTAATTTACTGATTAAAATCACAGTGATTAAAAGAGTAGTAGTTGTTATTTAAAGGTAAAAAAAATACCAGAAACATTTTGTTCAAGTTTATCTAAACAAACCTGTATCTAACTATTGAAAATAATCTCAATTATTACAGATGGTGAAAACATCACAAGTAAAAAAACAGAGATGAAGTTCTTGATCATTATCAGCAGTAGTGGCAGAATTTTTAAAATATATATCTGCATCTGGTATTTGATGTCAGTCAAAAAAATTAAATATGCTTCTAATAATTTAGAAATTTATAGGTTATCAAAGAAAAAAAAGGTACCTGATGAGTAGCCAAAAATTCAGTGTCAATTCAAGAATCAGCAAGTGAAATTCAGCAAGATTAATTCTGCTCAAGCTCCTTATTTAGTAAAGTGTTAATAAGCAGCAATAAAATTAATCTCACATTTGTAGGAAAAATAATTAGGTCTGAATATTCTTATAATTGGCCATTTAGGTAGAAGCATATCTGTATTTTCCCCTAATATGAGTGTGTTCATAGATATGTGATATTGAAACTATAATAGCTATAAAGTTTGGACAGGTATGTATCTAAAGTAATATATATATATACATGTATATGTATATATATATACATACACACACACACACACACACACACACACACACTCTACACTATTTACGCATATTTGTGCACATACATAGAGAAAAGGAGATTCAGGAATTAAAGGACTTTAACTCTTAATTTTAATCTTTATTTAATCTCCACTTTTTTGGGTAATCTTAGAGCCATGCATATCACAAAATGTATCACAGAATACTGTGAGTACTTTGAGCAAAATCACTAAAATTAAACATCAAAGCAATTACCAACTACAATTTGCTATCTACTTGCTCTGTGCTTAAACACTGAAAATTTAAATAGCACAGTGGAGAAGTGCTTTTGGGCACTGAAGCCTAAGAGACTTCGACTGGAATCCTGGCCGTACTATTTGCTAGTATGAGGACAACAGGACACTGGGCCTTCTTTAAGTCTTAGCTTTCCCATCTATAAAAAAGCAATAATGATACATTACCTCACAAGGTCCTTATGAGGATTAAGTGAAATAATATATAAAAAGCGCTCAATCAATATTTACTATTGTTGCTTTTTAAAAATCAATACAATAATCCAATGATATCAGTATTGTGACTCCATTTTACAGCTGGGAAAACCAAGGCTTAGAAGGGTTAAGTAACCAGTCAAAAGTAATAAACAGTAGAGCAGTTTTGGAGTTTGATCGAAAATAAGGCTCATGTGTTTTACCACCACCAAATGGCTGACATCTTCAATCTTTTATAAAAATCAACTAATTAATTACATAATTAACAAATCTCAAATCTGTGCCTTTTGGATAATTCTAAAAGAGAAAGCAAAGAATTCAATTCAAAGAATTAAAGCTAGTATTCATGGAGGATTTCTAATGGCAAGGAATATATATGTATATACAAACATACATAAAATCAGGAATTATCAATCCTATTTTTAAATAAGGAAAACTAAAGCCAAAGCAATTATAAAATTTATGAACAGCCATATATCCTAATTAATGACAAATCTGGGATTAAAACTGAGGCCTGATTCAAAAGTTACAAGGGTTACACCATGCCTTTCTAAACAGAAAATAGGTGTAAAATACACACAGATGTTTATCAGCGAGCCTTCGGATTTTCACATTGGTCACTTCAAGCCAGATTTCAAGACTGATCTCCAGAACAATTCAGATGTTCCTAACTAGGAGTACTACAAAAAAATGTTTTTCTACATAAGGGACTAAAGAGCTGAAACAAATGTTAATCCAGGTATCTGTTTGAAATACGATCATATAGAAACAAATTACTCTGTTTTATGGATCATATGTTAGACTTATTAGCATATAACAAGCCTTATATACTCTAGTTTGACTCTAGTCAAAATTTCCCTGGAACAGGATGGATTCTGTAACCTTCTCTGAATTCCTTTCAATCAGGCAGAAGCTCTCCAATTTTCCATCTTAGAACTCATTCCTGTTAACAATGAATCCACACTTGTTAACCTCCACACGCCCATAAAAAAGTCATAGTCTAGGCAATTTTACCTATTACCATCCTATAGTTTGTACCACCAATGTATTTAAAGGTAAGATAGGACACACCAATTAAAATAGTGAATTTCTCCGTGGAAGACAAACAGGGTAAGGAAAAAGAGAAAAATATACGTATTAAAAGACTGTGACTGTGGTTCTATATAGCAAGAGTAAAAGCAGTGTATGGTGAGGTGATTAAATGACAGGGACAGTGGGACTAATGGCACAAAGGAAGGGAGGATTTGTGGGTGTACAGGAATTAGTGGTAAGTCAATACTCTACATAAAACAGCACCATTTGATATTACTTACTTACACTTTAAATTCATTTTGGTGGTAAAGAGATGAAACTGTTTCAGTTATAAAACCATAAAACCTGATAAAAAACATATATGCATACACACAACTGGCTGTATACTGTAATACTACAAGTAGATCCTTCTGAAGAGGTTGCTACAAATACGCAGTCTGGTTATAAAATAAACCTGCAGCAGTTAAGATGGAACTATTGTTGAGTAATTTGTATAGTTAATCAATGAGACATTGTAATAAGTCTGTTTTGAATCTGTAACCCTAGTCTTCCTTTGGCATTTCATCTTCAAATTCTGCAAAATAAAGATGTTTGGCCATAAGATAGCAACATGGAGCTGAAAAATTTTAAACTGTTTCATGAAATGTGAACATTTAACTTCAGGTAAAGTGCTGGAAAAATTGCACTTTCCAATAACTGGGGGTTAAAAAAAAAAAGACACAGAGAAAATCCATTCCAATAGTGGTGTAGTATAAAATATGAGATCAGAGATTCTGGCAATAAGATAGTTTACATAGTAAGTACATGGTAAATAGTGTTCCATTGATGTAAATATTTATGGCATTATTAGAGCACTCAGTAAATAAAACAATCACAAATTTTACTATGGTTAATCACATTAGATTTAAAATATTCTTAATTTTAATTTCTGTAGAATGTATCTTAAATAGTGCTCTACCTGTGCTTTGGCTAACAACAGGGGTTTTGTTTGTTTTGTTTGGTGGTTTTGCTTTGAGTGGCAAACTGATAAACCAAGAGAGGCAAATGTAAATAAAGTGAATTATAATATATTGCATGTGAAAGTTTAAAAATAAAATTAGTCTATAATTGTTTTGTAGCAAAGGAAAAAACGAGACACAAAACAGAGTAATTTGTCTATATGGATCACATGTTTTAAAACTTTCTCTTCTATTTTGCAGGGTATATCTTGGGCATTTAAGAAAACAGCAACTATTAGTTATACTTGTCACATGCCATGATTCAAGGCAGAATTTATATATAAATTTATAAAGTCTCTGCATTAAATTCTTTCTTGACCTTGTAGTTTAAAAGACCCATAGCTGTAGTTTAAACAAAAATAAGCTTTTAAAAAAAATATTTCTAATTAATGCAGAATGATGAGCTCTCAAAGAATTACACAGAAATAGATTCCTAGTCACTCACAGACTTGTTTATTAGACTTCTGACAGTTTTCAAGGACTAGAACAGGCCTACATAACTCACTCTTTGCTTACATGTATCACCATTTTTGTGTGCATTGTGAATATAAACTTTAATGTTAAAACAATGGAAAAGCTTAATAGCAGTCAACTCTATCACTTTATACACTGAATTTAGTAATTTTGTTAATTCTAAAGCACACTGCATTTTTAAGAAAAGGACTATAAAATGTCAGATAGCAGTCATCTAAGAGCAGATAATAAAAGATAAAAAATAGAAAGAAATCATTATTTTTCCACTTTCCCTTAACTTTATGAAATTTGAAAAGAAATGGGAAAGAAAAAGATACACCATAAAATGTCTTCTTTATTAAAGTTAACAAATAAAAAGAAATAAGATTGACAGTCATTGACAAACAGTACAACTTTCAGCATGTTCTTTCTCCTCAGGCTATATAATGATAGAAGCAAAGTAGAAGAATTAGGTTTGTGCATTTTCCCAGAGACAAAATTCAAATGAGTGGAGGAAACGGGGGAAGTATCCCAACCTAATTGATAAGGAAGACCAAATACCTTTGTGCTTGTCCCGTTTATGCTTTAGCTGAGCTGGATGGGATCTGAGTCTGGCTAGAGCCTGTTCTCGATGGTTCATAAAAATAGGACCAGCAAATACAAGGGGGCCTGAGGAGAAACATTTTGTATGTGCATAGAAAAGCTCACAAAATGAAAACACTACAATGAACAAAAATAATTCAAAGTAAAAGTATGGAAATTTATTCTTTACTGTTTTAGACATTATACTTGTCTCCCAATTCCCCCACGTTAACTTCCTCCACCCGCAATAATAACCTATTCACCATTCCACAGACAAGTTTTAACATCTGAAATACAGTTGATAAAGTATAATTTCTTTATCATGTAGCTCCTAAGTCTCAAGTATATAATCAGAAAGTTCAATTAAAATAAATCAAATTATCTTATAAATACTTTTAATATCATATATATTCAAACTTAGTAAACCAAACATTCATTGAAAACAAACATTTCTCCAATTAAAATACAAAACCAACTAATTTTTAAAAGATTAAATTTTAACAGTCTTCAAGATTTAAAATCCACATCAGTCTTCCTACAAAACCAAGATAAATGTTATCGACTTAATACATTCTGTCATAGAGGTAAGAAATCAAGAAAGCAAAAAACAAAACCAAACCAAAAATTAGTATGATCTGATACGTACATATACACATACGGACACACATTTGTGTGTGTGTGTGCGTGTGTGTGTGTGTGTGTGTGTGTGTGTGTGTGTGTATAAAATCACTACTTTATGAAGTCAGCATTATAGAAGATATATATAATCTTCTAAAAAGAATAAATCTAACTATATGTGACTTCTGTTAACCACATACACAAAATCAGAAACAAGGATAAGCTGAGCTTCATATTGATGCTGAAGAGGGGAAGCTAACCCAAGTAACATTTTGGAACACTAACGATTCTCTGATAAAGTAATTTCTTTCTGAAGTTCCACTATGTACACAAATACACATATACAAATGCACATTCATACAGGTTATAGTTATTTCTACTTATATCCAAGAAAATAACCAGTAGCAAAATTAATTTTAATAAAATTTAAAATTTGTTTTTCCTTATTATCATTTAGCTTGAAAAGAATGGAAAACTTTAAATTATATCTTAAAATTTTAGTTCTTATAGAACTACATATTCTTTGAGTTTGAGCAACATCAAAAATGCCTGCAAATTCCAAAATACTCTACATTTGACCGTTAAGAAGTTACCAGTATATGAAAAAGGAACTGACAGTATATAAGCACTGAATGTTTTTAATTAAAGCCAGTTTTTTCTTGATTCTCTATATCTCTTCAGCTATAATTATTTTTTCTAGCAACGGAACAATATAAAACTATTGCCCTATTATAAAATGCGACACCAAAGCACCCTTCATCAAATATTAAAAAATGGGTAGGAAAAATAAATTTTAATTATGTCTCAAGATACAGATAAAAATGCAAGCAGCACCAATTCTATGAAAAACCAAGAATAACATATTCTATGATCACTATAGGTAGAAATATGCTAATTTAAAGTTAATAGAAAAATTAAATATTATTTTCTAGTAATGCAGTAGCAATTATTTTCAAGCTAAGATTATACAAATATGAACAAAATGTCTTATTTCTTCAACATGCATTCATTTTCAATTAATTTACTAAAGCAAAGAATATAAATCACTCTAAAAAGCATTAACACACTTTCCAACTACCCAAATGAATTATAAGTATCAAAATAACAGTAATATTAAGTTATATTACCTTTTTTTGAATTCTATGATTTGCTTGGGATATTTGTCTTCCCATAAAAATATTACATCCATAATATTCATAGTTTTTGAGCTTCTCACTAAATTCAATCTTTTTAGAATATTTTCATATAAAAATTTAGAAGGCTCACAGGCAATCACACCAGAAAGTATACCATTTGAGCTCAATTTAAATCACTGTTTATAACACCAGACTACCAGGTTCTAAAATACTCTTATGTCCCATGGACTAAAATGATGTTTCGTATAACCATAGTTCAGTCATTCACTTATTTGCCATTTTTTTATCTTTAATGTAATAGATACCAGGTATCATGTGTCATGAATATCATGACAAAGAGATCTCAGAATTCAGTCTATTAGGGAAGAAAGAAATAAAAACGAAGAATATGTTTGATAAAGGAAATCCATACACATCCTGAAGGATGAAAAGTGATCACTCAACTTGGATGAAAGAATGAGAAAAAGTTTGCCAGGAGAGAAGGAAGAGAGGACATTTCAGGCAAAAGAAACAGGATTTGTAAAAGCATTCAGAGATTAAACAATATTGTACAGTCATTAAAAACACACCTAGCTGAAATGGATGGAATATAGAGTTATGAAGCAGAAAATGGTGGGAAATGAGTTTGGAGATACATATAATAAAGTCTTTTTCTACCATGAAACTTTATTGTAAAGGTGATGAGAACTCCCTGAAATGTTTTCAATTAGTCAACAAAGACATACTAGTACTGAACAATTTCATGCACCACACTAAGTCCTGGGAACTCTTGGAAAAACAAGATACTATCTCTGCTTTAAGCAGGTAAGAGTTTATGCTCAGCTCAAGAAGAAATTATGACCCTGTGCTATGACAAAATTAAGCACACTGAAGGGGGTAGCCAGCAAACCTTAAGGATGGGCATGCAGGGAGCTTCAGGGTACAAGAAAATTATGCATAAGCTGACACCTAATAAAAGTAGTAGTAGTACTACTACAAAGGTCCATAGATGTGGGGGGGGGGGGGGAATTGGGGGTAGGGAACAGAAAAAAGGAGTAAAGAGAGAGGCTTTATACATTTTAATTTAAAAAGGGACTTTCATATAACATTGAAAGATCAGCTAATATTGGATTTAATATGTCAAATCAAGAAAACTTAATAGTTTTAGGGGCTTAAAAATCAATAGCAACCCCAACTCAATTACTCTGAAATTAGACTATAATAGATTTGTTTTTACATTCCAACTTGTAACTATAACAAACTAATTTTTCTTCCTTATCAAAATGGAATCTGTTTTATTCTACAGAAGCTGTGGGGGTTTTGTTAATAATAACCAAAGTTTTGTGATTAGCATCCCAATGTCGTGAGAAAAGCAATCAAGTCAAGGCCAGGGCAAAAAGAACCAAATCCAAAGAAAATACAAGTCCACTAAATAGCCCAACTCCACTAGCATCATCATTATCATTATCATTATCATCAATATCAAATGCTTACTTTGGGCTTAGTCTATGTAAGGTATTTTCATGTATATCATTTAATCTTCATTAACATCCCTACTCAGGTATGTACAGTTGTCACCCTCATTTTAAAGGTAAGGAAGTGAAGGTTCAGAGTGATTAAACTCCAGGGTTATCTATCCCCAGCAAAACTTAAGAAGCCAGGATGTGAACCAAAGCCTAACATCAGAATGTATACTCTGAACTGCCATGCTATACAGCCTTGCTAACCACATAACCTGTTATCAAAGTGAAACTCTACTGAGAGTTAAGAGGGCCTGGACAGTCAGCACAAAATGGGACTGCCAGGCAAGCCAGGACATAAGCTCACCCCATCTACAGCTCACAATTTGGAAAGTTTGATGACATTTAGGGGAGAAGAAATAAGGAAAAATATCCAACATTATTTGAGCTTAGTTTTCCCTACAATAGAGCACTGAGAAGGAATATAAAGATAAGATCACTGACACAACCACCCAGTAGTTCTTCTGATGAATTAGAGTTCTACTTAAAAATTCCATGGATGAGCATATCACCTATAAAGTTAAAATAAGACTCAGAAAATTTAAATTATCAATCAACCCTGTATAAACTAAAAAGCTTTAAAAATTGTCACAAATGTCACTGAAACAAAAGCAAATGAATATACTGGTACCTAAGAATAATACGTTTAAGAAAAATATCATCTAAAAGAATAATATAAAAAATATAAAGACAAAGTTCTAAAATAATAAAAATGCAGTAATAACGCTGCTCTTTCAGGTTTCAATAGCATATTCCATTAAAGAAGACGATGTTATAAACAGCAGCTAAATTACATCAATAGGCCTGAGTCTGAGCCAAGTTTTTTTGTTTTTGTTTTTGTTTTTTTAGTGTTTGTTTATTTCTGAGACAGAGACAGAGCCTGAGCGGGGGAGGGGCAAAGAGAGAGGGAGACACAGAATCCGAAGCAGGCTTCAGGCTCCAAGCTGTCAGCACAGAGCCCGACATGGGGCCTGAACTCACGAACCCGCGAGATCATGACCTGAGCCGAAGTCGGATGCTTAACCAACTGAGCCACCCAGGCGCCCCTGAGCCAAGTTTTAATGTAAGAACTAGGTTCTAAAATTCTGATCAACTTTGAAATAACACCAACTTGATAAATAGGATGGGACAGATGAATCAAGTAAAATAATTCATTATAATCTAATCCTGAAGTTCTGAAATTTCAACACAAGTAAAAGACAACTACTAATGAGTATAATTACTAACATCACTAAACTGTTAGTATCTAAAAAGTACTAAGCAAAGGCTAAGGAAAAAAACCCCACAGGTATGTGTGGCAGTTGGAACACTAAAAATTTATTTGGCATTCCTCCTCCTTGTGAAGACAAAACAAGACAAACTATTCTCTGTAGCTCCTTAAGCAGAATGCAGAAATTGTGACCCAGGCCCAGGTATTCTGATGTAGAAGGTCCCTGGAGCAGTTCTCACACTTTAGCACACACAGAATTACCTGGTAAGCTTGTTCAAACAGTTTGCTGGGCTCTGCTCCCTGAATTTCTGATTCAGTAGGTCTGACGTGGGGTTTGAGAACAGGCAATTGTAATAAGTGCCCAGTGATGCTGGTCCCTTTGAGACCACTTTGAGAACCACTGCCCTAACATAATGAAAACAGCACAGTACCTGAAAGGGACTGCTCTATCCAATTAAAATAAAAATATTTTTTAAAAAGCAAAGGTAACGTTTAAATGACTTAGAACTAGTCTTTTTTTTTTTTTTTTAAGAAACAATGGCCTAAGTTTATTTAAAACATAACTCTTAGATTATTTAAAAAACACTGTAAAGAACAAAATACAAAATCACCTGTAAACTTACTTTTCAGGAACAAAACACTACTAACATTTTGGTATTTACCTTTCTAGCTTTTTTCCTATGCAAGTGTGGGTATATTTCTGTGTACATTTTATTTTGTTTTCTTATAAAAATTTGTCTTTCCTATAAAATTTCTTATAATGATATGCTGGGAAAGAATATAAAGATAATACCTTAAAAGTATCATATCAACATACTGGTTTTAAATTATTTAATATGGTATATGAATTGTCTAAAATCATTGAATATGAAACTGAAGTTTGACTTTTTATTTTTACTTTTTGAGAGACAGAGAGACCACGGGTGCAGGGGAGGGGAGAGAGAGAGAGGGAGAGAATCTTAAGCAGGCTCCACGCTCAGCGCAGAGCCCCATGCAGGACTCCATCTCACGACCATGAGATCATGACCTGAGCTGAAATCAAGAGCTGGACACTCAAGTGACTAAGCCACTCAAGTTCCCCTGAAGTCTGACTTTTAAAAAGGGGGTACAAAAAGGGGGTACAAAGTTGAAATTCTTATTTAAAAGTGTTTTTACAAAATAAAATTTCTAAGCCTGCTTCTCTCTGCACTGTACTGTGTTAAATGAAACACATGTAGATTGTAACTATGTCCTCACTGCATGATTCCATAGTAACCATGGTGACTGTGCAAAGCAAGGACATGAATATGCACAAATTTCAGTAGCATGTAAGGCAATGAATGCCATAATTAAGGTCCATAATGAAGATCCTAACCCATCAAGAAAAGATATTTACTATATATTGCATTTTAACAGAAATAAAAGAAGATTGTATGTGTAAGAAAAGAGCTCATCCAAAAAATAAAAACAAACTTTTTGTGCACCAATAATCTGAAGAAGTCTTTCTATATACTGAGGACTGCAGATGAAATGGAATTGTCAGAAAAGATACATGAACTGCCTATAACATAAATCTGTGTTTGTAAAATCAAACACAGTAATATAATTTCTGTAAATATTTAAATAATGGAGTTTTTAAACCTTTAAAAGATTAAAATTTATGTTTTTAAGGTCTATGACACATCTTAAAATAAATGGCAGGGGGCACCTGGGTGGCTCAGTTGGTTAAGTGTCTAACTCTTGATTTCGGCTCAGGTCATGATCTCAGGGATTGTGAGTTTGAGCCCCATGTCGGGCTCCGAGATGACAGTGCAGAGGCTGCTTGGGATTCTCTCTCACACTCTCTCTCTCTGTCTCTCCCCTGCTGGTGCTCTCTCTCTTTCTCTCTCTCAAAATAAATAAACTTTAAAAAATAAATAAATGGCAAAAGAACATTCTGCAATCACAAAATTTTGTTGAACTAATGCATAATCAGTGTTCTTTTACTTCTATTATGCAGAGATACACTAGCTAGAGAAAAAGAGTTTTACAGAAGGAGAAAATTATCACAATACTTTTGTGTTAATTTGCTATACTTTGGTTGATACATAGGAAATTGCTGGGTTTTGTAGGTCAAGTCATATGGTTCAAGCTAATATTTCCCAAAAAACACAAAGCAGGTTGTAAAAAGATGCATTGATAATTATCCTTAAACAAACCATATAACTAAAAGAAATTAGCACTCAATTACTATGTCATAAAGACCTACAACTTAAATTTTACCCTATTTTCTATAAAACATTTAATATGTAATTTCCCCAATATTTATATACTGTAAATAATGACAGTATATACATTCTCATTAACATAAATTGCTTTGAAAGTAATGATTTTATATAAACACGGCCAAACAGCAAATATTCCTGTGTCAACTATTCAATATTGTTTATCAGATCAGATATAATGAACAATCTTCAAGTTCCAAGTATGTTTTACAACTTAAGTTTAATAAAAATAAAATTTATACATGTGTGCTGTATATATATATTTTATGACTTTCTCCATTTTACATTAAAAAAAGTGCCTAGAAAAATAATCTGTAATGGCGGTTAAATGGATAATTGGTTTTATCTCATGTATCAAATCATGTCATTTCTAATAAGCATTTAAAATACACAATATCAGTAAATATTTCCAGTCAAGATTTTGTCTAGCAGAGGAATAAAATCACAGATCTCTGTAACCATCTGTCTCAATCCTACAAAGAAAAGATTCTACTGGGCAACAACAGCTCTAGTGATATTTATATTTATCTCTGCTTGTTGAATGTATACTAAAATATCTATTATAACCACAGTGAAATGTATTTTCAGGCTGCGAACCGGTCATAAACAATGAGGAAAAGAGAAACAATAGATCTATCTTTCCAATTAAAACCTGCAAACTCTCCAATTTACCCTTCTTGTTCATAACTAGAATAAGATTTTTTCAAAAAAGACATACATAAGCATAATGATGCACTGGATTGAAAGAAGAATGTTGGGAACATGCTCAAATGATAACGATCATAGACAACTAAGAAAACAGAAACTAAAATACTATTATTAAGTTAATTTGTTGTTCATGGTTAAATAACAACCATGAGTCCAAACTCTGGGTAAAACACCAGTTTTTAAAGTTCATATATTTTTTTTAAAGTTGCCATTGCTAAAGACAGATGGCACAATTCTTAATATGGTTGTCTTACTCTATAAATGCTCTATTGATTAGCACAACTTTAAATACCCTGAATATTTTTTGTATTATTTTCATGAGTTACTATAAACTTTTCAGTGGTCTCAGGATAGGTTAAGAAAATTGATGCAGCTCCATCTTACCTCTTCCTTCCTCTAATCTGTGTCTCCTGATTACACGCTGCCTTTTTTCTTCTTGTCGTAACTGAAGGTGTTCTTCAATGTTAACCCCAGGCACTGGGACAGCTAGATGATTTACCAAACAAAAACAAAACAAAACAAAAAAACACATATAGACAGATACAATAATAATTATGAGAGAACTATGCGAAATTGGAGAAAGTAAAAGCTAACAAAACACCAATGAAAACACAAATTATTTTTACTCGAAGAATCTTAGCAAAAAAGAGGAAAAGAACCTTACCTTTAATTAATGACATATTGTCAGTTACCATACAAGCAGTACTGAATAGTTAACTATTAATTTTTTAACATATACTAATTTAAGTTGTTTAATTACTAAACTGATGTATAGTACAAGATATAGGACAAGATGTATAGCACAATCCATCAAATTACCTAACAGAAGATCTAAAGGTATCATTTCTTTCACAGCATCAAGAATTCCTCTTTGTCTTGCCTCCTGACCATCCAACTCTCTTGCACATGCCTTGCAACACCCACACACAGCACAGCCAGATTCTCCGGAACCACAACCACAGATCCTTTAAAAAAAGAAAAAAAGTACCTGAAATCCTTCTACTCTTTCCTTAAAACTCTTTTCTAGAACCATCTTTTCTGTGTTTTTGAAATTAAGTTACTTGAGTCAGCAATGAAATCACTCCTTCAGATCAGGATGTGGCAATTTGAAAGAACTGAACAGGTATAAATAGACGGAATAACAAAAAACAAGATTTAGGGGTGCCAGGGTAGTTCAGCCAGTTAAATGTCTAACTCTTGGTTTCGGCTCAGGTCATCATCTCACGGTTTGTGAGTTCGAGCCCTAGGTCAGGCTTTGTGCTGACAGTGTGGAGCCTGCTTGGGATTCTCGCTCTCTCCCTTTCTCTCTGCCTCTCTCCTGCTCTCACATGCTCTTTCTCTCTCTCTCAAAATAAATAAATAAACTTAAAAAAAAAAAAAACCCAAGAGTTTATTAAGCTCCTCATGGGTATAACTGGTATATTCCTACAGAAAATACAAATGGATTCTGCTATCTTCAAAACCACTATTAACAAATATTTTTAAAAGTTATCACAATTAGTAAAGCACCAGCAGTTTACTATTAAATGGTCTGGATGAGTTAGTTGGTTACCAAACAACACTATTCTCCATCAACTAACTTAAGAAAGGTGTGGATAGCCATCAATAAGTGAACCCAGCTTGTCAGCTTCATACATTACGTCTCCTTTTCCCTCCATTCTTTATATGCCATCATCTCTCATTCTCTCCTCTTACTGTGTCCAATTACCTGGTTTTTTTCCTTCTTCTTTGTCTTTTTTCTTATCAGTTGTGAACTAAGTGTATGACATTTGATTACCACACAAGGAAGACTAGAACACTCCCAGAAGTTGGCTACAGGGTCAGTGAACAACTAACTTCTTAGTCACATATTTCATAGATGTAGAAGTCATAGCTTTCATGTTATTTGTTGGACTGGAACTGAAAACCTTTAGACGGCTTCACTAAGCCTGTGGTTATCCAGATTTGTGGTGGTACAAGAGAAAGGATCTACCTGGCAGCAGTTTTGAAAGACACAGCCCTGTGAAACTCCTGGGTTTAAAATGCAAGCAGTACCGACATTTTGGAGGATCACTAACCATTGGAGTAAAAACTGATGAACCAGTATGCGCTACAGAATTGTCTGTGGGAACTGTTTCAAAGATAATGTGGCATTCTAAATTTATTCTAAGATATACAGTCACAATTTTATAATAATTGAAGTCATTTTTAATGGTGCAGAGTGTCCTGGCATATAGTCCTATAGTGATTTTATTTCATTTATTCATTTCTGCCTCATTAATAAAGAAACTATTGTATTTGGTTAGGTACTGTCCATTTAGGTCTATAAATTATTGGAAACTGATAGTAAATCTCTGGGGAAAAGCACATAAAGAATAATAACTAATTTCAGGAAAGATCAGAGAATTCAGAAATTCATTTATGATACTTATCAACAGCTCATGTTCAGAGATTGGGGACACTTGATTTTAATGGAAATAGCTTGGGAAAGATGCAGGAGGACACATTTCAACTCCAATACTATTTAAAAAAAAAAATCATAGACTCTTTCTGTATCCAAATTATATTAAAAATAAACAATTAGAGACTTAAATATAGCAAACAGAGCCAAACATATAGCTTTGTAGAAGAAACATTATTCTTTGATAGAGAGCCAAAATGTTCTTACATATGCTGAAAATGCCAAAAAAAATTTATTGTTAAAAAATCATAATCATTACAACAGCCTAAAATAAAGGCCTGTTATATGTGATTTATTTTCCTATGTTAGGTCAAGTACAAATCTAGAAATACACTCATAGTAGATGCAGACATTATGTGGGAGGAAGTATCTGACTACTTAAAGAGGTATCAGAGACGGAGGTCAGAGATGCAGGGGTGGCTGTCCCAGCTCTGGGCTTTTCTTCACAAGATCCCCCGCCCCCACTTCCCGAAGTCTGCTAATTATCATTAACTAATCTGATCTTACAAAGATCAGGTCTATCATAATACAAAGATCTATCATAATTAATTTCCTTACAAAGAATGCCCCATTATGTTATATTGGTAACAAAAATAGGACCCAAAATTCTAGGGAAAAATTGCATTCTGATTCTGCCAAATTCGCATACATATTAACTTTAAAATAACGATAATACAGGATTCTGGGGGGAAAAAAAGATCCAAAAAGAGTATAAGGGGATAAATACAAATAGGTGTAATGTAACTTAAGAAGTGACAGTTCCTAGAACACCCAAAATTGCGAACATAAATTTAATTTAAATGAAAATTATATGTCTCTAATTGAATATTTTACATGATATTTGATACTTCTATCCAGAAAAGATTCATGTTCAACAAAAAATGAAAAGATACATGGTATTAAAGCAGTCTTAGAAAAAGAATACAAATTAAGGCACAGCCCAAGCCTTGAAGAAACTTTTGACTTGTTTTAAATAATGGTTTAAATGAATCGAATGAAAGAAAGAAAAGCAACGTAAATGACACTGAATTAGAAACTATCATAATAGAAAACAATTACTAGAATTACACGTACATGCCAATACGCCCTCAAGAAACAACACAGAACAATTCTGAAAAGAAATGTGTTCTGCACATTTTCTACTCATATTTTACTTTTTCAGTATGAATCATTTTCTTACCCTCCGGGGACTCTGTCTGGACGCCCACTACTGACACAACTGGCTCCATAACCTGTACAGTCTCCGCAGACAGTACACACCATGCACTGTTCCAGCTTCCATTTATGCATGCCTGGAGGGCACATCATGGACTTCTCATCTTTCTCATCTAGTTCTTCTTCCAGGTCTTCATCCATTGCTGTTGCCATATTTTCAACTCCAAACCCTACATGACAGATCAATTTGTAACCTTTATGTAGATTATTCTCATGTCTTAAAAAACACACATCACATATACTAATCCAAATGAATATACAAAAGAATGCTGAAACAGAAAGTAACAAAAATATAATTTAATTTAGGGACCACAAATAAATGCTCTCCTCATTTCCTTTTTGCAAAAAGAGGGAAGGCAGGAACCCCTCTTAGCCGTTACTTTATGCCAATCATACTTTTAACTTTTGCTGATTTTAGTCCCTCCTTTCCATCTTCACTGCCAACACTGTCCTTCAACAGACCACAGAAAGTCTCCCAACTATGCTCTAAGCCATGTGTCCCTCCGCTCTAGAATATCCTTCCACAACTGGTAATCAGCTTCTTAAAACATATACTTGACCCTATGATTTCACAATTTACAAACCTCCAATGTTTTTCCATGGTCTTTAAAAGAACAAAACTCTTCAGCAAGATACAGTTAGTTACAACATGGCCCTTGAATTTTCTGTAACCTCATTTCTTCCATGCAAACTACATTCTGTCTGAACCTAAATTCCCTCTGCTTTCTAAACATACTATGTCCTTTCACATGCTCAGGGTCTTTGCTCATCCCTGCTCCATCTGTATCTCTCTACCTCATTCACCAGATGCCTCGCTCTACCTCATCTACCAGAGAAACTCCTCTTCAGCATTCAATAAAACTTAGCCCGGAAGTCATCTGCCATGAAAGGACTTACTACTTTTTGCAGGGAGTTAGTCACTATTTCCTCAAAGCCTGTTTATGCCTCAATTACAACTTACAGAATTGTGTTACAATTCACTCAACTGTAAAAAAATTGTTTTTAATGCTTATTTATTTTTGAGAGAGATAGAGCGAAAGCAGGGGAAAGAGCAGAGAGAGAGGCAGACACAGAATCCGAAGCAGGCTCCAGGCTCTAAGCTGTCAGCACAGAGTCCAACACGGGGCTCGAACTCACAAACCATGAGATCATGACCTGAGCGGAAGTCGGACCCTAAACCGAATGAGCCACTCAGGGGCCCCTTGTTCAACTTTTTAAAGATCGGACATCTACTCCGGATGACCCAAGTGTTCCTTTATGAGAGTCAGCAAACTTTTTTGTAAAGGGCCACACTGCAAAAAATTTAGGCTTTGTAGGCTACACAAGTCTCTGTCACGTTTTTTTTTTTAAATAACTCCTTATAAATGTAAAATCCATTCTTAGCTTGAAGAGTCACACAGAAATAAGCCACTGAGCAGACACAGCATCAGGTTATGGTTTGTAGACCTCTGCTCTAGGCAGTGAGGACTCTGATAATGAGCTATTATAATCTAGCGAGAAAGACAGACTTTTTATCAAAATACTATACAAGAAAACTGTAAATATACAACTGTGATAGAATTATGAAGAAACAAATAGTGTTACAAGAGACTGTAATAAAAGAGTAAATTTATGGGAATAAAGTATTTTTATGTTTGTTTTTCCTATTAGACTTAGATCGTCAAAGACCAGGTTATGCCTTACTCATTTTATCTCTTATTCTTAGTCAACCTTACTCTCTTATCACTTGTAACAGACTCAGTATAGGTCTGTCTAATCAAGAAGTAAACTTGTAGAATATACAGCCTCTTTTAATCTCTGCCACTTCTAATCTATATACAGGCTAGGAAATTAAATAGCCAAGTACTGGACAACTACTTATAGAGTTAGAATAAAGCAACTCTGAAGGCTTGAGTGCATGTTTTTAATAATCATGATAGCTAAAATGTACTAAGCACTTACTTGCATTTGGGTCTACTTGCATTTGGGTTTACGTACTCATTTAATCATCCCAACAATGCTATAACTATTATCCCCAAATTAATCTCTAAATTCAAAGCATCCCAATCATAATACCAAGTAGAAAAACTGATTCTAATTCATATTAAAAGTAAAGGCCCCCAACATGACTATATAAAGAAAAAATTTATATAGAAAAGCAATGAAAAACTTATCACCAAAATTTAGAAATTATATACAACAAAAGAAACCTAAAATAAATGCAAAGGTTAAGCCACAGTTAGTCAAAGATATGTGCGACACATGCAATATAATATATAAAAAATTCCCACAAATCAATAAGAAGGCAAGTAAAATGAGAAGTTTGAAGAGATGGTCTAACACTACTAACAATCAGGAAAAGCAAATTAAAAAAACAAACAAACAAGGGACCCAGCCAGTCCACTCATAGTTATATGCCTAAAAGCATACAAATTTCACCAACATTCACTAGAAATGTTCATAGAAACCTTATTCATAAAAACCAAAACTAGAAATCACCCAAATGTCCATTAATATGAGAAAAGATTCCAAAACTGTGGTATACATTCACACAACTGATTACTATACAACAATGAAAATGAACAATCTATAAATGCTTGTAACAATATAAATGAATCTCATAAACAAAGTTGAGTGAAAAGAAACTAGACACAAAAGTTCATGTGACATAATTCTATTTATATAAAATACAAAAGTATGCAAAACTAAATTAAGCCATTATCTAGAGAGGTAGATGGTGACTGGAGAGGAACATAAAGGGGGATTCCTTGGGTGCTATTTCTTGATTAAGGTGCCGATTACATGAATGTGTTCAGTTTGTGATAATTCATCAAGATCCACACTTATGCGTATTTTGATGCATGTATGTTTTACTTCAATATAACAAATAAAAAAAATAATGAAATACAATGCCATAGTCATCAAACTGACAAAAATCAGAATGTTAATACTACCTCTAGGAGTGATGTGGAAAATCAGAGTACAAATTGATACAACCTCTTTTAAGAAAAATCTAGCAAAGCTGAAATCTACAACACCAGAAATTACACTTGAGAAATCTCAGATGTTTGCCAGGAGACATGAATAAAAGAGGTTTTGAAATTATTGATAAGAATGAAAAGTTAGAAATAAACTCATCTATCAGCAGGAGAATGGATAAACTTGGCATGTTAGTGGTATGGTTTATTACACAGCACTTAACATGAATCATTTAGATTTATATGTACCAACATGGACAGAGTTCAAACACAATGGTGAGACTAAATAAATAAACCTCCTAATTTGCAGAAAAATATAGACTGGCACTTATAAAAGTATCTTACATATAAAACTGAGTATATAACACATTTTACATATAAAATATATAAGAACAAGTAAAAATACAGAAATATGACAGGATCAAAGTGATGATTGTGGTTGGTCTGGAGAAAGAGGGAGTATAATAATAAATCTTGGAAGGGGAATACAGGACACTTATCTTAACTTTCTTACTGAAAAATAAAGCATGGTGCTAGATACACAATTTTTTCATATTATAATCTTATTTTCTGTACTTTTCCTTTCTTTTAAAAAAAGATACATAAAAACCCTTTATGTTCCCTATGACTATATAATCTGTATTCATTTTATGTATTACACTACTAGTCTGCTTTCTAATTCATTACTTACTAGCAGAGTAGGTATGATTTTTTTTTTTTTAACGTTTATTTATTTTTGAGACAGAGAGAGACAGAGCATGAATGGGGGAGGGTCAGAGAGAGGGAGACACAGAATTGAACAGGCTCCGGGCTCTGAGCTGTCAGCACAGGGGCCCGATGCGGGGCTCGAACTCACGGACCGCGAGATCGTGACCTGAGCCGAAGTTGGCACTCAACCGACTGAGCCACCCAGACGCCCCGAGTAGGTATGATTTTTTACAAAGTAAAAAAAGCCTTTAACAATTTTATTTTGGTTATTATAAATTTTACAGTAATACTCTAAAACATAGGTGTAAACATATGCCAAATTTTCATAAGAGTTTCAGAATAACAGGGAAATAATTTTTTTTTAGTTCAAAACTTTTATAAAACATAATCTGAAAATATATTTATATTACACATAGAAAACTAAACCGTTTGTCTCCTTTCTGCCTAGTAGGTATTATCCAAAACTATGGTTCAGTATTTTAGCAAGAAGAAAAATATTTCCATTTTGGAGTAATCCATTTCTTTCCTTTCTTTTGTTCTTCCTTCCTTTTAAAAATCAATGTGCTCTAACAGACTTACTCTTTTTAAAAACAAAAGCATTTTAAGTACACGCATATATGAATATGGTAAAAAAAAAAAATAGTGGCCTCTTGATATTCAGATGAGTCTGCCATCAAGAAGGTCCCAAACCTGTTTATGTTAATTCATACAAATATTAACCCTCAAATATTAATCCTCAAACTCTTTTGTACTTTGAACACAGTTCAACACTTGGTTCTGATAATGTATGTATTTATTTCCTATTCTTCAGCCCACACCAAATTAAAAACAGAAACCAGCAATTGGAATGAAGGGTACAAGATAGCACTGATAGCAGCTGGAAGTAAACACTGAGAGCAAGAATGAAGTAGACATAAACCATTACCAACACCAAAAAACCACAAGCATGACAAAGGATAAACTCTTCTTCCTCTCAATACCCTTTGTGTTAGGGAAAAGCATATGGTGAATAAGGTGCATCTGCAATTCAGCTCTTGGTAAAGGGTCAAATATTCTTAAGATCATTTTCAAGTTGTCAGGAACTGATTAAATTGCAGGTAGCATGTGCTCTTAAATAGGAAGATGATATTTGCCAGATAGACTGCTGCCAAATATGGCTAAAACTGAAAATGTGTAGGGATGCCTGGGTGGCTCAGTGGGTTGAGAGTCCAACTCTTGATTTTGGCTCAGGTAATGATATAGCCCTGCTTGGGTTCGAGCCCTGCATCAGGCTCTGCTGATGGAGCCTGCTTGGGATTCTCCCTCTCCCTCTCTCTGCCCTTTCCACGCTTTCTCTCTCAAAATAAGTAAACTTAAAAAAAAAAAAAAAAACTAAACTAAAAATGTGTGGTATAAAAGAAACTAATAATGAAGAGTTTGAAAAATGCGCTTTTCTAGAATAGTCACCCAAAATGCTAAATCAAAGAGGTGCTATTACATTTTATATAAAATTAAGAAAAATAGGGGAGCCTGGCTGGCTCAGTTGGAAGAGCATATGACTCTTGATCTCAGGGTCATGAGCGCAAGCCCCATGTTGGGTGCAGAGATTACCTGTATTACATACATACACATATATAAATAGACAAACAAACAAACTTAAAAAGAAAAAACATTCAAGTTCATTTGCTCAAAAATTAAAAGTCTAAAGTATACTCGATTGTTTCAGTGATATAATACCAAATACATAAGAAATTCAGTGGTTTTCCTAATTCATAAGTATGAAATTAAAGGGCCACTTGTTTCGAAGAGTAAGATTCTTTACCATGCTGTTCTGAAAACCTAATGAAAAGAGGCCACAAAGTTAATATCCACATGTCCAACACCTACCTTTCCCCCCCTGGTTCATGGCACCAGTGTCTCGTCCACACTGTCCTTTATTATTTACACCAAATGTCCAAACTTCTCCATTCTTCATTAAAACACAAGTATGGGCTTTGCCCATAGCTACCTGAATTACAAAATGACCCTTCAAATCTGTTACCAAACCTGTAGGAAAGATACAAATTTGGTAAGAAACAACAATAAAACCTTTCTGAGTCTAGTAAATCATCAATATTGTAAAAGGACCACCTCAATACAGAATTTTTTATTTCTGGGATAAAATAACCCACAAAAATTAGAAATACATGGCCAAAAGACTGACCAGGTATCAGCAAATTAATTTTGTAGGTTTGTAAGGAAGTTTCAAAATCTTAACACATTATCATCCAGACTTCAGACAAATGCTTCTCCTGAATGTTTCTTCTAAAT
This sequence comes from Panthera tigris, assembly GCF_018350195.1. NCBI lineage: Eukaryota > Metazoa > Chordata > Mammalia > Carnivora > Felidae > Panthera > Panthera tigris. Next base: position 50,855,396 of record NC_056660.1, read on the forward strand.
GTCAACACTTCTCAACAACCCTCAGAAGGGTCACTAGTTCTGAAACTTTCCTGGTCCAAGAACAAAGGAGCTTATAAATCATGTACTTAACCTGCTTTGACTTGCCTCAGCAAAACAAAATAAAATACTTGCTGGGGAATACTGAAATAACACTGTTTCTGTAGAAACCTGTGAGATGATCCAAAGCAGCATTTTTCAATCCTTTTTAACCTACAGTGCTTTCTTCCACAATCCAATAGCTAGCTAGTTTAGCCAGTTCCTAAACCTCACTTATTCACATATAACTTTCATTGTATGTGCCATAACCAAATGCAACCCATATAAGCTTAGTATTTTTTGCATCAATTTTAAATTGACTAAAGCATTTTTAACCTTATCAAGTAATCAAAGGTAAAAATCAGATTGTTGAGTATTTCCACTATATACTAAAGAGTTAAAAACTGAAGTATTTGTTTTATTTAAATTAAAAAAGCGATAATTCTTGTATCACACTTTGGGAAAGCTGTTATTATTATTATAATAGTATGTTATTATTTTCTCAGGTACTACTTTCCTAAGGTGACTTTCTCTTCTACCCTATATTACTTAGGTCTTTTTAGCTCAAAACTTTCCATTTTTAGTATTTAGTATACTTGAAAAAGATATGTATATTTAGCAATATTACTTATTATTACTAACAGTACTAGCTGACATGTTTTGGCCCTTGCATGTGCTAGGCTCTGTGCTTAGCATTTCATAAGCATTATCTCCTATAATCTTATAACAACCATATGAAACAGGTACTGTCATTAGCTCCCTTTTGAAGATGAAAAAAGTGAAAGTAATCTCTGAAAAGTTAAAAAATTTAAGTTAGCTATTAGCCAACTGAAAAGTGGCAGTGCCAGGATCTAGGTCTGTATCCATAACCGTTAAACCACACTTATCTAATATTTAAGTTGCATAATGCCCAACTGTCTCCCAGATCCTCAAAACAAATACAACATTTTGTGAATCCTTCCTGTCTTATTGCTGGGAACAGTGCCAGTAGTTTTAGGCAGGGCTAATCTTGGAGCTTGGCCAGTGCAGCTCTACCTTAGCTACTACTTTGGAAAGCTTTCCCTACACTCATTTAGATGCTCACATGACATGTTCTTGGTAGTACCCTGGGGAAATGATTTTGGTAATGTAACTGATTTATCATTGATGAGTTACTTATCTCCCTATTTAGATAGTTATGGAAGGATTCTCTCTCTCCTATATTTACTATTATATCCCCAGTTCCCAGCACAGTTGTCTTGTACATGTAGAGTCTTAAGAATTACTTGCCATGTGACTGAGTAACTGAAAAACCAAAAGTTACTGTAATGAGTGGATATGTGGGGTGGGACTAGCCAAATAGAGAGTTTTATATTTATAAACTCTAATTGCAAAAATGTGTCATATTTGGTTGCTAGATTTTCTTTCTAGCCCTTAAGAAATGAGTATGATTGTGACAGCCCACTTGGCAGGATTTTATATGAGGTGAATATGTAAAGCCTGTGAATTTCTTCATAAAAAGGAAAATAGAATAAAATTTCTGTTTGGAAGTTTAAGTGATGGTCTCATGCTGGGGAAATGATGTGTTGAATATTTCTAGCAATTAATTATTAAATTGAACTCTACTCAAACGATATGTGAGTTGCCTTAATGTGGTAATACTTAGATCCTCAGTTGGCCTCAACTGACTGAGTGAATCAAAATTTGGGAGTGGGCTCTTGTATAGTTTAAAAACAGTATTTAGCCTAGCTATTGCTTGCTAAAATCCTGCTGGCTAACACCGATTAAAATTTGTGCATTTATCCAATATATATTTATTGAGAACTGACAGTGTGTCGCAGCTTGGTGGACAGGCAGGTATGGTCCGTCGCTGAAAGAAATGTGGAAAAAGTAAAGAAAATATGCTAGAACTGTTAATTTTCTAGACATATCTTTCCAATATAATGTCTAGTATTGGACTTTCTTTGTATAAAAGTGAAATGTATTTAAGTTGAACTTACTTGAACTGTCAGAGTAAATGGCATCTTTCCCAAACATGTATAGCTCTCCATCTTTAGAAATAACAGAACTACTTCCATTATTGCAGGCTGTATACACCACAATCTTTCCTTCCATCTTAATTATCTTTTTAGGTTTGTAGGGTTTTGATTGCCGTCTGCTCTTAGCTTAAAAAATAACACAAAACAAAATTAATTTAAGACATCTATGTATAAATAAAAATATATGCATTTATGACACACTTTATTTATTTTCACAAAGGCCTGGGATTCCCAACATGTCAATTAAAATGAGTCAACCTGCAAGCCTCATATGGCTAATTAATACTTAGGCTATCACTGTCAGATCCTTTTGTTATATGTTAAAATTTCCAATGAGAAACACCAATTTCTAACAAACTTCTGGGGACCTCAATCTCTGTATTAGCTATTTACACATTATTAACACTATTCCATATATATATACATATACATATATCTATGTATATGTATATGTATATGTATATGTATATGTATATGTATATGGGATGGGAAATTAGTGGATGGGAAATACATATATGGAGAAAGAGTAAATAAATTTAAATGTGGATGATGATCCAAGTAGCCTCTGCTATCAAAAACTAAATCCCTGAAATGAGCAAAAGACGAGGAATATCAATCTTCTGTTCCTTTGGTCAATCCCAGTTCTTGATGCCTTTCAGAATAAAAACATATTGCTATGCTGGGCACAACTCTGGGACTTAAAATACCATTATACTTTTTCATATAACATGACCCATATACATGTATACAGCAACTACACTATCTCATGCTCAAAGAAAGAACAAGGTCCTCCAAATGCTAGAAGGAAACTTGGCTGTGCTCAAGTTTCTGAGATGGCAATACACATTATGCGTTTTTTTTCCCAAGTAACTTTTATTTACACATGATTTTTACATTAGATGTTGAATTCAAACCTAATCCTCATAAGATGCTACTCCACTGTGCTAAAACATGTAAAGTATATGGGAAGTTACAAAAAGAGAAAAATGGCACTTTGAGAAAGACTGAACAGAAATATAGGAAAGATAAGAGATAAAATTGTTTTCATTGTTTAGGAATGATTTAATTACAGAGAAATAACACCAAGAATAGTGACCCATAACTAAAGCTACTATACAAGGCAACAAAAGGTTTACTTCATTCTGAAATATATATTCCTTATAAAATTTTGGGTGACCTAAGATAATATATTGTAATAAATACGTTTTTAAAAATAACACCAATGAGCAAAACAGATGAATAGCAATATATACATACAAAAAGTATATATAAAAATTTACGAAAATCAACTCTACAATGAAATCAGCAATCCCAGTTCTTTAATGAACAGTACACTATTAACTGATTATGCCACAATGTAAAATCATCTATTAATCTGGTAAGGTTAATCTGGTAAGGCTACTGAAATTGATATACCTTATGTTAATAAATTCCACAATATTTTTACTGAATGTCCAGTTTCTTAGTCAACTTACTTGACTCTCCATCTTCTCCTTTACTAGCAGATCCTGTAAAGAATATGCTTCCATCTTCTGCAACTAAAAGGGCATGAGAACCATCATGTCCAACTGAAAAGTGTACAATCTTTGGAGATTTTGTAATTGGTAGTTCAACCCATTTTCCTGCTGAAGGACCACCTTGCTTGATTCCAAGACTCTGGTACTTGCCAGTATAATATATCTTATATATAAAAAAAAAAAAAAAAAAAAAAAAAAAAAAAGAGGGAGTAAGAGAGAGACAGAGATTTATGGTGCCTTTTGGGGTAGTGTACCAGGTTTCACATGAGAGAAAAAAGACTTTCATATCTTACTAAAAAACAAAAATAACAAGAAACCAAACTGTTTTTATACTTCAGTGAGATCAATCGGTAGGAGAGAAATATACATATTTTTCTAAAGATCCAGTTCATAATAGCTTTTTCGTATCTATTCAAGGTATCTATAATCTTCCATTATAAGTCTCCTGATAGATATGAATAAAAATATACTTCACAAATATACTCTAACCTCACAAGAGGAGGAAATGGATAAAATTCTCAACTTGTTTTCCTAATGTAAAAAACCCTACATATTAATATACCATAATTGCCTAGTAATTTTAATTTTCTTTTTTTTTAATTTTATGTTTATTTTTGAGAGAGACAGACAGACAGACAGAGCATGAGCGGGGGAGGGGCAGAGAGAGAGGGAGACACAGAATCTGAAGCAGGATCCAAGGCTCGAACTCATGAGCCATGAGATCATGACCTGGGCCAAAGTCAGATGCTTAACCGAGTAAGTCACCCAGGCTCCCCTAGTCATTGTAATTTTCAAAATTCTTGTAATTACCTCACTTTATTCTCACACCCATGAGATAAGAAAGAAGCTTCTATCTCTACAGACTGAGCTCTACAATCTGTCACTTATACTTGCTCCTACTTTCCCCAAATTGTAGTCTTTATATTTCTGAACATTTATAGAAATTTGCAATAAATGTGTTCATCAAAATAAACTCAAAATATGAATTCATTCCCACTCAAAGAATTAAAAGCTCCATAATTAAAATATCTGTAAAAATGTAACATTTTATAAAGTTTTATACTCTTGTATCTCACAATTTTCTTTTATACTATTTCAACATGAATAAAACTTCACCATATTAAAAAAACATAAAATAATTTAAAATCAAAATTTCAATTATGTTTAAACATGTGGTCTATGTAAATAAACTAATCAACTGATTATACCAATTGGTTATCTCATAAAACACAGGATGTTCATTTTTAATACTAAAGAGTAATTTACCTTTCCATTTGCTGTTTTCATTAGTGCAAACTCTCGCCCTGCACCAAGAATTGCTGACTCCTCATCAAATCCTGTGCCTGATAATACAAGACTCATAAATATTACTATATTTTAAGATGAACAATGTAAATCATAATTTTGCACTATTTTGAGTTATTGAAAGGTCAACTCAGTACCATTCAAAAACAAGGATGACAATAAACTTGTTGAATCACTATGAAACTAATGTAACATTGTGTGTCAACTACACTTCAATTAAAAAAAAGAAAAAACAAGGATGACAAAATATGCCATATTCCTGACTTAAAAAAAATTAACAGTATGTACCGTACTCCAAGGAAAGATAAAATTACCATAAATTTTTAACTTGTTCCAAACTAGTGCCAAATTAATCTTTTAAACATAAAAAAATGTTTAAAACCAATGTCAGCAATATTTCTTGAATTAATGAATTAAGAAATTTTTATTGAGCATTATTATTAGGTAGTAGGCATTACATAGTGCATGAACCTTATCCCATTCAATTTTCACAAATATACTGCCTGGTTTACTCGATGAGGTTAGTGCAGACACAGAGTCGTTTGGGCTTGAACAATGTCGTGCAGATATTTGAATTAAGGTATATTAGATTCTTTGTTCCATGCTCTTTTCTACAGAAGAACATTTCATGTGGCTACTCCATGAATTTGGATACATATGTGTGCACACATAACAAAGACCCTTATGCATATTTTCAAATTCTAAAACTATGAGTAAATAATTACATATGGTATATTTTATGATTTTGTCTAATATAAACTACTAGTTTATGAGCTTTTTAAATTTAAAAACTACAATTTCAGTACTTTCTATGGAAAAATTATAAAAACACTACATAATTAAATAAAATAGGCAAAGCATATCACTCATGTCAAGTTTATTAAACTTAATGAGATAATAGTCAAAAAGGTGGGTCTTGCAAAGAATCCTGCATGTTAGAAATGGCACTATTAAACCTGGAACAGCACGGCAAACCAAAATTGAGAGCCTCCTGGGAAAGAGGATCCTAATTACTACTAGGACACTGCAGGAGGATGTATACTAAGACAGAAATATTCTGTGGCTGTCCCTATTTCTGCATCCAAATGAAAGATTATTAATCAGTGTTTTAGGCCAATTACCATTGTCACAATCTACGGGATCTACTGGCTGTCCTAAAAATCTGTTCAAATTAACAATCAAAGGTTTTAATGAGGGAACTATGTATATTAATGTAGTAATATTTACAGCGCAAGTTTTCAAAATTTTAAATAATTGAATAAAGATAGAACATATAAATTAAGGATGTCCCTAAGTGCTGCCTATAATTCTTATCAAATGTAAGTTTATTTTCATTTGCTCTATTTAAAATGAAAACGGAAAATCATTAGTCACTTTCTTCAAATGGTGTTCATATAACACACTCTGTTTAAAGGCCATATTTCCTAGTTACTTATGCATACTAATTCATAAGTTGCTTTATAGTAACAGCAAAGTAACTGCCAAAACATAACACACAATGCTTAAAACACTGTACTAGTTTTCAAAAGAATAAAGAATCTGAAAACTTAAATATGGGAGAAAGGCTTATTTGACTATCTTACTTATAATATGCAAGTCCTTTTCCAGGTCAAATAGTGAGATTCCACAGGCATGTAAACATTTTCTGGCCAGTTTAAGTTGTAATTCTTGTTGTAGCACAGGTTCAGTGCTTGTGGCAAAAATTCTGACAACAAAGCCATCCTAAAAGAAAGAAAACACTCAGAGTATTATGTTGCATAAACGGGTCTTCCAAGGCTTTATACTAATTAATAACAAATAATTTATGAGAAAGGGATTCCATTTACACCAGCTATTCATGATTCAGAGTACTTACATCTCTTGAAGCAGCGATCTGATTAATATATTCTCCATCAGTGAATAAAATATTTTGACCTTCAGTATGGCAATCTGTACAAGAAGAGGAAAAAGTAATTATATTACAATATAAATAAATAGCTCACAAAATGACTTTACTCCTCTGTTGAAGTCAGAATGAGAGTTCTCCAGGCAATAAGGATAAACTTAAACTTAAAGGGATACTGTGCTTTTTTAATAAAGAATTACAAATTAGCAGAAACTAAGTAATTCAACTATTATTACATTTTGTGCTTACATTTATAAATCTTCCATAATCAAGGACCTGAAAGCCCACCTAATTTCAAAATGAATTAGTATTAGATGTAGTCTGATAATAAACATGCACCATGATGAACAAACTATAATGTTGGTTATAATCATTTCAATACATGCAATGTAGGCAACACTCTACCTTCAGACATACATCACAGTCATTAGTGTCACAGAAAAATACAGATAGACCTAAAGCTTCTGCATTTGAGGTCTATGGCATCCAGCTACAGATATCCCTTGCTTTATCAAACAGAACTGGTTATACCATTTCCACTTAGAAGTTTAATGGTTATTCCCAGCATTTTCAGCATTTAGCATGCTATGTATACATTTGTGTGTGTGTGTGTGTGTGCGCACGCACGCGCACGTGTGTTTAAAGTAAGCTCAATGCCCAACTGGAGCTTGAACTCACGTCACGACCCCAAGATCAGGAGTCACATGTTGTACTGACTGAGCCAGCCAGGCGCCCACAGCATGCTACACATTTTAAATGTTCATCTGCTTTGTACAACAAACACACTTAGGTTTATGTATTTCTTTTGTCTGAAAGCACTCATATATTTTGGCTGGAATTATTGTGTTTTATCAATATGATATGTATCTCTGTGGAACAGTGCACTATCTACTTTGATCAAAATAATGCACAAATGCCATTGTAACAAGGGATACCAGTATTACAGAAGGACCACTGGAACATGTGTTAGTGATTGCTACTGAACAACATGAAACTACAAGCAAAATCAACATCTAAATATAAACTGTATCCTTTTGGAAAAACAAATGTTCGGCAAGCAAGTATAAAAGCACACACACTTCTCAAAATAACTGCAGAGAACTAGGATGAATCTCTCCATTAATTACAATACCAAAATAATATTTCATTTCTATTTGCACCTGAATCAACAAAACGTAAAATTCTGGTTTTGGAATGCAGTAATGGAGCCCACCCAAATAAGCTGGATTACTCCATATCTTTGCCCAGGAGCTTCATACTAGCATACTTCCTTATTATAAATATGCAAAACACAGGCAGACCCTTACCAAATAGAGAATTCAGTGATCACAAACTGGAAATAGAAACTGGGAGACAAGGCCCACTGGTAGCCCAAGAGACTTGGTAATCAAAGAGAGGAGAAATCGAAAGAAAGAGTTCCTAGTCCACTGTACAGAATACAAAGAGGCGCAAGAAAGATGCTTCCCAAGCTCTAAGCAGTAAGATTTTAAACTAAAAAGCAAAGAAGAAAAACTCATTATAATTTCAGATAAATGCAGGGGTGAGGAGTGAAGTGGCGCAAGAAGAGTAGCAAAAATTCTCATGATCTGAGGCAATCTGTCACCAGACATGGAGAGTAAATGACATAGGATACAATATAAAAGATATGTCAACATATAAAGGCTAAAATGATTATTAACAGAAAAAAGTATGTTCTAAGTTCATCAATGCTAGGTTGAAAATAACTTATTTACAAGCTAAACTATAAGACAAGTTGAAACATGAAGCTCAAGGAATTACCAGATTTATGTCAATTTTAAATATGGTATTCATTACCATCTATAAACCTGACAATTTACTTGTGCTTCTTGATGTGAAAACTATAGAGTTGCCCCTAGTTAGGGGGAAAACGAAAAAAAAAAAAAAAAAAAAAAGAGTGCTATTGAAGAAATTGCAGACCAGGTCAAAGAAATGGAAAAATGATGATGGGTATCTTCCGGGTATCTTCGGGCTTGAGCGCAAGTCTTCCTGCTGCATGATTTCAAAAAGATTTTCTCTTTATCCTTTCTTTATCCAGCATGTAATGTTATAAGACAGCATCTTCAGGAAAATATCAAGCAACATCTGCCAGTTGGGAAGACATACAACACGGGACTGTCCTCCCAAAGTTTGGTTCATTCTTCACCTTGAATATGGCATGTATTCATGAAACAAAGAAAGCCACACTTGTACTGTTAAAAGTTGTATTTCATATGTTAAATGATGTAGAGGGATTTAAACTGAACAAAAACATTAACAAGTCAATTCTTATCATATTTTCATCATAAATAAAACAGCTATACATAAGCCATTTTCAAATAATCTTCTCAGTCACAATCTCTGTTAATTGATCAGGGTTTCTCAGAAGCAAATCTTTTATATTAGTATCTACCTGTTGGTGTGTGCATGGTGGGGGTGAGTGTTTAAAATTTTTCTTCCAAGACATTATCCTAAAATGACACACACAAAGAGCAACAGGGATGCTCATTACAGTATAACTTATATGGTAAAAAACTAGGAGGCACTTCCATTTGAATGTATTTTGTAACATTAAAATGATATTGGAACTATATGCAGAATATTAAGTGAAAGGGATAGGTCCAAAAAAAGGATTAGGTAGCATATGATCTCTTCTTTTTTTTTTTTTTTTCCACAACAATGTCCATCTAAACATAGGAAAAAGATAGGATATTTACCAATATGCTGATAGTGTTTATACATGAGAAGTGGGGTTACAATTAGTTTTTATATTTTCCTTATATATACTTATACAATAAATATTATTATTTTTAATATATGTATATATAAGGGGGTACATGTAATCATTTTAAAATTATTATCATCATCATCATCACCAGAGGCATGGCCCAGGACTTGCAGTGATTTAAAAAAACCTGTAGATATATCTGTAAACAGTGATTTATAAAATAGCTCTAATAAGTTATGTTTTCCAAAGTACTTTATTTGTTGAAACACACATGAAATGTGGCATTTACCTTAACATGGTGTCATGTACACTAATTTGGATATATATATATATGTGTGTGTGTGTGTGTGTGTGTGTGTGTGTGTGTGTGTGTATATATATATATATATATATATATATATACATGCATAGCAACATCTGAATAAATGTTTGATGAAGTTGAAGGAACCTTTAAAAAATTAACAAGCAGCTTGGGAGCAATTATCCTTCCCAATGTATTCTTCAGAAGTAGTTCTCGATCATTTTCAGACGGTCAAGTGCCTAAAAGTAGTATTGCTGCTCTTCATGAAATTACTGATAGACACATTAAACATTTAAGATTTTAATATAAACAAACTTCCTCACTATGCATTAAAGGCATATGCAAATTCAAAGATTTTAAAATGGATATCATGCATTTGCCCAGTGTTCTACAAAATTTAAGATCCACTGCCCCAGAATTTAGAAAGTACAGTGATTTAAGAGACAAATGCATATGTGCAACTTCAAAATTAAAGCAAAATGAAATGTGTCCAATGTGCCTTACCAGAGTATTACTAAAAAGTATAAATGATGGAATTAAAAAAAATTCCTGATCCATTCTAAAATCTGTCTCTGAAAACCCTTTCATATGAAGAGGAAAACCCAAAGTGTACTGCTATTAAAGTAAAAATAAAAATTAACAGAGAGTTCTTCATACCAAGTTTTATAAGAGCCAGAGTCATGGTTTTATTAGGAGCAACAAAGAAACCTCACCCCCTTATTCAGCAGCTGAATTAGTCTTGGTGGTGAGGGTGAAGGACCAGGCTGCAGATGGGCAGTGATTTGAAAACAAACACTAAAATGATTTATGCTATATTTCTGATGTCTGTTTTCCTCATATGCATTAACTTTATACACACTATAACATTTTTGTATGTCAAGATTTTTCTCAACCTATTTATAAGCAAGTACTATCCCTTGCTAATCATTGTTTATAGGTCCAAAGGCCCAACATGCACATCTCTTAAAATTTACCTGTAAAGAAAACAAATGACTAGTTGAATAACATACCTGGTAATATCACAGTACCATCCTGTTCCAGTGTTTCAGGGCTTATTCTTATGGCTGTCATGCTGTGGTTATTCACATCTCTATACAATAAATAACCCTGTAAACAACAAAATATTTTGCTGTGTTATGTGTACAAATATCTTTTCATTAGCTGTTTAGCAGAAACAATAGTCATACAGGTCTGTATAGTTTTCTGAGGTATGATAATATGTCAAATTTCGTGTCTACAACAGATTAAATATTAAAAATACAAGTCTCTGAGGTGTGCTTTAATAAGAGGAGGAAATTGTATACCACTGAGTATCAATTTAACCTATTACATTCTCAGATACATATATGAGATACACCACACAGGCCAGTACAGACATCTTGCTCAAAATTATTTTATCATTTGCCAAGTAAATAATAGAAATGACTACTGTTACTTTAAGAAATATTTTAAGGAAATATAGCTGAAATATTTAGGTTAATATTAAGAAATGAATAGAGTAGTGGTTTGAGATGGAATGATATGTCACTGGACATACTTCCATGTCCTTATTCCTTATAACATACTATAGTGGCAAATAACAATTTGATGTTTTGAACCATGTTAAGTTTTAAAAGACAATCGCTGAGAAATTAATTTGACATTTAAAATTTAATTTCAAAATCTCCCCAATAGTTGATCTAGCACAATTATTTTTCATATAACAATTTATTTAATTTTCAAAATCCTTTCAAATATATCTTATAATCTGATGATGACAACAAGCACTGAGCTGAGCAAGACAGGTATGCGGGGACATATTTATTCGACATCCTTCCACAAGGGAGCTTGTATTTTACCTCTCAGGAAGGGAGAGTATGGAAATAAACACTTCTGGCCCTTTTCCATCCTTCATTCGCTTCTCTTCATGGGAGGTGAAGAGTGTAGTAGTGTGTCTGACTGCTGACACCCATTTGGCCACATTAGTCAGGTGATGAGATCACAGCATTAAGAAAGCAACATGGGCCTACCACTTTTCTCTTTGGGAATACTTTGCATGATCCTCCATACAGGTAACTATCTCCTGGGCAGACCACGCACTGTTTCCTGGAAGGTACTGATCTAGGCTTAAAGTGGAGGGTCTTGTGGCAAGAAATTCTAATTTGGACTCACGTCATGGACACATTCCCAATTCATATTTACTAATGGTAATGGTGGTCTCCATTCTTATCTAGAGATTCACAAAATTTGGCTAAATAACAGGGGATCAAATAAGTTAACTGAGTTGTCCAAAGTCACACAGCTAGTAAAGATCACGGTCAGAACTAAAAGTAAACCTCTCATGAATTCTAAGCCAATGTTCTCTATACTACACTGTATCATTGTTATTAGCCATATTAGTAAAAATATACCATATCTATTTAAACAGAAGTCACATTATTTATTGATCGAACAAGTACAAGCCACATGCTCTATAAGAAAGAAAAGTGTGGTTTATTGTGGATATTCTCCTACCTGAGCATACCCTAACCAAGACTTTTTTTCTTTTCTGTTTCTGATGCGAGATGTAGAATTATATATATGGCCCTGCAAAGTAACAAAAAAGCCCATCAACAGTTGCATAATTAATAATCAATGAAAAATAACATAAACGGATGACATTTTATACTTGCGTTTCCATTATGATTACATCAAAATTAAATAGTACTGTAAAAATGAAGCTGAAAACAAAACACAATTAGGGATAACTTCTGCTAGAATTAAGAACTGTAAGGAATCACATTACCCTAACTGTTCCACTGTATCCAGAGCCTATTTTGTATAATCCATCCTTGCATAACAGATAAAGAAAAAATCCATCATTCTGAAGTAGACACTGATCATCTTCATCAACGGATATTTCCTTTAATGGCCACTTGTGCATTAAAGCTGCTTTCTTAATGCCATTGCTAAACCAGTCCTGAATTTGAATTTTTCCCACCAACACTGCCTGTACACTTCTCTGTAGTGAATTTAGTATCATTGGCACCTATTTAAAAGACAAGAAACAAATAAAAAAGCATGTTTAAATGTCCCAAACACAGACAAAATAAAGATACTTCAGTAATATGTCATCATTTATGAGAAAATAAATTGCTCAGAATTATCATGGTTTGGCACATCAGTAAAAAGTACTAACTAGAAGTTTATTGTAAGAAGCAAATTTCAAGCAGCCCAAAATAAAAATGTCAAATCCAAAGATTATTAACTGACAGTTTGGCTCAAAACACTGAAATATTGCATCTTTCTCCAAAACACTCAATAACCAGTACTGCCTATGATTTCAAGTTTTGTGGATGGAAACATACTAGATTAGTAAAAAGTATGAATACTGGATATAAATAAAATTATACCGTATTAGAATACACATAAGCCAAAATATCTTTTATATGTTATGCATAATTACTAATATGCTTCATGATACGAAGCACAAATTTAAGCATAAGAGAATGGTGTGGCTTCTACAGATGAAACAAAATTTCCAATGTTTCTCTTCCACTTTGCTTCTCCATTATGACTAATACCCATCAACATCAACAATATTCCATAATATGAAAACTCATTTGTTAATTGTGTATTCATTCAGCACTCATTTATCCAATATTCATCAAAGACCTGCTATAAAGACCTGTCACATTAAATGAGTCCTCAACAGTCACCAGCATGGGACCAGCACTCTGCCAGCAGAGGAAATTCTGTTCCTCACCTTTTGTCCCTCTTTTACCACATCCAACAATACAGCCAAGCCGCACTGTCCAATATAGCAGCCATTAGCCACATGTGACTGACTACTGAGCTCCTGAAATGTGGTTAGTGCTTTATATACAAAATACCCACTGGATTTTGAAGACTTAGCATAAAAACAAGAGTACAGAATCTTAATATTATATTGATTACATGTTGAAATTATTTTTTAGATATACTGAGTTGAGTGAAATACATCATTCATACATACACATTTAACCACACCTATTTCTTTTTACCTTTTTAATGTGGCTAATAAAAAGATTTTAATTACATACATAGACTACATTATATTTCCATTGGACAGCACTTTGTAGAGGGTAGAGCTTTCATAGGAATAAGTGACCCGCTGTTCATAGATACAGTCTCCTCTTCTTCCAGTTCTAAGGCCTCTCACTCAGCCAAGATATGTAATTTATACTATATATACTTATATATATAATAGGTTTATATATATAATATATACATAGTTGAATACTACAAATTCTTTCGCTAGAAGTAGTTATATTAAACTTATGGCTATTTTATCTAGAATTGATATCCATATTACTATAAAATATGCCAAAGCTTCCACTGTTAATATTTTTGTTTGTTTCAGATACTTTCTGTTGGTGTCTATTATGAACAATGATGCTCCCCTCCCTCTCCAAATCCTCAAAATTGAGCTATATATAATAATTTCTGGTTAAATTAGTATTCAAAGGTCACTTATTATGATTGTGTAATCATGGCTCATGAGCCAATTGTATATTACATTTCCTTCCTTGTGTAATTTTTTTTTCATTAAGTCAACAATGGCCCTATTTTTGCATTTGCTAAGTTTTCTCTACACATTCCCTTAAGGGTTCCCCATACACCTTTCAAGAAAGTCAAACATCATTTCTACTTCTGCTTGGCAACACCCCTCATAAAACCTTGTTCTGGTCTAAACTAAAGAAGAGGCAGGCGTGGAAGTTAAAATTGTTCAATATCATGCATGTTCAAAAGCCATCTTCATCGTCCCTCAAACATGACTGCTAGTTGAACTAGGTATGGTGAACATCATTTTCTCTGAGAACTTTGAAGGCACTGTTATTTTCTATGCCAGTGCTGCTTTGAACCAGTCTAATGCCATTCTGTTTGATATTTGTTCATAATCTGTCTTTGCTCTCTGGAAACTTTACAGTCTGTTAATTAACAGTGTTCTGATTTACAAAGTTGTATCCTAGTTTGATTCTTTTTTCATAATGAATGTTGGGCACTCAGTGTGTGTTCTGTCAATCTGAAGACGTATATCTTTGAGGCACATGAATTTTCCTTGTAAGATTTCTTGAGTAATTTATTTCCTCTTCTCTGTTTGAATACCTGTGAGGGATTGTATTTCCTGGTTAGATCCAATTTTATTTTATGTCACCTATTTTCTTTCTCTTTTTTCTATTTTCTGGAGACTGCTTCAACCTGATCTTCTAACCCTTCTACTGATTTTATTGCTGTTATCTTAACTTATAAAAATTTTTCTTGTTCTATGAGCTTAAAAAACAGAATACTGATGTTTAATGTAAACAATATTCTCTTATCCTTCATCAAAATATTAATTACAGTCCTCTTAGAGTTTCTTCTGTCTCTATATTCTTTTTATTCAAAGTTTCTTTTATTATCATTATCATTATCGATTTAGGGAATCTCTGTTTTTCATGTTAGCCTAGTGATACTTGGTTGTATGCTTTTTTTGTTGTATTTTATTTTTTTGTTATTTTTTTTAATATTTTAAGCTTTTATTTCAATTTTAGTTAGCTAACATACAGTGTAATATTAGTTTTAGGAGTAGAATTTAGTGAATGATCACTTGCATATAACACCCAGTCCTCATCACAAGTGCCCTCCTTAATACCAATCACCCATTTAGCCCATCTCCCACCCACCTCCCTCCATCAACCCTCAGTTTGTTCTCTACAGTTAAGAGTTTATTTTATGGTTTGCCTCCCTCTCTCTCTTTCTTCTTTCCTATGTTCATCTTTCCCTATGTTCATCTGTTTTGTTTCTGAAAATTCCACAGGTGAGTGAAATCATATGGTATTTGTCTTTCTGACTTTTTTCACTTAGCATAATACACTCTAGCTCCATCCATGTCATTGCAAATAGCAAGATTTCATTCTTTTTCTTTTTTTAAGTTTTTATTTATTTATTTTGTGAGAGACAGAGACAGCATGAGCTGGGGAGGGGCAGAAAGAGAGGGAGAAAGAATGCCAAGCAGGCTTCACACCATCAGCACAGAGCCCAGTGTAGGGCTCAAACTCAAGAAACTATGAGATCATGACTTGAGTTGAAAACTGAAAGTCGGCGCTCAACTGATTGAGCCACCCAGGTGCCCCAATATTTTATTCTTCTTGATGGCTGACTAATATTCCATTGTACATATATACCGTATCTTCTTTATCCATTCATCAATTGATGGACATTTGGGCTCTTTCCATAATTAGGTTATTGTAGATAACACTACTATAAACATTGGGGTGCATGTGCCCCTCTGAATCAGTATTTTTGTATCCTTTGGATAAATACCCAGCAGTGCATTTGCTAGATTGCAGGGTAGTTCTATTTTTAACTTTTTGAGGAACCTCCATACTGTCTTCCATAGTGGCTGCACCAGTTTGCATCCCTACCAACAGTTCAAGAGGGTTCCCCTTTCTCCACATCCTCACCAAAACCTGTTGTTTCCTCTGTGGTTAATTTTAGCCATTCTGACAGGTGTCAGGTGGTAACTCACTGTAGTTTTGATTTGTATTTCCCTAACGATGAATGATATTGAGCATCTTTTCATGTCTCTGTTAGCCAATTGTATGTCTTCTTTGGAAAAATGTCTATTCATGTTTTTTGCCCATTTCTGAACTGGATTATGTGTTTTTTGGGTGCAAATTCATTCTATGAAGTCAGCATTGCCTCAATTCCAAAGCCAAACAAAGACCCCACTAAAAAGGAGAATTACAAGCCAATATCCCTGATGAACATGGATACAAAAATTCTCAACAAGATACTAGCAAATCAAATCCAACAAGCTAAAAGTTTAAGTTTGACAAAATACAGCATCCATTCCTGATAAAAACAAAGTAGGGATAGAAGGAACATACCTCAACATCATAAAGGCCATATATGAAAGACCCACAGCTAATATCACCCTCAAAGGGGGAAAACTGAAAGCTTTTCCTCTAAGGTCAGGAATAAGACAGGGATGCCCACTCTCACCATTGTTATATAACATTGTACTAGAAGTCCTAGCTTTAGCAATCAGACAACAAAAAGAAACAAAAGTCATCCAAATCGGCAAGGAAGAAGTCAAACTTTCACTATTCGCAGATGACATGATACTCTATGTAGAAAATCTGGAAGACTCCACCAAAAAATTGCTAGACAGATATATGAATTCAGCAAAGTCACAGAATACAAAATCAATGTACAGAAACCTGTTGCATTTCTATATACCAATAATGAAGCAGCAGAAAGAAAAATCAAGGAAATCGATCTCATTTATAATTGCACCAAAAACCGTAAGATACCTAGGAATAACCTAACCAAAGAGGTAAAAGATCTGTATTCTGAAAACTACAAAACACTTATGAAAGAAATTGAAGATGACACATAGAAATGGAAAAACATTCCATGCTTATGGATTAGAACAGCAAATATTGTTAAAATGTCTATATTACCCAAGGCAATCTACACATTTACTGTAATCCCTATTAAAATACTACCAGCATTCTTCATGGAGCTTGAACAAATAATCCTAAAATTTATATGGAACCACAAAAGTCTCCAAATAGCCAAAGCAATCTTGAAAAAGGAAAGTAAAGCTGGAGGCATCACAATTCTGGACTTCAAGCTATATTACAAAGCTGTAGTCATCAAGACAGTATGGTATAGCACAAAAACAGACACAGAACAGAATAGAAAACCCAGAAATGGACCCACAGCTATATGGTCAAGTAATATTCAACAAAGCAGGAAAGAATATCCAATGGAATAAAGACAATCTCTTCAACAAGTGGTGTTGGGAAAACTGGACAGCAACATGCAGAAGAATGAAACTGGACTTTCTTACACCATACACAAAAATAAGTTAAAAATGGATGAAAGACCTAAATGTGAGACAGAAGGCCATCAAACTCCTAGAGAAAAACACAGACAGCAATCTCTTTGACCTCAACCATAGCAACTTCCTACTAGACACATCTCCATCAAGGGAAACAAAAGCAAACATGAACTATTGGGACTTCATCAAGATAAAAAGCTTCTGCACAGCAAAGGAAACAATCGACAAAACTAAAAGGCAACCTCCAGAATGGGAGAAGATATCTGCAAATGACATATTGGATAAGGGGTTAATATCTAAAATCTATAAAGAACTTACCAAACTCAACATCCAAAAACCAAATAATCTGGTTGTACACTTATTTTTAAGAGTAAACTACTAAAAATCTGGTAGGAAGCTCGGTGTGAATGGACAGGGTATTGGAGGACCCCTCAAATATCTGCATCTGTGGGTCTTTTCTCATTCCTTCTCCAAAGAAGAATCTGCCAGTCTTTTTCCTAGAAGCTGTAAGTCGCCTCATGGCCAGTGTTCTGGAAACTCAGTGAGGATAAGGAAATTTCATCATTAATACAAACACTTTCACTTAATCTCCATTTTCAGCCTAGTTCCTAATTCCACTTGCAACTGTGTCTGCTATCCCCTGGCTTCTCCGACTCAATTTCTTTAGACAGTAAACGTATCTCTTTGGTGTATGACAGAAGGACAGTTGCTTGGCTGGGAAGGGCAAAGCAAGGGCCCTGGGTTTCTCTACCTTTCATAATACAGATTTCCAATCAATTTTTAGCTCTTGCCCTGACCACCACTTTCCAAGTACCTATTACATCCAACTCCAAATCTTATCTGGAGTTTTAAATGAAAATCAACTTACTTTCTATGGGCATTTGCCTCTTAAGGAACTTAAATTCAAGCTTTCTCCAACTTCTCTCTACCAAAAATGTGTCCCACTCTTAAAAGTTTATATTAAAAAAAATTCCTTTATTATAACCTAAGTTGAAACTAGGGAAGGAGCAAAAACTTAACATGTTTCTTCAACATAACTCTATTTCTTTCATGCTTTCTAAAATGGTACTAAAGTTTTAAGATAACCCAGTGCTATAATAAAAAGTCTCAGATACACTGTTTTTTTCTCTGTTTGATTTTCTCTCACCAACACTGTGGCAAGGCCTAGGGAATTTATTCTGATAAACTAGACTTCCTTAATCTGAGGATTCCATGTCATTTACCAATTTTGGAAAATTTTGCCCATTATTTCAACTACTGCCTCTCCATAATGCATTATTGCCCTTGTGGAACTCAAATTGTATTGATACATTATGTTTTGTCATTCTCTATTCATGTTTCCTATTGTGTCTTCCATATTTTCTCTGTCTCTCTGTGTTGCATTCTGAATAATTTTTTTCCCTTTTTATATCCAATGGTTAACTCAGCCTTTAAATTTCAGATTGTAGTTATTTGGTTTTTTTATTTCCGGGAGTTGAATTTGGTTCATTTTCTGATATGATTACTTTTTACATTTACATTCTTATTCCTTAATTGTACTTGTGATACCTTCTTTTATTAATTTAAACACTATACATACACACACACATGTTTTATGTTTTATATCAAATAATTTCAATATATATAGACTAGGCAGGACTGATTCTGCCATATTTGTTTCTACTAACTCTCAATAACGGTGCCTTCTTTTTCTATGTTGTTTTTGTTTGTAAGCTCAGATGTGCCTTTAAAGCCTCGAGTTCATTCCTCCAAAAAAAGATTTTAAGTCTCCTTCAATATGGTAGGTTCATGGTACTATCATCCCTACCCTACTTTAAAATCTCAGCTTAATATCTTTGGAAAAAGACAGCTAATATGCATTTGAATCCCAAAACAATTTGAGATGTTAGAGTTATACATTCTCCGGGAAGAGTTTTCTACCTGCACCCATAGCCTGGCCAAGAGAATTTTGTGAACTGAAGTTAGTAGGTGGAATGAGGCCAAGTCATGAAGAACACCGTATAAGATAGGGGTGCCTGGGTGGCTCAGTGGGTGAAATGTCCAACTCTGGCTCAGGTCATGATCTCATGGCTTGTGGGTTCAATCCCCGCATCAGGCTCTGAGCTGACAGCTCAGAGCCTGCAGCCTGCTTCAGATTCCGTATTTCCCTCTCTCTGCCCTACCCGGCTTGTTCTGTCTCTCTCTCTCTCTCTCTCTCTCTCTCTCAAAAATAAATAAACTTAAAAAAAGATAATGTTAAGATAATAGGCTTTAACATGGTGTTTGGGCTGGTGATGGGAATGTAGTGACAGGGCAGGTCCAGGGAACCTCAGCTATTGATTCAGGGGATCTAGTAACTGTGCACAGCCTAGTGCTTAAGCATATTGCAATCAGACAGATAAACATGTAATTCCTGTCTCTGTTAGCTGAAAGCTCTCTATACTAGAACTATACTAAACTTCTTTCAGACTTCAGTATTCTACTCTTAATCTTAATCTCCATGCATTAGCATGTGGATACCAAGAAAATTTCTCCCTCCACATCCCCAGCGGTAACACTTCCTCCCTTTGGACTGGCTACTTTCAACTCATCATTTAGATCTCACCTCATATCCTCTGAAAGGAGTCTACACAAGAAAAAATCACACAGTGTCTGATAAGCTCATGTTTTTATGGTCACTATATTTTTAAAATTTGGTATATGATATGTAAATGTGTTATTTCATTAAAATTAAGCATTATTTGTGTATTTTAAGCATGTGTTTAAATTGAAATTTTGCCAAACCTCAAAGTACCACTGCAGAACACAGTTCTGAAAAACACTGCATTATAGGAAATTCAAAATATTAAGGATCATAAAAAGGGAAAAGAAGATTTCAGGCAGGGCAGAAAGAGGAAAATCTAGACTAGAATCTAGAATAGAAATCTAGAATAAGGGGATTGCTCATGTTTGACAAGGAGAGTTCAACATTGCTGAATTAAGTTCAAGAAAATGACCCATATACCCTTTTTGCTATCTTGGTCTGCTAATAACAGGATTGAAGCAGTCCTTCCATCTGTTCTGGATGTTGTCCAAGGGGCCAGTGAAGAGCACATAACAGAGACCTAAAACTGTAACTTCTTACTCAATTTTCTAGAACAATCCAAAGGAATTAAATCAAGTTTGCCCATAAGGAGAATTCTATTTCCCAGTACTAACAATAATAAAGAGTTTCTTCCACAATCAGACATTAAAAGCTTAAAATGTTATATGCAAAGCTGAAGAAGCTCAGAAACAAATCAATCCATAAGAAACTACATTTGATTCTCGAACAGTGCAGGGATTGGGACACTGAGCATACTTGAAAATTCCATACTTAAAAACTAGGGAAAGATGGGAGGTGGGGGAGGGCAGAGAACAGGGAATGCAAAAGAAGAGGTGGCTGGAGTGTTGATACAAAGCCCAGCTTAAAAGTTAAACAGCTGTTTGCCAAATTTCATTTTATTACCTTTATATACTGTGGATTATTCACATATCAACCTTGGATAGATCAAATCACTATAATGAGTGAGCAAAACCAGAGGATTCCTACTGACAGAAATTAAGGTGAAATTCCAACCTGGCATCTTGTACCTTCTAAGCAGCTATAAATGAAATACCTGTATAGTTTGGCAAGCATGGCTGCCATTGTTGGTGAGGATAGCAGAGATGGCCTGAAGTGTCCTTCCTGTTTCTCCCCAAGAAGCCACCAGACTAAAGAGACAAGCACAGGAAAGTGCTGTCAGAGACTGTCCTGTGCTGTCATTCATTCCAGTACTTCGAACAGTGATTTCCAAAAGGAGCTGGAAGAGAGCCTCTGTGAATAAAATAGAACTCAGTTATATTCATTCAACATACAGAACATTAAATGTGTATTTATTTATAACTTGCCTCATTATAAAAAAAATATTTAAGGCAGCTAGAACACTTACTTTGTATTAGTTCCTTTTTAGTTACCCTTCCCCCCGCAAAGTTAGAATATTTATATACAAAGGACCTCAGAGAACACTTAGTTCAACTCTTCACTTTTGTAAATAAATGGATCTATCCCAGGTTGTTTAAAAGAAATTTATCTTGAGGCATTCACACATTCAAGAAATATCCTCTCAAGTAATAGACTACTCACTGTACTTATTTAACCTTTCACACTGGGAAGAATTGGAGCTTCTTAAAATGTTAAGTGTCCAGAAAATTTGTTTGTGTAAAACAACAGAATACATAAAAAATACATGCTATAATTTTTTTTAATATAAAATTGTTTTACTGCTAACATAACAGCAGTTCACATTTATAAACAAGTATGTAATTCATTTTATACCCTAGAAAAACCTCCAAGTCAATAGGACAGATATCCTCCTCTCAATGGACAATGAAATTGAGACAGGGAGGTAAAGAGATTTTTCCAAAATGATAAAGCCATTTAGTGGCAGAGATGGTAAAGTAACACCTGAATATTTGATGGTCACCAGAAGTTTCCATGCAAAATTCCCTGAACAACTCTGTCCAAGAACTGAACCAACAGACCTGTAGGCATTTCTTCTGCAGAAGGGAAGGGATTTTGAAAATCCTTAAAGAGTGAACACTCAAGACGGAGAAAGAAACAGAATCAGAAAAAGAAAAATTGAGGAAGATGAAGAAAGGGAAAGGGAAAAGAGAGAGCAAAAGAAAGAGAAAAGAGAATTCGTGTACTGCAACTCACCAAAAACTAAAAGCCATCTGTGGTTTATTCGTTAACTCACAGAGAGCTAGCCTTCCTCTGTCCATTCCTCATCTCCCATGTATCTCATCCCTAGTAAGCCCTGTCACTTTCGCTTCCGAATTCCTCCACTTGCTCTGTCTCATGACCATCTTCCCAAACTATGCTCTCTATCAGCACCTGTTAATCAGACTACTAAAAAGTGTTCAAAAATCAGCTCCCACCTTCACTTTTGTTCTTTTATATCCAAAGAGAATTTTTAAACCAAAAATCTGGTTTTCCATTTAAAATCCATTTGCTCCTTTGTTAATTTGTCCCTACTCCTCTTCCTTCTTTCCATTCTCCCTACTTTTCTTCATGTGCCTGTACATCCTTCAGTCTTTCCTTTCTTTCATTTAGCCTTCCCTTCGTGCTTCCTTCCAACTATCCTTTTCCCTCATCCTTTCATCTACCCTTTCTCCGTCTGTCCATCCTTCCTTCCATCATTATCCTTCTGCCCCTTCATCTTTTAATTACTCAGCAAATATTCACTGAATTCTTCCTGTGCATGAGAAACGATTCTAGGTTGTGGTAGTACTTTGGCAAACAAGACTAAGAATCTATGCCATCAAAAAAAGTTAGATTCAAGTGGAAGGAAACAGAAGTGCTATAAAATTAAGAACATTTTTTTAAGCATGAGGAGATAGTGAGTGACCTTCCATTTCTCCTACAACAATACCCAGGCTCCCTTAACATGATGAATGAAGCTCCACATGATCTAGTCTCTGCCTCCCTCCTCACCTATGGCAAAGCCCTCCCTCCTTTCACTCTCCACATCCTAGCCAATCTTTGTTCAGTCATTCTCCTTTCTGTGTCAGACTTATAGTATGCTGTCCTTTTTGCCTAGAAACTCAGTTAACTCCTTCCTACTCATCCTTCAAATCTCCAATGTCACATCTTC
Organism: Panthera tigris; assembly: GCF_018350195.1. Taxonomy (NCBI): domain Eukaryota; kingdom Metazoa; phylum Chordata; class Mammalia; order Carnivora; family Felidae; genus Panthera; species Panthera tigris. The sequence goes on from NC_056660.1 coordinate 50,878,644, forward strand.
AAGGAGGCCTGTTATAGACTCCTAGAACTTCCTCTCCTTTCCCCCATACTATTTACCCATACCTGCAATCACACAAGCGTCCAACTGTCTGATGCTAAGTCCCATAATAACAGCAACAATGTCTGTACTGATCACCCCTGAACTATATGCTCATAGTACAGCACACAGGAGATACTATTACATTTAAGTGAATACTTAAGAACATACATTCCAACCTTCAATTGAACAGAAAGATAGATATAACAATGATTTTTTTTAACTAGACAATTTCTAAATCAAAATCCATTTGCTAAGAGAAGAAGCCTGGTGTATCATAATCATCAAGCTATCCCAACAGTGAGAGTGATATATATATATATATATGTATATATTTTCATGGATAAAATGAAAAACAAAGCATACTAATGTGATTATGCTATTAGATCAAAGGAAAAAACAGCCAGATTTCAATAGAAATTTAGTTTTAAAGAGCCAAATTACATCTTTGAGCTAATTAAGCCATTTCAAATAAGAAATATAAAGTGATGTTAAATCCCTCAATATAAAAATAAGTCAAAACAGGGAAGAGATAGGAAGCAAACACTGAAAGGATAAAAGAGAAACCAAAGAATTATAGCAGCATTTGAAACTGTTAACAAGAAAATAAAAACAAACAAATTAATCAGGTGAAAGTTTTAATAGAAGATGATTAAGCTAAAGCACACATTATAATTTCAAAAACAGTATTAAGAACAAGATCTATTTTGAAAAGCATAAAGGAAAGGGAGTATTTATACATAGACTAGATACTAAACAAGGTATATGACAACTAATAAAAGATAAATGAATGGCAGAGGATCTAGGAAAAAGAAATGACTAGCATGCTGTTCAAAGTAATAAATAGGATGTGTAGGTTTTAGTGGATATTTTAAATATTTCAATTATTTGTTAATTGACAAACTAGAGCTAAGAACAGCAAAATATCCTTAAATATAATCAATTAAATAAATAAAAAGCTTTGGTAAGATGCTGTGATGCCAAGTAATGCATCACAATAGTAATACGATCACTTGTGTTACCATAACAGTAATCAACAAGGTGCCTGCTTCTTACCATATGACAGCTTTTATTTAGTAGTAGTGTTTAATAACATGGGGTGGGGGAGGGTATTGTGTTTTTTAAATCCTCAGCTTGTTTTCATGGCAAGCACTCTCCTCCCTGACTAAACAAAAAAAAAAAAAAAAAAAAAAAAAAAAAATCCAACACAAAAACTAATCACCATGTGACACCACCACCCCCCACAGCCAAACAAACAAACAACCACCAAAACAAAACCTGTATGATCTGTAATTAGGTTCTCACATGTGCGTCTAATAAACACCAAATAGCCAAGTAGAAAAAAAAAAATCAAACTCTAGTCCAGACCAGCAGTGCGGTCCTCAGATGAGCAGTACTGGCAACATCACCCAGAAATTTACTCTAAATGCAAATTCTTGGGCCCCATGCCAAATCTACTGAATCAGAAACTCTGCGGGTAGGGCCCATATGATTCTGATATGAACTAATGCTTGAGATTTAGAAAAATCTAGACTTTCAAGGCCCATGGTTAGCATCAGAAAAAATCAATTAGCCAATTTCAAACTTATGCCTCCATCTCTATTTCTATTCCTCAAGAGCTCCTAACTTCTTTATGTGTTCAACCTGCATCAATAGCAAGAAAGGCATGTGTTCATAAAATTCAAATACACTTTACAAAAAGCAAACATATTTACTTAATGGAAGTTGCTACTAATTCAAAAGCATTATCTATAACAAAAATTAATTTTTATTTATAATGAATACAAAAGAAATGCCCTGTTTGGAAAGTAATTGTGCTGTTTGGGGTTGGTAGCATTTGTTCACTTTCTTCCCACTTTTTTAACTATCCAGAATAATATATAAAGTTAGAGAAAGTCAATGTGAGCTATTTCGGCCAAAGGTTTAACAAGAACGATTTAAGTTAGTAGTGACTTATAAGGCTTGGATTATTTCTGCGTTCCAAGGATTTATGTTTTGCTTTTTTCCCCATCATCACAATAATCAAGAAATGTCTGTGTGTGAACTAAAACTCTAAAACTGGAACTCCAGTAGAACATAGCAAAATACCTTAAAATTTATACCCTTGCTGTTTCAATACATTAAAAAAAAAAAAACTGCATTACAGGCTGCTGTACACGCTTCGTAAGAGAAGCTATTTACATTCAAAGACTTCATTCAATGCCCAGGGCTCTCACCTAGGACCTCTGGGGGCTCTGACTGGAGGCCTTCCGGCTGCTGACCCTGAAGCACGTTAAGCAGGGCCTGTAGACTCCTCAGACACAGGGATGGATGAGAAAATCTCGTCTCCTTGATCAATTCAAAAACTTCACAAAGTCCAACCTCAATGATCTGTTTAAGATGAAAAAAAAAAAAAAAATATATATATATATATATATATTATAACAGGTAAACTAATAACACTTTCCAGGCAGTTTCACCAGTACAGCTTATTGCCACAGCAAATGATTAATGCTGCAATATTTACTAGGCTAAAACAAAACAAAACAAAACAAAAAAACACATAAAAAAGCAAAACACAACCACCCATGGCATTTAATTCCAAGATACAGAAAACCATCTAGTTACATGAAAGGGTTAAAAAATTATGGCACTATTTTATTTGAGAGAGAGAGAGGACATAAACAGGGGAGAGGGACAGAGGGAGAGAGACAGAATCATAAGCAGGTTCCACACTCATCTCGCAACCCTGGGATGATGACCTGGGCCAGAATCAAGAGTCAGAAGCTCAACCGACTGAGCCACCTAGGCGCCCTACAATGGCAGTATTTTAAAAGTATTTATAGCACAAGGAAGCCATAATAAAATATAATAAAAATTTTAACAATGAAGTAGATACTAGGTTACATTCACTCAGAAAAAATAAACTCTATTAATTTAAAAGTTCATTTGGACTCAAGTACAAATCAGCATTCTTTTGTTAAAAGTCATGTTACTTGTTACTTATGAGCAGGAAAAAAGTCAATATAACTCATACAATGCAGAGATTTAAAAAGGAGTGTTTCGTCTTAGCCATTCCTATAATGGTACAATCACAATATTACTGTTTACTGATGTGTCCCCTCTTCTTATAGGGTTTAATCACCAAAAAACCTGCCTATCAAAAAGATCACTGCTATTTTTACCTTCATTATCTTATCATTCCTGATCAGAACCAAATCTGACTCAGTCCATATCTAGCAAAAGATACATCTGTAACTAAAGATTGACAGAGAAGTGTGATGAGCATAAATGTTTCTTAAACCCTTATTTTGTGCGACTCACTATAGGAGATATGAAGATACACATCACAACAGCCCCTGTCCTCTAAGAATTTATTCTCTAACAGGGTAAATGAGCCTTGTACATGACTCTTATCCAGTAGAGACCTCTGTTATACCATTTATTATAGTATAGCTGACCTTTTTTGTTTCCTTTTTCCTGTGGTCTCCTTATAGACAAGGAGCATGATAGGCATATAATAAATATTTAATTACTCTCCGTTGTGTGCTAAAAACCACTGCAAATCAGAAATAGATTTTCCAGACAATGGTCAAATCAGTTGCAGGCAAGTCACTTGCAGTTCTGATTATCATTTGCAAGGTTTCTGAAGAATACAGACATGACTGAGAAGTTAAACTAGTAGGACTGTCTTTAGAGAAGTTATCTAAAATACTAGCGGACTTAATTATAGCCAAGATTACAGAGGTGGCCTGTATAGAGTTTCAATTGATTAAATGCACTAAGCAGTGAAAATTTTCCAGTTGATATAGTTTCTTTTCCTGAAACACACTAGAAAGTAAAAACATGCTGTTCAAGATTTCTATCTGCTTATGCACTTATAGGAAATGAATCTGAACTCAAAGATCTCCTAAGCACAAAATATAGGGCTCTGTTCTGAGGCCAATGGGAAACTACTCTACCCTTTCAGTCTTCAAAAATGCTTATTCTACTGCTACCAATCATGACTTTTCAAAGTTCAAAGGAGACTCTTCACAGATAACATTTTTAGCTACGGTTTATTTATATAAGATTCCTATGGTAACAGAGAAAGTACTGAACCTTACCAAAAAAGAGTGAGGCTACTTACTGAACAAGTTCCTGAGCTGTCTCTCTGGTAAGTTCAGGGCATAATAACAAATATATTAAAATAGGCAACTCAGATACGCTGCTTAGGAACAGAGCACTAGCTGGTTTTGGTAAGCCCATAAAATGTTAGCCAAATGATCAGGAAAGAGAAATTACCCACCTATCTAGGTTAACCACTATAGATTCTCATCTGCACCTTACTTCATAAAAAATTTTTTTAATAAGGGGGAAAATTAATTTGTTTCCAGAATATTGATATGTTTTCAAAATACAATAAAATAAAAATCAACTTCAAGTTTTCCAATCATATTTAGCTTTGAATTATTGAGCAGAGGAATAAAAGTTGTTGTGAAATAAGTTTGTTTGTGTTTGTTTTTGAGGTTTGGCTGAGAACATTTTATCATACGTATGAACTCTGAAATTATACTTTACACACTGAATCCTGTCTTACAGTCACTGAGAACATACTGTACTTTCTCCCCACTCAATATTGGGAAGGAAGAGTATAAGGAAAAAAAATATAGCACAGCAAATATAGTATGATTTCATTTGTGCAGAAATAATATACTTTTAATGTATATATATATAAATGTTTATAGTGGGTATGTTTTGGTTAATAGGAATTTAAGAGGGATTTCTAATTTTTAATTTCTATTTCCTCTTTGTAAAAATGTTCTGCATTTTTCAAACTATCTACAATATATACTGCCTTTATAATTAGCAACATAAATAAATGTGACTTTTAAACAGAGTAGTTGATTATAGTAATTAAATACACTAAGCTTCGGTACTTTCAATGAAAAACCATAACTACCCAACACACAGTCTTCCACTTCTCTTCCGAAAATAACCTTTTATATTCACTAAATAAATTTACTGAATTTTCCCTTTACAGCTACTTTCAAATAATTAAATCCTGAAGGCTCTCTATTACACTTAAAGGAACACAAAACCCAAATAACTATCTGATACAGCCAGTCCAATGTCACTGCTGAGAAAAGTGAGATAAAAACATGCTTGGCCAAAGAAAAATAACATAATGAGTCTTTCAAGGTTTTATTTTGCTCTCGTCAAATCATATATTTCCAAAAGTGATTTTATTATTTCACTAGCAAGTATGAGCATAAAAGTTTAGTTACATCACATTTAGATTAATAATTTTTTAATAAATTTTACCTTGTTCTATTAAAAAGTCCTAGAGGAAAGGGATGGGAGGGGCAAAACAGGTGAGGAGGATTAACAAGTACAAACTTCCAGTTATAAATAAGTAAGTCCTGAAGATGAAAAGTACAGCCTAGGAAATATCACCAATAATACTGTAATAAATGTTGTGTGGTGACAGATGGTGACTACATTTATCATGGTGAACATTTCAAAATATACAGAATTACTGAATTACTATGTCAGACACCTGAAACCAGTACAACACTGTACGTCAACTATACACTAATGATTTTTTAAAAAGTCCTAGAATCTATTCTAATACTTCCAGAATCCATTTGAAAAAAATTCAAGAGGAAATCAAAAGTAGGTTTATATACTACCACCGAGGGAAGTACACTGCTTTCCAAAATTTTTTATATAAAGCAAATATTTGGTAGATATGACATTTACAAATAATGAAAAATAAAAATCTAGAAGGGAGCAAAAGGAAGAGTGGAAGAAGAGCAGCAGCAGAGGAGGAGGAGGACAAAAAGAAGAGGAAGAATTCTGCTTCTCAAAAGGTCTGGGTGTGAGATGTCTAAGCAGTATCCTCTAACATACAAATTTATCTATGACTATTACCATCTTCTTCCCTTCTCTTTACACCCAAAAGTGTTCTCACAACTTTTCAAAACTAACAATTTTTTTTTTACATTTATGTATTTTTGAGAGAGAGAGAGAGACAGAGCACGAGTGGGGGAGGGGCAGAGAGCGAAAGAAACAGAATTTGAAGCAGGCTCCAGGCTCTGAGCTGTCAGCATAGAGCCCAACGTGGGGCTCAAACTCACAAACCGTGAGACCATGACCTGAGCCGAAGTCAGACGCTTAACCGACTAAGCCACCCAGGAGCCACTGAAACTAACAATTTTTAAGTGATGCTCTTGATCCCACCCCCATCCTATCTCTAACAGAATTTTATTTTACCTTCCCCCACACTGTGACAGTCCGCAAGTCTCTATTTTTAGCTGGGACCTTTCTTTGGAACTTCAGCCCTATATAGTATACACAGGACACCTCACAGGTACCTCAAACTCAGTAAAGAGAACTAAACATCATCATCATCCCAACAAAGCACTGCTTCTTCTCCAGTTCCCCCTCTTGCAGTAAATGACATTGCCACCAGAAACTTCAGAAGTATGTTTCGATTCCACTTTCTCTTTCAGCCTTCATAATCAACTAATTACCAATTCTGTCAATTCTGCTTCCTTAACATTTCCTGTAACCCAAACACCACCACTAGCAACCTTCAGTAACGCTTCCGGGACAAATGCAATAGCTGCCTAACTGATCCCTCTGCTCTAAACTTACCACCCTCTATGGTTTGTCTTACTAGCACCCAAGTAATTTTACTAAAATACAAGTCTGATCAAACTCTTTTGCTTAAAATCTTCAGTATTTCCAAATCACAAGACAAAATCTGAAAGTGGGTGCATGACACAGAAGGCCCTTCACAATCTAGTTCCTGCTCTCAGCCTCTTGCCCTATTCAGCTATTCCACTCTAGCTAAAAACAGATCACGTGTACTTTTGTAATGGTGCTGCTCCCTCCGCCTGTAAGTGCATCTACAGTCAGTGCTGCATCCGTACCCACGGTGTTCCACTACACCCAGCATGCCCTAGTAATCCTTAAGTCACTAGACATGTCTGGTATCCCCTACCAGACATAACTTTCTTGAGGGTAGGGACCGTGTCTCATCATTATTTTGTTCCCAGGGCCTAATATACTGCTTGCTATAACTCAAAAAGAATTTAAAAGCAAATAAACTTAAGAAATAAATAAGTAAGTCTATGTAAGTCTATATCTTTTAACAAAATACATGGCATGATGAGCCTCAAATAAGACTGGGAAGTATGAATCCCAACAATAACAACTAAAAATTATGCAGTTATAGGGACACCCAGGTGGCTCAGTCAGTTAAACATCCAACTCTTGATTTTGGCTCAGGTCATAATCTCACAGTGAGCCCTGTGTTGGACTCCATGCTCAGTATGGAGCCTGCTTAGGAAAGATTCTCTCTCTACCTCTCTCTCTTTCTCTCTCTGCACCTTCCTTGTGCTCTTGCTCTCTCTCTCAAAAAAAAAAAAACAAACCAAAAATCAAAAACCAAAAAAACTATGTAGTTATAAAGCATGGAACACTATAGGGAATCTGGAAGTCAGATAGTGAAAGATGGTTTGAGCTGGGTAAAAACTGTGTTTTAGGTAAAAACCTTAATATGAAGCATTTAGGTGGGGGTAAGAAAGTCCCCCTTTTTTTAAAATGTTTACTTATTTTTGAGAGAGAGAATGTGTGTGTGTGCAAGTGGTGGAGGGGCAGAGAGAGATGGGAGAGACAGAATCTGAAGCAGGCTCCAGGTTCCAAGCTGTCAGCACAGAGCCCGATATGGGGCTCAAACCCATGAACCGTGAGATCATGACCTGAGCAAAAGTCGGATGCTTAACTGACTGAATCACCCAGGTGTCCCAAGTCGTTTTTAAAATATCAATGACTGGAGTGCCTACGTGGCTCAGTCAGTTAGGCGTCCAGCTATTGATTTGGGTTCAGGTCATCATCTCATGGTTTGTGAGTTCAAGCTCTGTGTCTCTGCACTATCAGTGCAGAGCCTGCTTGGGATTCATTCTCTCTCTCTCTTTCTCTCTCTCTCTCTCTCTCTCTCTCTCTCTTTCTCTCTCTCAAAATAAATAAACTTTACAAAATATCAATGATTGCTGACCTACAAAAAAACAAAAAGCAAAGAAAACCCTGACAAGTAAAATCTACACAATAATCAAATGCAATTTAACTTTTAAAATTCAAATAGAAGGGACGACTGTGTGGCTCAGTCAGTTAAGTGTCTGACTTCAGCTCAGGTCATGACCTCGTGGTTTGGGAGTTCGAGACCCGAGTCAGGCTCTGTGCTGACAGCTCAGAGCCTGAAGCCTGCTTCAGATTCTGTGTCTCCCTCTCTCTCTCTGCCCCTCTCCTACTCACGCTCTGTCTCTGTCTCTCTCAAAAATAAATAAACATTAAAAAAAAAATTCAAATAGAAAATTAAATTGCATCAAAATGATACTTTAGCAACAAATAAAAGCTGTCTTAATTATGTGAGAGAAGAGCAGTGGGAGAGGAAAAAAACTCAGTGAAAAGAAGGAAAGCAACAGCCACACATGTAGGCAAGAAGAACAAGAGAGGAACAATTGCAAAGAAAAGGAAGGAACTGATGTAGAAGAGTAGCATCTGGAGCAGAAGGGTCAAAGGAAAAGAAAAATGCTAACGTTTCTCACCTGCCCTTAAATTCTCATCTCCTCAAGTCCTACAGGCCTCATTTCTTCTGTGTCGGTCCTTCATGGCATGCAAATGGCTGCCAAAAACATCACCTGGAAGTTTCATTCCCCACCCACGCCCTAACCCACAGCATTTTGAACGCCTCTGCATAAAGGCATCTCAGCACTTCTTCCCCTCTCATTGGTCACATGATCTCACTGACTTTCCAGAAGTTTATTTCCTTGGACATAAAGTATTTATTAATAAATTGAGGAGTTCCTTGAAAAGCAACTCAAATTCATTTGCACCTACACAATTTCTTGTTTTCACCTAACCTGATACTTACAACTATACCTATAATTTACTCACACACTTGTATTTGACATTTGTTAACTCACTGCATCTTCACTACAACCCTGTGAGGTATATATTATCTCCATTTCATAGATGACAAAATGGAGGCACAGATAAGTCAAATAACTTCCCCAGCATTACACAGTTATTTTTAAGGGTGAGTATTTGAACGCAGGCAGTTTGACTCCACTGCCCAGGTTCTTAATCACTATACCCGGTTTCCTGATGTGTCAGTACTTGATGGAAAACTCTTTACCTAGAGGAGCTTACACAGAAAAGATAAGCTTATTTGTTTTAAGAAGAAGAAAGGAGCCAATAGAGAAGTTATACTTAAGGACACTGGAGAGAAACGGGCTAAAGGAAGAAGAGTCCCAAGAAGAACACTTAAAGATGGTTGACTAAAAGGCTGAGGAAGTTCACAAAACTTCTCTTACTCTATGAAACAGGAAGCAAGCCATCTGCTGAGAATAAGGTGAGAAGAATGTAACAGTACTGATTAAGGGCTGTGGTGCACTTAGGAATAGCCACCATGAAATATGGCAAAATATTTGCATGATATTTGCATGATAGCTCCTGTGTGTATGTATAAAAGTTTTTAAGGCATAGCTTTAAGGTATCAGTTTAGTAAAAACATTGGCATGATAGCTCCTGTGTGTATGTATAAAAAAGTTTTTAAGGCACAGCTTTAAGGTATCAGTTTAGTAAAAAGGCAACATACTGAACCATTTTATGATAAAGGAAATCATTTAAAAATGTTTACATTTAGAAAAAGGCAATATACATATAAATCATTTATGTTAGATACCCCTTTAAAAATATGTCTATATTGTCACTATTCTTTTGTTAGAAATACTAACTATACCTACAATGTAGAAAAAATACCATATATACAATAACATTACAGTCTTGAAATACACTAACACTTAAATAGAAGAGAGTACCTTAAGAATAGTTTGTTCTACTATAGTACATGCTTCTTTAACACCAATTAGCTTACATGTCTCTGGTAAATAAGGGAGTGATATCAGAACAATGTAGAAGTTTTGTTGCTTCATATGTAATTTTTTCCTAGGCAAGGAGAGCCAAAATAGCAAGAGTACAATCATAACCTAAGGAAGAAAAGGCAAAAAGCTCTCAACTCAGCAGCTGCACAGCCAGGAGCCCTCCTAGTTCTATTTGAAGAAAAATAAAAATGCATACCTGTACACAAGGCTCCCTCCCCAGAAGGAAGCACCCCCAGCTTACTATGGCTCTCGGCTGGTGGTAGTTTGCAGTTCTGCTTACGCCCACCTTAATGGCAGCCCACTGGCTCAGAGCTCCACTTCTAGCTGCAATGGCTCAGTGCTTACAAGCCTCCATTTCCACTCTACTGCTTTTGTACATTTTTAAAAGCCCCTGATCTTTCTTCCTGGGCTGTCAAGTATTCTCCACTGGGTTACCAATTATTGATTTTGTTAGCACTCCAGTTATAAAGATGCATAGAGTTTTCCTGGTCTGCCCCAAACCTATTTTTACCCATCAGCCCTATTACTTTTGAGTGCACAATTTTATTTAAAAACAAGGTATTTTAGCAATGCAAATATATGTACTATAGCCCAAACACCTGTGGTTATCCATCCAAGTGGAATTTAGTGACTTACCTTTGGAAGCTTGATAGGGGGCTCTTTGGATTCCTCCTCTTCATCACTATCTGATTCTCCACTCTGCACAGAGTTCTTAGATGCAGCTGCCAATGATGTTTCCTTTTTCTGCCATTCCAGAACGCAATGGCGTACATTGCAATAAATATTGAAAGCAGAAGGATTGCTATGTAATTTGATATCTGGTATGATTACCGTATTCTCCAAGTTTTCAGACTGAAATAGAAGATATAATATTTCAATTCTATATTCCTTCGCATCATCACCAATTCTCATTTTATATAAAAGATTAAAGATTAGAAATGCTGGATAACTTGTATAAGTCAAATAAGTGACATAGCAAGACAATCTAAGTCTACTGATTCAACTTATAGTAAGTACCCTTTCTTCTACACTTTACTACTCTCTAAGTAACACAGCAATAACCCAACTGACAAGGGCTGGAGAATGGCAAAAAGACTAATAGGAATACCTTTTTATTCCATGATAGGAATAAAACCAACAAAGTGTAACTGTTGAGTATCACAGAATATTAATTTTGTGCTCTTCTAAGGAACATCAGATGTATTAGAGTCTCGATGACCTAGTACAAACGTTGAATTACATTTTGATAGCTTTAAAAGTACATTTAGGGACTTAAACAGAAATCAGAACTAAAAACCAAACAAACTTTAATTTTAGTCAATTCTTCCAATTTCATTCTAATTTAAATAGTAGTAATGTTAAGAAATTAGATTTCTGGGGGTGCCTGGGTGGCTCAGTCGGTAAGCGTTCCACTTCCGTTCAGGTCATGATCTCACGGTTCATGAGTTCGAGCCTCGCATCAGGCTCTGTGCTGACAGCTCAGAGCCTGGAGCCTGCTTCAGATTCTGTGTCTCCCTCTCTCTCTCTCCTCCTCCCCTACTCACACACTCTCTCTCTCTCTCTCAAAAATAAATAAACATTAAAAAAATTAAAAAAAGAAAAGAAATTAGATTTCTGTAGATTATGGATATATGCTTTCCTGAAGATCTCCTAGCTATCAATCTTGATAAATAATAAAAATCACATGCTTGGTAATTTGTTAGAACTTAGTCAGTTTCTGTTCTGACCCAGCATTTTAGTCAGCAAGCCACAATCACACTTTTGAGAACAACATTTACACTATAAATATACAGAACTGGTTTAAGATATTCTATTAATGCAAGTTCCAAAAATTGGAGTATATCCAAGAAGTATCCAAGATAAATAAGATGACACCTCAAGTACCAAAAACACTTGGTTTCAAAATTCTATCCTTCTTCCATAAATAATTAGGGAAAAAGTGTAATACTCCTTGTTAGAAAAAATATGTACTGAAGTTAATTGATAAATAATGTGTAAGTATGTATTCCAAACACACTAAAAACAAGCAATTATTAGCAATCCAAATCTAAGAACATATGAAAAAGGTAATGCATGATGATCAACCAAAAAACCGGCTGGTAACAACACTGGAAAAGTAATTAGTAATTCCTCATACTAACAAAAATAAGAAGAGAAGAAAACAGATGATATCCTAAATAAACATGGAAAAAGCATCTGACACAAATCAAACACCTATTCATGATAAAAAGTGTATGTAAACTAGGAATAAAAGAAAATTTCTAAAAATGGATAAAGGGTATCTATGAAATACCCACCGCTAACATAGTAAAAGACTAAATTCCTGTACCCTAAGATGCAAACAAGAAAAAGATATCTATTCTCAGCAATATGATTCAACATTATACTAGATATGCTAGTGTGATAAGCCAAGAAATAGAAATACAAATTATAGTTAGAAAGGAAAATATCTACTAGAAAACAAACGTCTTCATTTCCAGAAGACATGGAGAGATTCTTAAGACATCTGCAAAAAAAGCCACTAGAAATAATGTGTGGATTTAGCAAAGTCACAGGATACCAGATCAATATTTTAAATAAGAAAGAGTTAATGTATCTACATACTAGGAATGAACAACTGGAATATGAAATTAAAAAAAATAATAGCATTAAGGTTACAGACTGGGAGAAAGTATCTGCAAAACATATACCTGACAAAAGACTATCATGCAGAATATATAAAGAATTTTCAAAACTCAACAGTAAAAAACAAACAAATAAGCCATTCAATTTAGAAAACGGGCAAAAGACATGAACAGGCATGTCACCAAAGAAGATTCACGGAAGGCAAACAAGTTCACTATAGTGACCCGTTAGGAAAATGCAAATTAAAACAAAATGAGAAAATGCACAAACCTATCAAACTGGCTAGAATAAAACATAATGACAACATCAAATGCTAGTGAAGATGTGGAGAAAATCTCTTATACATTGTTAATCGGAAAGTAAAATGATACAGCCACTCTGGAAAAATGTATGGCAGTTTCCCACAAAATTAAATATGTATTTACAGTACAATCCAGCAATTGCATTGTTGGGCATTTATACCAAAGAAATAAAAACTTATGTTCATTCAAAAACCAGCATGTGAATATTCATACGAGTTTTATTCAAAATAACCCAAAACAAGAAACGCAGATGTCCTTTAATGGGTGAATGGTTACACAAACTATGATGTAATCTTTACCATGGAATACTTACTCAGCAATAAAAAGGTACAAACATGATATATGCAAAGACCTGCATAAATGTCAAGGGAATTATGCTGAGTGACAACAGCCAGTTCCTATGATTAAATGTATATATCATTCCTTAAATGACAAAATTATAGAAATAGAGAACAGATTGGTGATTGTCAGAGGTTAGGGAGAGGGTGAGTGCAGGGGAATGTCTGTGGCTATACAGGAGTAGCAAAAACAATCCTTGTGATGGAACTCTTCTATATATTGACTGTGGTAATGGTCCACAGATCCACACATGTGACACAATTGCATAGAACTAAATATATATACACATACACAAATAAGTACATGTAAAACTGGTGAAATCTGAATAAGATCAGTAGGTTGGATCAATATCAATTTCCTGGTTCTGATATTTACTATACTTATGCAATACCTTAGCAACTTGGGAAAATGAGTGATGGGTATACAGGATCTCTGTATTACTTTTTACAACTGCATTATTATAATCATCTCAAAATTTAAAAAAAATGAAATTAACAGCAGTTAAATTTAATAAAATTATGTGCAAGCTCTGTACACTGAAAACCAAAATAACACTGCTGGGAGTAATTAAAAAAAACTTAAGTAAAGAGAATAGAAATAAACTATATTCATTAATAGAAGATTCAGTATCATTAAAATGGCAACTCTTCCTCAAATCCACAAATTCAATACAACCTCAATAAAAATTCCAGAGACTTTTAAAAACAGAATTGACAAGCTGATTCTAAAATTTAAACAGAAATGTAAAAGACCTAAGTAACTAAAGCAACTTTTTAAAAAGACCGAAGTTGGAAGACATATGACGTGAATTCAAAACTACTGTAAAGAAGACAGTATGGTATTGGTATAAAGACAGATATTTAGATCAAGTAAACAAAAAAATTGCAGAAATAGGTTCAAACAAAAATGGTCAACTGAATTTTTACAAAGATACCAAGAAAATTAATAGAAAAAGATAAGTTTTTTTAAAACTGATGCCAATTAACTGAATACCAATACAAGAAAAAAATGAACATCAACCTTATTTCATACCATACACAAAAATTAACTGGAAATGTATCACAAACCTAAGTATAGCATCTAAAACTATAAAATCTCTATAAGAAAATATAGAAAAAAATCTATGTGGCAGCACCTGGGTGGCGCAGTCAGTTAAGTGTCTGGCTCTTGATTTTGGCTCAGGTCATGATCTCGCTGTTTGAGTTTGAGACCCACATCAGGCTCTGTGCTGACAGTGCAGACCCTGCGTGGGATTCTCTGTCTCTCCCTCTCTCTCTGTCCCTCCCCTGCTTGCCCACGCATCCTCTCTCAAAATAAATAAATAAACTAAAAACAAAACAAAACAAAACAAAACAAAACAAAATCTATGTGACCTTGGGACAAAGATTTCTTAGAATACAAAATACGTGAATCATATATATAAAAATCAATACATGTATAAAACTTCAAAACTTTTGTTCTTCTAAAGCACTATATAAAAAAAAAGAAAAGCAAGCCACAGAACAGGACGAATTGTTTGTGATACAGATATCTGACAAAGGACTTGTATCTAGAATACATGAAGAACTCTGACAATTCCATAATAAGACAGTAAGAAAGAAAGAAAGAAAGAAAGAAAGAAAGAAAGAAAGAAAGAAAGAAAGACAGACAGACAAAGGAGGCAATGGGGAGCCTGGTTGGCTTAGTTGGTTAAACGTATGACTCTTGATTTCAGCTCAGGCCATGATCTCATGCTTCATGAGACAGAGCCCTGTGTCAGGCTCTGCGCTGATGACATAGAAACTGTTTAGGATTCTCTGTCTCCCGCTCTCTGCCCATCCCCTGCTCATTCTCTCTCTCTCAGAATAAATAAACTTAAAAAAAAAAAAAAGATGGAAGATATGAAAGACATTTCACAATAAAAGGATATGAATAGCCAAAAGCATATGAAAAGATGTTCACATTATTAGTCATTAGAAAAAAGCAAGCTAAAACCACAGTGAAATACCCCTATATACTTAGAATGACTAAAATTTTAAAAGCCTAACAGTACCATGCATTTGCAAAGATGTAAGACAAGTGGATTTCTCATACACTGCTGGTGGAAGAATAAAATGCAATAATCATTTTGAAAAATAGTTTGAACAGTTTCTTAACAGGTTAAACATTCATCTACCATGCCACCCACAAGGAAAGAGTTTACAATGCAGGTATGATTAATTAGTCCTTGTATTTTCCCAAGGGAACCAGGACTGATTGTTGGCCAATCCTTAGGAATGTGGTCTTTAGAGTTTTCTTTATGTTGGTTATTGATGATTTTGTAATATACACTAGAGCAATGGACTTTGCCTACTGGCTTGTCTAATTGCTTTGCACAAACATCAAGACTGATGATGTATGCCTGAGTTTCATGTACCATGGCTGGCTGCACAGCAGGACATGTCTATGTGTGAACCAGATCCCTCATAAAAGTCTCAGATCCTAAGATTGGAATGGGGTTCCCAGGCAGAAACATTCCATACATATCCTTATAGTTCACTGCCATAAAGAAAGCATGCCCTATGTGCTCAGACAAGGGAGGACTAGAAAACCTATGCCTTAAGTCCCTATATACCACTAATACATTTCTTTTTGCTGCTACCTATCTCTACCTTTGGTTGTAATAAATCTTAACCATTAATATAAGCTGCTTTTGATACTTATGAGTCTCCTGGCAAATCATAGAAGGAAACACCACCTACTCATTCTACTTCCAGGTATTTATCCCTCAAGAAACCAAACCAAAACAAAACAAACAAAAACATATATCTGCACAAAGACTAGTACACAAATATACAAAGCAGGTTCATTTGTGATAGCCAAAAACTGGAAACCTCAAACTGTCCATCAATAGGTGAAAAAAAAAAAAAAAAGAATTAACTGTTAATATATACAACTACATGGCCACAACTCAAAATCATTATGCTGAGGGAAAGAAGCCAGATACAAAAGAGTACATACTACATGATCACATTTATATGAAATTCTATAAAGTAAAAATTAATTTATAATGACAAAGTATATTCATGGTTGCCTAGAGCCAAAGCGGTAGGGAGAGACAGAATGTAACAAAGGATAAGGAAATGCTTGAGGATGATGGAAATTTTCTAAACCTTGATTATATATTTCAAAACTTGCTGAATTATACACATTAAATCCCTGTCTCAGGTTCTGCTATTAAATATCCCAACCTAAGACAGGCATGTTTGGTAGCAAAATGATGAGTAAGTTTCCTGTGTAATGGACTTAATTTCTTCTCTAAGAAAGTGAAGTCATTTGCTAGAGGGCAGTATTTATCATAAGTTGGAGGAGAGTGGCAAAGGTTTGAAACAGTCATAGCAGAACTACTTGATCAAAAAGAAGAAGAAGAAGAAGAAGAAGAAGAAGAAGAAGAAGAAGAAGAGGAGGAGGAGGAGGAGGAGGAGGAGGAAGAAGACGACGACAGTCTAGCTATGCAAGATCCTTTTGAGATTGGTTCTCATGTATGTATACTGGTATCAACTGCTAACTCCTTTTAGCAGGTACTCACCTGCAAGGAAAAAGAAAACAGCTGGATTTGTATAGGATTAAATTTTATCAGATGAGTGCAACACAGCGGGGAAAGGAAGATGTGGCAAGCAGAATAATGACATCCAAAAGTATCTTCCCCTTAGTCCCTGGAACCTGGGAATGTGTTGCCTTACATGAAAGGGCCCTTGCAGAAGTGAATACATTATACATCTTGAGATGGAGAGATTATTCTGGATTACCTGGGTGGGCCCAATGTAATATCAAGGGTCCTTATAAATGAGCAAGGGTGGTGGGACAATCAAAGAAGTTGTAACAACAGAAACATGTCAGAGTAATGCAGTGT
This sequence comes from Panthera tigris, assembly GCF_018350195.1. NCBI lineage: Eukaryota > Metazoa > Chordata > Mammalia > Carnivora > Felidae > Panthera > Panthera tigris. Next base: position 50,895,728 of record NC_056660.1, read on the forward strand.
GAGAGGATAAAACAACCATAGCTGACTTTGAAGGTAGAAAAGGGCATTAACCCAAGGAATGCAGGCAGTGTCTAGAAGCTGGAAAAGGCAAGGGAATAAATTCTCTCCTAGAGCCTCCAGAAGAAATGCAGATTTACTGACACCTTGATTTTAGCACAGTGAGATCCACTTTGGACTCCAGACTTCCAAAATTGTAGGATCATTTGTGTTGTTTTAAGCCATCAAGTTTGTATAATTTGTTACAGCAGCAATAGGGAATTAATACAGATTAAGCAATGTTTTTTTTCTAAAAAGACCGTGCTATCTAAGCTGGATAAAAAGGAAATTGAATCAAGGAGATGGCTAACGGATGAGGAGAAACAGAGGGGCCAATGACAGCAATAAAGAAGGTGATAAAGTAGTGTAGCTAAATGGTATCTTATTTGCTGAAAAGAAATGCTTGTTTTTTTTTTTTTTAAGAAATGCTTGTTATTAAATATATGGGGGGAAAATCTCATTGGCATTATTTAAGTAAGTGTTTTTTAAAAAGATGGTGGATGTGCAGAGAAAGCATTTGACAAAATATAGCATCCTTTCTTGATAAAAACCCTCACGAAAGTAAGGATAGAAGGAGCATACCTCTAGATCATAAAAGCCATATGTGAACGACCCAATACTAATATCATTCTCAATGGGGAAAAACTTTCCCCCTGACAGCTTTCCCCCTAAGGTCAGGAACAAGACACGGATGTCCACTCTCACCACTGTTATTCAACATAGTATTGGAAGTCTTAGCCTCTGCAAGCAGACAACACAAAGAAATGAAAGGCATCCAAATCGGCCAGGAGGAAATCAAACTTTCACTCTTCGCAGATGACATGATACTCTATATGGAAAACCCAAAAGATTCCACCAAAAAACTGCTAGAATTGATTCGTGAATTCAGCAAAGCTGCAGGATATAAAATCAATGCATAGAAATCGATTACATTCCCATACACCAACAATGAAGCAACAGAAAGAGAAATCAAGGAATCGATCCCACTTACAGTTGCACAAAAAAAACCATAAAATACCTAGGAATAAATCTAACCAAAGAGGTGAAAAATCTATACAATGAAAACTATAGAAACCTTACGAAAGAAATTGAAGAAGACACAAAAAAATGGAAAGAGATTCCATGCTCCTGGATAGGAAGAACAAATACTGTTAAAATGTCAGTACTACCCAAAGCAATCTACATATTTAATGCAATCCCTATCAAAATAACACCAGCATTCTTCACAGAGCTAGAACAAATAATCCTAAAATTTGTATGGAACCAGAAAAGACCCCGAATAGCCAAAGCAATCTTGAAAAAGAAAACCAAAGCAGGAAGCATCACAATCCTGGACTTCAAGCTATACCACAAAGCCGTAATCATCAAGACAGTATGGTAATGGCACAAAAACAGACACTCAGATCAATGGAACAGAATAGAGAACCCAGAAATGGACAAAGGTATGGCCAACTAATCTTTGACAAAGCAGGAAAGAATATCCAATGGAATAAAGACAGTCTCTTCAGCAAGTGGTGCTGGGAAAACTGGACAGCAACATGCAGAAGAATGAACCTGGACCACTTTCTTACACCATACACAAAAATAAACTCAAAATGGATGAAAGACTTCAATGTAAGACAGGAAGCCATCAGAATCCTTGAGGAGAAAGCAGGCAAAAACCTCTTTGATCTTGCCTGCAGCAACTTCTTACTCAACATATCTCCAGAGGCAAGGGAAACCAAAGCAAAAATCAACTACTGGGACCTCATCAAAATAAAAAGCTTCTGCACAGCAAAGGAAACAATCAGCAAAACTAAAAGGCAACCTATGGAATGGAGAAGATATTTGCAAATGACATATCAGATAAAGGGTTAGTATCCCAAATCTATTAAGAACTTATCAAACTCAACACCCAAAAAACAAATAATCCAGTGAAGAAATGGGCAGAAGACATGAATAGACACTTCTCGAAAGAAGATATCCAGATGGCCAACTGACACATGAAAAAATGCTCAACATCACTCATCGTCAGGGAAATACAAATCAAAATCACAATGAGATACCACCTCACACCTGTCAGAATGGCTAACATTCACAACTCAGGCAACAACAGATGTTGGTGAGGAGGCGGAGAAAGAGGATCTTTTTTGCAGTGTTGGTGGGAATGCAAGCTAATGCAGCTACTCTGGAAAACAGTATGGAGGTTCCTCAAAAAACTAAAAATAGAACTACCCTATGACCCAGCAATTGCACTACTAGGCATTTATCCAAGGGATACAGGTGTGCCGTTTCGAAGGGACACATGCACCCCCATGTTTATGGCAGCACTATGAACAACAGCCAAAGTATGGAAAGAGCCCCAGTGTCCATCGATGGATGAATGGATAAAGAAGATGTGGAGGGGCACCTGGGTGGCGCAGTCGGTTAAGCGTCCGACTTCAGCCAGGTCACGATCTCACGGTCCGTGAGTTCGAGCCCCGCGTCAGGCTCTGGGCTGATGGCTCGGAGCCTGGAGCCTGTTTCAGATTCTGTGTCTCCCTCTCTCTCTGCCCCTCCCCCATTCATGCTCTGTCTCTCTCTGTCCCAAAAAAAAAAAAAAAAAAAACGTTGAAAAAAAAAATTAAAAAAAAAAAAAGAAGATGTGGTATATATATACAATTGAGTATTACTCGGCAATCAAAAAGAATGAAATCTTGCTGTTTGCAACTACGTGGATAGAACTGGAGGGTATTTGTAAAATTAGTAAGAGAAAGACAAATATCATATGACTTCACTCATATGAGGACTTTAAGAGACAAAACAGATGAACATAAGGGAAGGGAAACAAACATAATATAAAAACAGGGAGGGGGACAAAACAGAAGAGACTCATAAATATGGAGAACAAACTGAGGGTTACCGGAGGGGTTGTTGGAGGGGGGATGGGCTAAAAGAATAAGGTGCACTAAGGAATCTACTCCTGAAATCATTGTTGCACTTTATGCTAACTAATTTGGATGTAAATTAAAAAAATGAAATATTAGGGGCGCCCGGGTGGCTCAGTCGGTTAAGTGTCCGACTTCGGCTCAGGTCATGATCTTGTGGTTCACGAGTTCAAGCCCCGCGTCGGGCTCTGTGCTGACAGCTCGGAGCCTGGAGCCTGCTTCCGATTCTGTGTCTCCCCCTCTCTCTGACCCTCCCCCCATTCATGCTCTGTCTCTCTCTGTCTCAAAAAATAAATAAACGTTAAAAAAAAAAATTTTTTAATGAAATATTAAATAAATAAATAAATATAAAAAATAAAAAGATGGTGGATGAAAAGTAGTCCAGAAACAGTAATTGGGAACAAGGAGACTAACCACATCATTTTATTATTTTATATGCTCATCATAAGCAGAAAATGTTTCTTATTCATCTTTCTATTCTAAATACCCAGCATAATTCCTGCACATAGTCAGCATGCAATTAATGTTTTAGGAATAAATGAGTAACTTCTTTTTGTATCACTCTTATCACAAGCTGCTCCTAAAAAGCAGACATAAAACCTGAGGCCAAGAGAAGGGAGATTTATTACTAAAAGCATAAAGCTAAAGACGGAAATGAAGGGATGAAAGACCTTGACTTCTCACCTCTTCCTGGATATCTTAGGATACCATTTTTAGGAAAATCACCAAATGAAACCTTTAAAGAAATTAAAACAGATTTTTAAGATTCCCATACTCTGACCTTGCACATAACACCAAGAAGTGGAAAAGAAGTAGAGGCTGAAATTCTGAATGACTATGTATCAAATATATTAAGAATGTTCTCCAATTCCCTCTTTTATCCCACAAACAGAAGTAATAAGAAATGATGTAGTTAACATTTATTATTTAGCTGCCCACCCAGCAACACTTTCCTTAGGGTAACCACCCACCTCCCATTTCACATGGCCTGCTCAGTAGGTTGCTGGCCTACCTATCTCCCATCACAGGGTTATAAATGTAACTCAGTCTAACCAAAGTACCCCATCTCCAAGGCCAAAATGAATGATGAAGGTCAATCAAAAATCACACCCGACTTTCTGCTAGAGTAAAGGAGATTGCCTCTTAACCAAAAAAATGCAGTTGGAGCTTCCAGAAGCCTTAGTCCTCAGCCATAGGCAATTAAGTCCACACACAGAAGAAAGCAGAAGCAAGAAATGAAGACACAGAATTGATGACATTACTTAATCCCTGGATCCAGCTGTGTCTCAAGACACAGCCACCAAATAAATTTCATCCCCTACACTTTTACTTTTTGGTTTACTACTAAAAGTACATTTCTCTCAGCTTTAAAATGTAAGAATACTAATTAAGAAGGGCAGGAAACAACTGTTTCTGGAAATTAAATATGATACAGAGGCCAAGCTAAGCTATTGTTTATTTTAAATTTTTTTTTCAACGTTTTTAATTTATTTTTTTTGGGGACAGAGAGAGACAGAGCATGAACGGGTGAGGGGCAGAGAGAAAGGGAGACACAGAATCGGAAACAGGCTCCAGGCTCCGAGCCATCAGCCCAGAGCCTGACGCGGGGCTCGAACTCACGGACCACGAGATCGTGACCTGGCTGAAGTCGGACGCCTAACCGACTGCGCCACCCAGGCGCCCCTAAGCTATTGTTTATTTAACCAAAAGTGGACCTGTTCAGAAATCATAGTTAATGATTCCTCTCTTTCTATTGTCTAGGCTTCTTAGTACTGTTCAAAAGAAAACACACTCCGGTAGAATGTAAAAATGTTTAAGATTTAATTGAGATTTCTGCATTAGATGGAAAAAAGGTCCTTGATCTCTATGGTCTTATCTAATTCAGATATTCTACATTGTCTTTCCTTTTGCACAGCCACCCACCATCAAAAGAGCTCAGAATATAGACATACCAAGATTCTCCCCAATTCATGACATATGGACAGACGTTATGATGAACCCAAATCCACGTCCCAACTCACAGCCAGTTTTACTCAGTTTCTAGAACATGTAGTCAGAGTGTAAAAAAGAGAAGAGAAACGGATATGTTCCCCCAGAGAAGTGTTCAAAGATAATGTGAATAAACTGTAAATAATTTTCAACACCGAGGTATTAACTTCTAGGCTACTGATCATGAAATGTTCAAACATGAAATTAAACAGTGTAACCAAGTAATAAGGGGCTTTTAAAAACTTTAAAAAAAAAGAAAGAAAGAAATGGTTTACTAAAAAGAAAGAAAGAAATGGTTTACTAGTTATACTTTTTTAATCTTGGCATTATAATTCAAATTACTGTATGAAAAAATCCTTACTCCCTATAAATTGCCAGCAGTTTTACCTTGCTTCTTGTCTTCACTTTTGATTTGCTCTTCTGTTTTCTTTTCAACTTTTTCTTATTTAAAATTTTCTTATTCCTAAAAATGGAAAGAACAAATTACAAAAGTTCATATTAGAACATACAAAGCTATGAAAAACAGGTACTTCCAAAGTAGACATTTGAATATTTCTCCTATAAACTTTCTTTTTATGAAACAATATACTCTAGATGTACATATAAGATGTAGCTATTGAAATAATAATACTGGAAAGCTAAGAAACACACATTAAATGATTAAAAATTGAATTCTGCGAATATTTAAAAAAAATTTTTTTAACCTTTATTTTTGAGGGACAGACAGATTGTGAGCAGGGGAGGGGCACACAGAGGGATGGAGACACAGAATCAGAAACAGGCTCCAGGCTCTGAGCAGTAAGCACAGAGCCTGACGCAGGCTCAAACTCACCAGCTGATGAGATCATGACCTAAGCTGAAGTCAAACACTCAACCAAATGAGCAACCCAGGCGCTCCTCTGCAAATATTTTTATAAAACTAAAAAATGTAAAACAGCATCAAATGAAGTTTTAAAAATTTTATTCAACAGTGAGGATGCTAATAAAATATCACATATGTTCCCTTCCCAGAAAAATGTGCTCTTTGTAGTAGTGAAGTCTACAGTGTAAAAAGGGACAGGAGGCACTTTTTACTAAATTACTATAGAAAAAAACCCCAACTCATACTCTTCTCATATTCTCCAGTCAGTTTTTCATTACCTCACAGTCCTAAGACAAAATTATTCTCTAAGCAGATGGAAGCCCCGAATGACTTTGAGAAAGAGACGGGGGGGGGGGGGGGGGGGGGGGGGGGGAAATGTGGCAAAGAATTATAGTGGAAGAAACAAGAGTCAAGGAAAACAATTTATTTTATTTTCATTTAATATTTTTTTATGTCTGCCATGCTGAGGTGCACACTGTTAGTACTAAAAATACAGGACGAAAAAGAAAAAGTTCTTGACCTCAAGGAGCTCAAAGACTTGAATGAAAAACATAGGTTAATAATCTATGAAGAGGATGCTACTGCTATAAAAAAATAGTGAAGAAGAAGAGGAGGACGAGAAAAGGAGGGAGGCGGAGAAAGGGAAGAGAAGCATAGAGGAAGAGAAGGAGGGGAAGGAAGAGATTCTAGATGCTGGAGGTCAAGTCCTTAACACTTGGTAACTAACTTACTGGAAGCTGTGACCAAAACTAAAGTTGGAAGCCTAGGCCACCTGGAGGTAGGGATGTCATTCATAAAAATAGGGAAGTCAAGGGGAACAATTAGTTTCCAAAAAGAAAAAATCGGTTCAGCTTTAAAGATGTTTGAGTTAAAGATACTAAAATGCCAACAAGATAGACATGAACAAGCATATGAAAATTCATCTCTGCCAGTTCCTTCAGCTCCCTAAACCAAAATAATCACAAAATCTTGTCAACTATGTCTTATAAACAGTTCTTGAATCTGTCTACATCGTCTCTACTGCTGCAATTCTTTTTTTTTTTTTTTTAACTGCTGCAATTCTAATAATCTAAGTTACCACCACATCTTGCCTGGTCTACTTCGTTATTCATTTCTGCACATCCACATTTGCCCCACTTCAATTCATTCTTCATATAGGAACCCAAATCAACTTTTAAAAACACAAATCTGAGTAGGTAATTACCTCACTTAAAACCCAACTAGTATCTTCTCAATTCTCTTGGGATAAAGTCCAAAAGCATTGGCACAGTTTAAGAGATCTTTTACCAAGATCTGGCCTCTGCCAGCCTCTCCTTCATTTTGCATCTGCCTCCAACTTATTCATCATACTCCAGGCACAAAAATATCCTTCTAGTTGTCTGACCTGCTAATAAGCTCCTTGGGGGCTTTCACAAAGGTTCTCCCTCTTCCTGGCATTCTCTCCCACATCTTCTGCTAACCACTAGTCAGTCATCTCTGAGGTTCCAATAGAAGTGTCGTTTATTCAGGAATGTCTCAGAGTGGGTTAGTTTCCCTAATATACACTCTCATTTCATTTTACATTTGTGTTTCATTGTGCAATCTCCCACTGTAATTATGTATGAGGTTATGTGTTTAATGCACTACTCCTTCATAAAGCTATAAGCTCCAAAAGTACAGAGGCCATGTCTTTCTTATGCAGTGTTCTAGCCTCTTTGTCCAGAAAAGCACCTAGAACAAAGTACTTAATACTATTTTGAGAGAAAGAGAAAAGCAGGAGGAAAGAGAGAGGAAGGAGAGAAAAGAGGGAAGAAGTTCAGAGCTATGGCTATAAACCTTAAGCTTATAGAGTAAAATAAGCAGAGGACCAAGGATAGATTCATAGATATGCCAATACATTTAAAGGATATGTAGCCAGACATGTCCATTTAGGAGCTATCCATGAGATTATTTTACACAGATTTTGGTGCCAAGTAGGTAATGGAAAAACCATGTGTGTAGGTAAGATTTCCCCAGGATAGCATACTACAAAAGTAAAGAGAAAGACTGATCAATAGTGTCATGTGCTACACATAAACACATACACCTGCTTACAGTCTATTCAACTATGAGCATTGTGGGAGCATGAAGAATGTCTATTTCTTTCTTTCTTTTTGTTTAAAGAATATTTATTTTAACTCTTTACTTTCAATACCAACATCAGTCCCTGACATAAAATGGATGTTCAAGAATTATCACATGAAGAAAAAGTTAACGAAAAAGTAAGGAGTAATTCTCATTATGGTTTAGAAAACCAACGTCTCTTTATACTAGAACGAAATGAGTTATTTGAGCAACAGGTATATGTAACTGCTAAAAGGTTAGTCCCTTCTATACAATTTAGTCAAGGTTCACTCAAAAACAATCTTCAGAGAAGAATACATAAAGCTAAATTAAGATGACTCTCCTGAAGCTTAGTTATCACAGATTTAAATTTTCACAAATATACACCAATATTTTTCTTTTGTTTAATGAACATCTTTAAAGTTCAAATGGCTTTAATATGTATTCCCAAAAATATTTCTTCCTATGCATTTAATTAGTTTGGCATTTAATTAGCTATAACAATGTTAATGAATCTAAACCCACCAATTCCTGAATATAAACAGCTTTTTCCATATTCTCACAAATTGATTTCACTGTGTTTTCTGTTAATTTGGCTTGTTTTAGACTTAGATGTTTATCAAAAAGAGAAAGTAACAAGTTAAAAAGTATATGAAGAAAATTTATAGTCAACATTAGGAAATAAAAATGCTATTTGCTAGTAAGTTAACATCCCGATATATGACTAATGGGAAAGCTTAGCTGAAAACCAAGTTTAAAATAAACTTTTCATGACATCGGAGGATGGATAAAAGGAAAGTTCTAGAAACCAGTCTCGCAAGTTAACAATTTACCTTGGAATTTATGATGATTTAGGATGTTTTAAATTTTAAACCAAATAGGAACTTAATGAAGAATGTCTGGAATTGGTCCTGTAGAATTTTTAATCATTTCACAGAAAGAACCTCACACCAGTGAGATTTTAACCAATTACGGGTGCTAATAGAAGGCAAAAGCTGTTAACATTCTTTAATATTTATTTTAAAAATATTTACTTTAAAAATTCCAAAGAAGCAATTTTAATAGCTACCACTGTTTATGGAAAACCAATTTTTTTCTGCAATATAAGAACAAATGAATTTTGCAAGTTGTTCCATGATACAGATCATTAGTTTTTATATCAGCTTATTACAGAATCTGTTTTCCAACAAAACAAAAATTAGTCATAATTTAGTTTAAAAATGTATCGTCTCTCTGGGGCGCCTGGGTGGCTCAGTCGGTTGAGCGGCCGACTTCAGCTCAGGTCATGATCTCGCAGTCCGTGGGTTCGAGCCCCGCGTCAGGCTCTGTGCTGACAGCTCAGAACCTGGAGCCTGTTTCGGATTCTGTGTCTCCCTCTCTCTGACCCTCCCCCATTCATGCTCTGTCTCTCTCTGTCTCAAAAATAAAATAAACGTTAAAAAAAAAAAATTTAAAAAAAATGTATCGTCTCTCACTCTGAATCTGTATCTTCGTCTGCAAAATAAAACGATGAAGGCAATGATTTCTGAGATGACTAGAGTTTTAATAAATCCAAATTCAAAAAACTTCTGGGATAAGATTTCAAACTTTTGTTTAATTTCCCTTAGTAACAAGAAAGGAAAAATCCCTGGTGTAAGGCAGGAATAGGCAAGTTGTTTTTTGTTTTGTTTGTTTCTGTAAAGGGCTAGATTATAAATATTTTTCATTTTGTAGACTATAGGATCTCTGTTGCAACTACTCAACGATTATAGCCTGAAAGTAGACACAGACAACACATAAACAGACAAGTGTGGTTATATTCCAAACTATTTCAGGACAGTGAAGATTGAATTTCATATAATGTTTATGTGCCACAAAACATTTTTTTTTAAGCTTTTAAAAATGTCAAAACCATTCTTAGTTCACAGGCCATACAAAGCAGGCACTGGACCAATTTGGTCTGTGTGTCATAGTTGGTCGACCCCTGAACTAGAGCATATTTTGATAAACAGGCTCATATCAGAAAGAAAAAAAAATAACTATTAGTATGCAACACAAATAAAACTATTCAAAATAGTCAGTATGCTAATATAAATAAGCATTCTTAAAATTATCTGCCTTTTCATTTCACAAAGATAAACTCCTGACTTCCACTTCCATAAAATAAGATACTAGAGCATTGCTTTTCCTTAAAAAAACTCGACTAGCATAGGAATGCTGTGGAAGTAATTAAGGAGCAGATGAACTAAAACTCCAGAGATGAAAGAGTACTTCAAGGGTGAGCTCAGACCATTGGCATTTTCTTCCATGGGGGTATTAGCAAAGTTTGGGTACAAGTGAGGTCAAATTGAACTTAGTTTAAACAGAGGAACTCTGCTGAAGAAAACCAGGAATTAGTGGTGCTTTAACTAGAATGAGACTGGAAATCTAGAAAGGCTTCAAATACTCAGCCAGTTTCCCCAATGATACAAAGCTTAGTGATGGGATGCTTAAGGATAGGGAAGCTGGGCCAGCAGGACAGAGTCAATTTCCCACAGTCTCCCAATGTCTAGAAGACAGAATCCCAGTGGAGGGAGGAGTGTACTTAATCCATGACTGGACTGAGATTGTCAACATCTCATCCTATTTGACCAACACAGCAAATAGCAAACCTCTCTGAAAGAAAACAACTGTTCTCTTACACATAACGTTAGGCACATAGCATACATATTAAGAGATACATAAAGAAGCAAAATAATGTGACAGATCATCCCAAGAGAAAACCAGACAATCAGGCAGACTCTAGATAATTGGTAACTGAAGTTAAGAGACAAGGATTTAAAATAGATGCAAACATGGAAAAATTGAATGAAATGATGTAATTTTCAACAGAACTTACTAAAAAAAAAAAGGCAAATGGATTTTCTGAAAAGTAAATATTTGAAATTAAGAACTTGTCAAATGATTTTATGAGCAGAATAGACTAGAGGAAAACAGGATTCATGGACTTACAGACAGGCCAAGGGAAAATATCCAAACTCAAACACAGAGAAAAGAATGAGATGAATAAAACAGAAAGTATGAAACATGTGGAACATAATCAAATAGTCTCATAGTCATGTAATTGAAATCCAAGACAGAGAAAAAAAGAATGGACAAAAGCAATATGTGAAGAAATAATTAATGACAATTTTACAAAAGTGAGGAAAGAAATCAACTCAGAGATTCAAGAAACTCAAGGAAATCTCAAGCAGGAAAATGCAAAGAAAACCACACTTAAGCAACCAAATGCTGGGCACAGTCAAATTGCTGAAACAAAGGATAAAGAGAAAATCTTAAAAGCAACAAGAGAAAAAAGATGCACTCAAAGGAACAACAATAAGATTGATAGCTTCCATTCTCTGTGTTGAACAGTGCTGGCAGACACAGAGGGGAGTGGGTAGCAACCTAGAATTATGTGCTTATCAAAAATATCCTTTAAAAATGAAGATAAAAATAGAGATATTTTTAGGACCACAAAAGCTGACATAATTCATTGTCAACATACGAACACTATAAGAAATACAAGGGAAGGTCTTCCTTTAATAATTGTTATGTCACAATTTTAAAAAGGACACAGACCTAAAGTAGAAGAAATGGAGAAAATAATATCCTGAACACAGTGACCGCCCTTGCAAAAAATGTTGGTATGGTTATATTAGTATTTGACAAATTAATTGTCTTTAATGTTTATTAAACTGAGAGAGACAGTATGCAAGCAGGGGAGGGGCAGAGAGGAAGACAGAGAATTCAATGAGGGCACCACGCTGTCAGTGCAGAGCCCGACGCACGGCTCAAACCCACAAACCATGAGATCGTGACTTGAATCAAAGTTGAATGCTTCACTGACTGAGCCATCCAAGTGCCCTGACAAATTAATTTTTAAGGCTAAAAGTATTATTAGAGATGAACTGAGCATTTCATAATGCTAACTGCGCCAATTCAATAGGAAAACCTAGCAATCCCAAATTTGAATGCATCTCATAACAACATAACTTCACAACACATGAAGCAAAATTGAGCAAAGTAAAAGGACAAGGATGAATTCACAATCAAAAGAGCAGATTTCTACATACCTGTCTCTAATTGACAAAGGAAGTAGAGGACAAAACAGCATGGATATAGAAAGACATTAAAACATGATTAATCAACCTAATTAACATACATAGAAAACCACACTTAACAACTGCAGAATGTACATTCTTTTTTTTTTTAAGTTTATTTATTTATTTTGAAAGAGAGAGAGCACCAGCAGGGAAGGCGCAGAAAGAGAGAAGGGGAAAGAGAATCACAGCAGGCTTTGAACTATCAGCATGCAGCCAGATGCAGGGCTGGAACTCACAAACCAGGAGATCATGACCTGAGCAGAAATCAAGAGCCGGATACTTAACCAACTGACCCACCCAGGCGCCCCAAGAATGCACATTCTTTTCTAATGTAAGCAGAATATTTACCAAAATAGGCAACAGTATGCTGAACCACAAACCAAGTCTCAACAAATTTCTAAAACTATGATTGTGATCACAGAACAGTTAGAAACCAAAAGAAAGAAAACTAAGATATTCCCAAATGTTTTAAAATCTTTAAAAAACAAAAGCAAAAACAGGTTTTAAATAACCTATGAGTCAAAGAGCTATAATGGAAAGCTAAAATGGAAATCAGAAAATATTTTCAATTAAATAAAAATGACATATGACATACCAAAACTTGTGAAATGCAGCTAAAGTAGTGCTCAGGGAAAATGTACAGCTTTTTACAAAGATATAAATGCATATAATGAAAAAAGAAATTTTGAAAGTAAATGAGCTAGGCATACAACTTTAGAAACTAGAAAAACAAAAGCACATAAAGAATGTAAAGAAAAGAAAACAAAAGAAAGAACAGATATTACTAAAATAGAAAGCAGACATTCAATAGAGAAAATCAAGGAACCAAAACTAGTTCTCTGAAAAGATTAATACAAGACTGCTCCAGCAAAACTAGTCAGGAAAAAAATAAAATCACAATTACCCATATGAGAAATAAGAAAGAGGACATCACTATGGATGCTGCCCATAAATTTCACAATTTAAATATGAGGACAAATTCCATTGCAAAATATAACTTCTCAATACTAATCAAGGAAAAACAATACAACATCTGAATAGTCCTCTATTAATGACATTGAATCCCTAACCAATATCTTCCCACAAAGAAAACTGTAGACTCAGTGGCTTCACCAGTGAATTCCTTTAAACACTTAATTCACTGGTACATTCTTTCAAACAACTTCAATCTTAAACTAACTCTTCCTAGAATATAAAAAGAAACTTTCCCCAACTCATTTTATGAGACTAGCATAATTCTGATACCAAAATCTGAAAAGAATATTTCAAAATAAGAAAACTTTAAGCCAACATCTCCAATGAACGTAGAAGCAAAAAATACTACATAGCCAAAAAGTGGAAACAACCCAAATGTTCATCAATTGACAATAGATAAACAACATGTGGTACATCCATATAATGGAATATTATTCAGTCATAAAAAAGAAACAAGTAGACACATGCCACATTATGGATGAACCTTGAAAACACTATGCTAAGTGAAAGAAACAAAGGCCACCAATGGTCACAAATTGTATGATTCTATTTATATGAAATATCCAGATTAGACAAATCCATAGAAACAGGAAACTGATTAGTGGTTACCGGGGGGGATGGAAAAGATAAGGGGAGTGACTATTAATGGGTATGGGATTTCTTTTTCGGGGTCAGGAAAACTGTTCTGGTTGTACAACTTTCTTAATATACTAAAACCACTGATTTGTATATTTTTACATGGTGTGTTTTATGATACACAAATTACATTTCAATTAAAAATGTGAGATAAAAGTCACTGATCTAAAAATAATTCTAATGTTTAGCAACATATAAAAAGGATAGATAAAATGTAAGATCTAATCAATGTAATTCAACGTAATAACAAAATAAGGAAAAAATATGACCATTTCAACAGAAACAGAAAAAGTATTTTATTGTTTTAATTTAAAAAAAAATTTTTTTTTAACGTTTATTTATTTTTGAGACAGAGAGAGACAAAGCATGAACGGGGGAGGGTCAGAGAGAGAGGGAGACACAGAATCTGAAACAGGCTCCAGGCTCTGAGCCATCAGCACAGAGCCCGATGCGGGGCTCGAACTCACAGACCACGAGATCATGACCTGGGCCGAAGTCGGCCGCTTAACCGACTGAGCCACCCAGGCGCCCCCAGAAAAAGTATTTTATAAAACTCAACTGTTTCTGATGAAATGCCTCCTCAGTAAGGAAGAAAAAAAAGTAATCTGTTAATTACTAAATCTGATAACTACTTCATCTGTAAGTCAGTCAAGGAAAAGAAATAAAAGTCATAATGGCTAAAAAGAAAACAGTTAAGCATTTTTACTTGTAGATAACCTAACTGTGTTTATAGAAAGTACAAAGTAATCTATAAATAATAAGTGAATTACCCAGGTCATTAGATACAACACTAATTTTTTAAAAATCAACTAATTTTAAAGCACTATATTATGTAAACTGAAGCTTTTCTATATAAGCCAGACTTATTTCTCCTGTGTAATTAATGTAATGATACTCTCATTATTGTGTTAAAGCATCACTAAATAAATTAGGGAGAACAGTAGTCTGATTACTAAGTAGAAAACTTTTATTTACTTAACCTAGGCTGATAATTAGTAATAAGAAAAGAGATTTTAGCAGTTCAAACTGATCTAGGGGAGAGATGCAAACAGATTTCCTATATATAGCTTCAGTCTCCTGATCTATTTACAAGTCTTCATATGGGGAGGGGTTGGGGGTGGGGGATAAAAACTATAAATAAAAGCACCTTGGCAGTAGGCAGAGGAATATAAGAAAAAGAGGGTGAGAGGAAAGAAGTCTCTGAAAAGTTAGGACTTTTAGACCATGCCTCATTCAGATTTACGCTGTAAGTACACACAGCCTAAGTGGGTGAGAAAAACTCAAGCCATGAAGCAACTGTAAAACTTTCTAAAGACAATCTATTCACCCCAGATCTCAGAGAGCTACCACAAGGGTAATGACAGCAGTCAAATAAGCAGGCCCACAAAGACACAAGGCATAATGAAAACTAGCAGAAATAGACAACAGAAAGACCCAGAACAGAGTGCAGGTGAAATTTTCAGATACAACTATGTTTACCAAACTCAAAGAAATAAAAGCCTAAAATATCTGCAGCGTATGGGGAATATAGCACATATAAAAGAGAATCTAATCAAACTTGTATGAAAATGAAAAATAACTGAAATTAAAGACTCACTAGGTAGGTTTGCAGCATATCAGACACAGGTGAATAAAGAATTTGAAGAGATTGGGAAAAAAGTATCTAGAATTCAGCACAGAAAGATAAAAAGGTTGAAAATGTGCCCTTCAGGCAACCTCCTCCTTCAACCCCCACCATCCCAAAAGAGAAAGCCCTTGTTCCATCCAAGTACACTTCTCATACACTGGGCTCCATCTCATTCACCATACTTGGAATTTCACTCAACTACTTACATCCATTCTTTGTTCACTCTTTAATCTCTTTTACCTATGACTTCTAACCCTAGAAGCCTCCTCCAAATGGAAAAAAATAATAATAATAAAAGTTATTTGATTCTCTATTTCTCTTCATCACTAAATTTCTTAGGAGAAAACTGTCGTGAATTTTTTCAATCCCTTACTTTCAAGCTCCTACAAGTATAGGAGATTTCCACAAACTTCCTTGTTGCCTACTGAACTCCCTAACTTCAGTCTTTATCCTTCACATTCTTCCATTTATGAGTATTGTCAAACAGTCTACTTTAAATACCTTCCTTCTACCCTTTGGTTTCAACCCCTATTTTAGGGCTCCTTCAACTTTTGATGATGATTCTCAATCTTCTTTATTAGCTCCTTTTCCTGTCCTTTAAATCTTTAGTACGTATAGTATCTTATGAGAGTTATTTGTTTATATTCTATATTTATTTCTATATTGGTATTTTACAAACCTTGTTTGCCATAATCCGTAACAACCCTAAACATAACTACTGATAGTTTCTGAAGATCATCAGAATGCTGGTCTAGAGCCAGTTATGTTCTCTCATAATGAAGGTAATCTACCATAAAAATTGACAACTTTACTTGCCACTTCAAAACTCCACTCCTTAACCATTTATTCAGATTAGATCATCTAACCCTCTTCTTTGCTTCTTAAATGGGGACATCTTTATGAAAGTATTCCTTTTACTTTCCTTTCACTCAGCAGGAAATGTTCTCTACAAGGCCCTTACTCCATAAATTATCCCCATTCTCTTTTTTGTTCATTATTCCTGCCCTTCTCCCTCAGTCTACCAGGTTAAGAGTACAGAATTTAGAGACAAATGGCCTCGGTTCATAAGCAGGCTGTGTCATTTATTAGCCGTGATCTTGGGAAAGTTACTTAACCTCTCTGCCTCAGTTGTCTGATCTGCAAAATAGGGTGAAAACAGTACCTCTCTCATTGGATTATAAAGCACTTAGAATTATGCCTGGTATTTAATAAGCACTAAACAGGGATGCCTGGGTGGCTCAGTTGGTTAAGCATAAGACTCCTGATTTTGGCTCAGGTCATGATCTCACGGTTCCTGAGATTGAGCTCCAAGTTGGGCTCTGCACTAAGCAGGAGCCTGCTTGGGATTCTCTCTATCCCTCTCTCTCTCTGCCCCTCCCCCGCATACTCTAGCACTTGTTCTCTCTCTCTCTCAAAATAAATGTTTAAAAAAATAAGTACTAAACAAATTTTATTTCTTATTATTACTGTGCTAAAGTGACTACGTTGGTTTGTGTTTCCCCAGAAGCAGACCTGATTCAAGGATTCATTTAAAAGTAATTGTTTTGAGGGGTGACCCAGGAAAACCACTGGTTGGGGGGGATCAGAAGTAAGATAAGGTAAAGAAGGCAGTAAGTAAAGAGTGCATTAGCCATTTACTCTGAAGGGCAAGTAGAGCATGATTCTCCTGGAGAACTCTGGTACATGGTGTTGAACATGGCCCAGTTACCCAAACTGAACAATGAGAAAAACAAGGTATTTTTCCACGAACTACTCATCCAATCACTGGTTTAACGCCTTTCTGAAGGCATTAACTCTGACATTTCTGGCTTGCCCTTCCCATAAGCCAAGAATGTCTCTATGGCCAGTATGAAAGCTCTCAGGCAGAAAGTCATACACATAAGTAGCATAGAGATGAGTGCCAAAGAGGTATGGCTTGGGCACTAATAACATCTACTACAGTGTCTCTTATCCAAAAGATAACTCTGGGGGCGCCTGGGTGGCTTGGTCAGTTAAGCGTCCGACTTCGGCTCAGGTCATGATCTCACGGTCCGTGAGTTCGAGCCCCGCGTCAGGCTTTGTGCTGACAGCTCAGAGCCAGGAGCCTGTTTCAGATTCTGTGTCTCCCTCTCTCTCTGCCCCTCCCCTGTTCATGCTGTCTCTCTCTGTCTCAAAAATAAACGTTAAAAAAAATTTTTCAAAAGATAACTGTGTTTCCTTCCTCAAGCTACCATCTTCCTTCCTTCCCTTTAAATACTGATTTCTAAATACTCCTTTCTCCACCTAACCTCAATTTACTTTCCCACTAAAATGTGACTTCTCCCTGCCTTCTGGGAAAAGGAGGTGGGGGTGAATGGGTGTTAGGTCATTATGATCTCTTAATGTGAACTTTAAGATGATGTCTCAGCCATCTATTTAGCTAAAATTTAGCTAATATACAGAAAAAGAGGCAGTTTATAAGTGATGGTATGTTCATGAGGAGCCTTAGAATATATTGAACATAATGTATGAGACAGGATTAAGAGACTCCCAGCAACAGACTTTTCAAAATATAGATCAAGGAAAAGCTTTTAGCTATAAATCACACACCAGGAAGTAAAAACAATTAGGCAAAAATTGAAATCACAGGACTGACTGAAATAATCAAGGAAGAAACTTAGAGAAAAGGGTACCAAGAATAGACTCTTGAGAAACTAGCTCTTCTCTCTTCTTATCTAGAGAAAAGGCATTGTTATTTCTATACCTGAAATCTAGTCACATGTTACACCTATCATCCTTTCTTCATCCTAACACCAAAACATTCTCAAATCCACCATTTCATCTATTCCCATTGCCTTTTCTCAAGATTCATTATCACTTGTCAGAACCACTACAAATGTTTCTTTAAAGCTAGTCCTGAGTTGGGGATCTGCACCTTTCATCCTCTATAATGCTACCACAGATATTTTTGCATTTTGAAAGTTTAACTCTATCACTACTGTTCTCAAATAAAGCAATATTTGGACATAATAATCTGGCCCCAACATGTTTCTAGTCTCTTCTATGCCCTTATTCTCATTCATACAGTTCCCTACACTTTAGTTCTTGCTAATATTTGTGTTTTGCACTTTTTGATTTTATCCCCGAATTCACAATATAGCTGCAGCAACTATTAACAGTCTATGTAGGAAATTACAGTCTATAATCCAAATCTAGTCTGTCACCTATTTTTGTAAATACAGTTAGACTGGTACACAGCCATGCTCATCTGTTTACATTATTTATGGAGCCTACGGCTGCTTTCAAACTGTAACAAGAGTTGAATAGTTACAACAGAGACAGTACTGCCCCAAAGCCAAAATACTTTGGGGTATCTGGCCCTTTACAGAATTAAGTTTGCTGATCCTTCACCTATGAGACAATATCAAACAGCCTCATATGTGAATAACTGGACTCCCAGAAGGAAATAAGATAGACTGAGTATGAAATAATATTTGAGGAAGCAAAGGCCAAAATGTGCCAAATTAAATAAAAATTATCACGCAGATCTCAGAAATTCAAATGAATACCAAGCACAAGTTAAACACACACACATAAAAACCTTATTTAGGCAAAGCATAGTCAGATTACTAAAAATCAAAGATACAGAGAAAAATCTTAAAAGCAGTCAGAGAAAGAATGCTGGTTCCAATATGGTGGCATAAACCCAAATACAGGCTATCATCTCACTGTTTACAACTAAAAACTGTGGACAAAATTCAAAAAGAAAAAAGAAAAGAAAGAAAAAAGAAAAAATTACTTGACAACTGTGAAAAGCAAACAAAAGCATATTATAGAGTGGAGTTAAACTTAGAAAAGCAACCCCCAGGAGAGTGAGCTTCCAGTTCAGTTCTTTTCTCCTCCTTTCTCTTTCCTCTTCCTTTTTCTCCTTTCCTCTTTTCTTTCTGGCCAGAGGAATTAAGGAAAGGAGCTCCTGAGTACTGGAGAATGGGGAGGAAATCCCAAAAAAGAGAAAAATGAAAGAAAGGAATCCTCTAATTCTATCTATAATACAAGTCTTGGGCTCACTCTGGAGCCATACAGGTACAGGTCAGCCTTCTATTATAGACTCAGAACTGAACTGAGATTTGAAGCACCACCCACAGAAGGCAAGACCAAATTTGCTGTCTGAACCTAAATGGGCTGACAGTCTGCTAAAAGAAACAACAAAAATGTAAGTTTTCCTAAATTATAAGAAGCCCCCAAGTTTATAAAACATAACATTCACAATGTCCAAGATATAATCCAAAATTCTCACAATGTAAAAAAGCAAGAAAAATGTGATTAATTTCAAGGTAAGAAACAATTAACAGGTGCCAACCCTGAGGTGATCCAGATGTTCTAATTATCCAACGATACTTTTAAGCAACTACTGTAAATAAGCTCCATCAAGTAAAGGCACACACACTTGAACAAAAAATCCCTCAGAAGACAAAGAGAAGCTATTTTAAAAATTAACCAAATGTCAAATTTTAAACTGGAAAATACAATGCATAAAATAAAAAAAAAATTAACAGGCTGGGCTCACTAAGGGAATGGAGATTACAGAGGAGAGTCTGTGAACTTGAAGTTGGATCATTAAAAATGATGAAATCTGAAGAACAAAGAGAAAAAAACATTGACAAAAGGAAAAATGAACACACTTGTAGGACAATCTCAAATGTTACTGCTGATTGTCATCGGAATCTTGGAAGACATTCGGGCAGAATATTTTAAGAAACAATGGCATCCCAAATTTGGTGAAAGACAAATTTACAGATTCAAGAAGCTGAGTGTTCTTCAAAGAGGCTAAACTCAAAGAAAATAATGACTAGACACATCCAATCAATCTGCTGAAAATCAAAACCAAAACCCAAAAAAATTCCTGAAAGCAGAGAAACATGACATACTACACAGAAGGGAATAAGATTCAAATTACCAAAAGTTTCCCATCAGAAATCATAATGGCAAAAAGACAGTGGAACAACATCATTAAAATATTGAAAGAAAACAAGAGTGTACGCAGAATCCTACATCCACCTAAAATATCCTTTAGGAATGAAAGCAAAATAAAGACATTCTCAGATGAAGAAAAACAAAGACAAGTTTATCCCCAGCAGACTGCTGTACAAGAAATGCTAAAGTACTTCAGGCTGGAAGGAAATGTGGCACCTTCAGGAAAGAAGGAAGAACAGGATTAGTAAATATACAGCTAAACACAAAATACTACTTTTTCCCTTTAAGTTCTTTAAAATATTATGCCGATTGTCAGCAAAAAATAGTATACTGTATGGTGAGTGGTGAGTTTTTCAAAGCATGCAGCCATAAACATATATGGCAAGTATAACATAAAAGGGGGGGGGTAACGAAGTAGGGGGGAAAATGATCTGTATGGCTGCAAGGTTTCTCTATTTTAAGTGAAGCAGTACAACAGTAGCTCTAAGTAGGCTGTGAAAGGTTAGGTATATATAATGTAATTAAAATACAAAAAGATAAACTCAAAAAGGCCAATAGATATATTAAAATTGATACCAAAGAATAATCCAAAAGAAAGTAGAAAAAAGAGGAATGAAAAACAAAGAAGAAAACATAAGACAATATAATGATAGCCAACCATATCAATAATTATGTTAAATATTAATGATCTAAACTCTCCAAATAACAGCCAAAGATTGACAGAGCAAGTTGAAAAAGAAAAAAAAAAAAAAAAGCAAAACCCAGCATATGCTGCCTAAAGGAGAGAAATTTTAAATATAAAAATACAGATAATTCAAAAGTCAATACATGGGAAAAAACTTACCATCCAAACAGTAAGCATAAAAAGGCTGGAGAGACTATTTTAATATCATATTAAATAAGTTCAAGACAAAGAGTATTACTAAGGATAAAGAAAGATGTATCATAATGAAATAAAATAATAATTATCAAGAAGTGGGTTTTTTTTATGTTTTTAATTTATTTTTGAGAGAGCACAAGCTGGAGAAGGGCAGAGAGAGAGGGAAAGAGGATCTGAAGCAGGCTCTGGGCTGACAGCAGCTAGCCAAACGTGGAGCTTGAACTCACAAACCTGAAGATCATGACCTGAGCCAAAATCAGACGCTTAAGCCAACTGAGCCACCCAAGTGCCTCTATCAAGAAATTTTAATAATTATACACATAAATGTACCTAAAGCAGAGCCCCAAAGTACATGAAGCAAAAGCTGAGAAAATTAAAAGGACAAATACAAATCTACCATTAGAGTAGATATTTTCAATACCTGCCACTCAGAAACTGCTAGAACTAGACAAAACTGAGTATAGACATAAAAGATCCAAATAACACCACCAACCAACTTGAACTAATTAATACAGAACTCTATGTGCAAAAATGGCAGAACATACATTCTTTTCAAGTATACATGGTATAATCACCATGGTAGATCATATCCTAGGAGATAAGGCTTATCTCAATAAATTTTAAAAGATCGAAATCATACAAAATATGCAGAATGCAATTAACAATAATATATATAAGAAAACACAAAATATCTTAAGATTAAATAAAACAATTCTAAATAATGTATGGATCAAAGATAAAATTCAAAAAAATTAGAAAATATTTTAAACTAAATGACAAAGAATATTCAGAATATCAAAACTGTGGGATTCAACTAAAGCAGTACTTAGATGAAAATTCATAGTTTTAAATGCTTATGTTAGAAGTCTAAAATCAATGACCTAAGATTCCACCTTAAAAAACTAGAAAAAAAGAGTAAAGTAAACTCAAAGTAGAAGTTATACTGAAACAGAAAAGTCAATAAAGTAGAAAGTAAATCAATAATAGAGAAAATTAATAAAGCCAAAAGTTGTTTCTTTGAACTTATAAACAAAATTGAGAAACTTCTGGCTAATCTGATCAAACAAAAAAGAAAACTCAAACATGAAGAATGAAAAAGGGATTATCACCACAAATGTCACATAGAAAATACTAGAACAATGTTATGAGTAACTTTCTGCCAAAATGTTCAACAATTTAGATGAAATGGACAAATTTTTCTAAAACCACAAGTTACCAAAATTGACATAAGAAATAAAAAATTTGAATATCCCTATATCTATTAAAGAAAGAAACTAAATTTGTTAAAAGCATCCCCAAAAGATAATTCAGATGGTATCCCTGATGAATTCTATCATATATTCAAAAAGAAATGAGACCAATTTCATGGAAACTTTAAAAATACTCCTTTAAAAATACAGATTACTGCCCAAATCATTTTATGAGACAAGAATACCTATAATACTAAAACCTGACAAAGACATTAACAGAACAATACCCTTCATAAATCTAAACCCAAAAATTCTTAACAAAATATTACCAAATTCAACAATACATCACATTGGGAGAAAGTTTTATACCAAGAATGTCAGGTTGACTTAACATTCAAAAATTAATTTAATTTTTCCCTTCTTTCTCTTAACATATAATAATTTCAACAAATGCAGAACAGGTATTTGCCAAAATTCAAAACACATTTATGATAAAAACTATCAGCAAAGTAGGAATATTAAAGAACTTCCTCAAATTGGAAAGACCATCAAAACACCCACAGTTTACATCGTAATACTGAAAGACTGAAAGACTAATTTGTAATTATTTCCTCTTCAGATTAAGGAACAAGGAAAGATGGAACTTTCACCACTTCTATTCAGCATTGTTATGGAGATTCTTGTCACTGGAATAAAAGTTGGAGGAACATTTCTGATTTCCGGAAATCAGAAAGAATGATGATTGATTTTAGAACATTCCAGAGAATCTACAAAACAACCATTAAAATTAATTCACAGCATTCACTACAGTCCATCTATTACACTACAAAGATTCACTTGCTTCATACAAATTCTGGGAAAAGCTCCTCCAGAATTCTGGTTGGTTCTTATTTCCTGGAGAAACTTTTCAGAGGAAGTAAAGTAGGACAAACTAAAGACCCCACCACTGTGTTTCAGATGGTTTCAAGGCCAAAACATAGTTATAACCTGTTTTCTGCTAGTAATTTCAGATTCCCTTCATCTTTGGCTAGCATTTCTGCTGGTCCAGGTGGCTGATCTTGTGAGGCAGTCACCAGGCCTTGCTCATGTCCATTTACCATTATAACTGGACCAGAAAGTACCAAGAGACACCCAGCAGATCACCTGTGTGCCAAACCCCCAAGCTCCCTCATGTAACAGCAGCTCTACCTTCTCCCAATGATCTGATACATTAGCCCTGGGCAACTCCTTTCCCTAGAAATGGAGTGTCAAGCCCCAGAGGTAGCCATGCCTAAAAGTGAAACAGGACTCTGTAGTTTCTTCTGTTGGAAATGTTTCTCTTCTGAAAGCCAGGACCTTTTAAACCCCTACTGCTCAGCTACAGAGAGGAAGCATAAATTCCCCAGTGGATCACTAGAGAGTGATGCTAAGTGGAGTCACTCCTATTGCCATGTGTAATGGTTCCAGCTAGGAACCTTGCAGGGTATAATGTTAAATTGTAGGGTATCATCATCAGTTGTACCATCAAAAGATGTTTTGCTGCTCTATCTGGTCAGAAACTTCTTGATGTGGTGCATGATGGAACAGATGGATCCCCTGATTGCTAAAAAAGTGGGTTGTTTACTCTGAAATGTTATGTGGGATCTTATGCTGATGGATCAAACACTCTGTAAGCCCTCAAACAGTAGCCAATGGTTGAGCCCCTGCAAGCTGTAAAGGCAAACTCATACTTAAAACAAGTGTCAAGTCCAGTCAAAATGAATCATGGTCTCTGTGGAGGATGGTTAGATTCCACTACTCAGGCAGGACATTCAGCAACTCAGTTGCTGAAGGAGTATTGATAAGTAGAAGTCTGTTATTGGGTCTTTGCATAGCCATCATCAGTAATTTTTCCACAACACTTATAGGCCGAAAGAAACACCTAACAGTAGTGTTTATTAACTAGTTAGATCTAAATAAGTAATAAGAATTTATGTCCTATAAACTTAACCATTTGGAAAAAAACACATAAATTGAAAGAAAAATATTTTTATTTTGTTCTTGAATAGCCATAATTGCTTAAGAATAGGACATGTACGGGGTGCCTGGGTGGCTCAGTAGGTTAAGCCTCCTACTCTGGCTCAGGTCATGATCTCACAGCTCATGAGTTCGAGCCCCACGTCGGGCTCTGTGCCGACAGCTCAGAGCCTGGAGCCTGCTTCAGATTCTATGTCTCCTTCTCTCTCTCCACCCCCCCCCCCACTAGCACTCTGTCTCTCCCCCGCCCCCCTCTCTCTCAAAAATAAACATTAGGAAAAAATTAAAAAAAAAAGAACAGGACATATACAATGCTAAACACTGCACAACTTCTCAAACTTGGAATCAGATTGAACACGTCACCCTCCTTTTCTGTTTCACACTAATTTGTGTGCAGTGGTTGATTTGTATCACAGCAACTACCAAAAATGCAACCTCAAAAAGATATGGCATCACCAAAAAGAATGTAGCATGACCTAATGTCAAAACTGCGAACAACTTTGGGGTGCCTGGCTGGCTCAGTGAGTTGATCATCTGAGTCTTAATCTCAGCTCAGGTCATGATCTCACAGTTCATGAGTTCGAGCCCCGAACACTGAGCTGATAGTGTGGAGTCTCCTTGGGATTCTGCCTCTCCCTCTCTCTGTCTTTCCCCATCTCTCTCAACATAGATAAACTTAAAAAAAAAAAAAAAAGAACAAAAACTGTGAACAACCTCAAGCTAGTTATTTGTGACAGATGCTAACATGTTTCCTTTGAAATTCTGAAATATCCCATGGTATTCCTATGTGTCTGCTGTGGTGTTTCAGGGTGCCTCAGTGCAGTTTGGGAATCACTTAGCACACACATGTGTATACCCATGCATGTGCACTTCCTTTCTTACCTTAGTGGGCCCAGCACCTCCCACTAGGCTCTCCTATGACCTAACTCTAGTTATTGATTTGGTGATAGCCAGTAGAGGAGAGAAAAGATGAGGACAGTAAGGGCAGCATAGTCCAGGAAACTACCCTCTAGGCTAGAAGAAGCCCACTTTTGCAGGCCCAAAGAGCTTGACAGAATTTGGGGTTTCAAGGCTTTCAAGTGTATCAACTCAGATGTCCCATCTGAAGAGTTAGGGTCCTATTCATTTCCAACTAAAGCAGACACTGGCATAGAAGACTTGTTGAGAATTCAACCCACCCTGGAGTTCTGCTACCCTTGAATTAAGTCTTGGGCCTGATCTTTAGCTTTTTTTTTCTTTCTGTTGTATAAGATGAGATTCTTTACATGATGCTAAAGAAATAACTTAACTTTCTCATTTTGCCCCCAATTACCTTCTGCCTTTGCTTTTCTCCAATCTATCAACATCAAATCATCAACAACCATCTGATTATACTGTCCTAAGTAATAACTTCCCTGAACTTCTAAAAAGCTTAAAATATTTGTACCCACCAGTGCATTCCTTCTACAGGAATTCCATTCCAATTCACCACTACTGAAAGTTTAACAATTGCACAGCCACACTGTATGCCAACGGTTATTAGTATTGGCACTCCATCTACAACCCACAGTGGGTCTAGCTCTAAAACCACATTTTAAAGTCTACTTCCTCAGATCACTCCTGGCACCACAACTGTCTTAGTTAAGGCTCCCCCAGGAAACAGACTCTGAAATCGAGATGTGCACACCAGGAGTTTACTGGGGAATATCCTCTGAACCAACAACTGTAGGAGAGTGAAGGAAGTAAGATGGAACAGAGGAATGAGCTGAATTGTAATGCAGTCACAGGAAGACCTCAGCCAATCCCATGTGGACCTCTGGTGTTGGGATAGATCTTCAAGGTTGTTCTGCCTTAGGGTAAGAGGGCCAGAGATTTATATCCCTAAAGAGTACATGTACTGGGTAGAGGCTGACCCTGCAGAAGAGGCATGACTTTGAGGGAAGCAGTTCTCTTGGCTCAGGGAAAGCTTGGAAAAGGACTTAGCCGGCAGTTTTAGCTGCCAGTATTCCCAACAGCTAGGAGCACTTGTACATGAACAAAGGGATCTGGGTGGTGAACCAAGCACCCACCACACCACTACTGGACTATTACACTATTTTAGCTAATGAGAGGAGAGAATTAGCATTTACCCTGCCTTCTCAGGAGGAACCACAGTTCATCATCAGTTGATGAGAGAAACTCTTTTTCGCAGAAGAGCACCAGCTCAAAAATACAGAAAGAATTAACAGAAGTATAAAAATCATCATTTTGAAACCCCTAATGAGATAATTGACTCAGAGAAGGATTATCAAAGAATGCTAAAACCATTAGTGAAAGATATTCACAGTGAGTGTACCGAAGTTATGACCTATGATTACCTGCTTATTGCACATGAAAAAAGGATACATTTACAGAGGAGAGATCTACTGGGTACCATCTTGCCAAAGTAATTAGACTGAGCATTATTAAACAGTGAAACAACCTGAAAACATCTGGATAGGATGCAATATGTAATACTCAGTCCTATAAGCCAAATATTCTTGCTAAAAAATGTGTAACCAAAACTTAATGAAGCTTAAATCCTAACTGCCATTTATAGGAAATACAGGGATAGAAGACATGGAGACTAACAGTATCTGAGGTCCTGCCCTTAAGGAGCTAGATTTATAAGACATTCTAGAAAAGATAAAATATTAGTGACACAAAACTGATCCATGGTAGCCAGGGGCTAGTGGTAGGAGGGAATTTCCTGAAGAAACTTTTTAGAATGATGGAAATGTTCTGTACTTGACTGTGGTGATGGTCCTAAGACTCTTCAAATAAACACTTTATTTTTTTTTTTTTATGTTTTTTTTTGAGAGACAGAGAGACAGAACACAAGCAAGGGAGGGGCAGAGAGAGAGGGAGACCTAGAATCCGAAACAGGCTCCAGGCTCTGAGCTATCAGCACACAGCCCAAAGCAGGGCTTGAACTCACAAACCGTGAGACCATGACCTGAGCCAAAGTCAGAGGCTTAACCGAATGAGCTACCGAGGGACCCCCTCAAATGAACACTTGAAAAGGGTAAAATTTATTATACACAAATTAAACCCTGATTAACCTGACTCCTCTCCAAAAAGCTGAATATTTAATGTTTTTTAATTAAAAAGAGTATTTTGACTACTCTTGATTTTTTTAAACAAGTATCTCAAAATGCAAAAGTATTTTTAAGTTAACATTTTCATTTTATTTTTAAGCCTAAACACAAGATTTTCTCTTATCTTAAGTTAGGGCTAATTTATTTCATATTTCATATTTCTACCTACCAATATGCCAACAGAGCAGTTTTTGCCTTAAAAACAGGATTCCAGAGATGTAAGAGCTATATGAAACAAATTAT
The DNA here is from genome assembly GCF_018350195.1 of Panthera tigris. Classification (NCBI taxonomy): domain Eukaryota; kingdom Metazoa; phylum Chordata; class Mammalia; order Carnivora; family Felidae; genus Panthera; species Panthera tigris. The sequence continues at coordinate 50,923,279 of NC_056660.1, forward strand.
TACCTAATCATAAATACAGATATACAAACTCTAATCCAATCCCACATCACTAAAATACTCCTACAATAACATCTCTTTATCGTTCAAAACCATCAGTGTCTACTGAATAAAATGTAATTTGTACCTTGCTGTTCAAGCTGTCTCACCCTCTAACCACAGTCTCCATTTCCAAAATGAATTCCCACGGCTCTCCCTCATGAACACCTACATGATAGCTCTAACAGAACTCTTAATATTACCTGCACATAAACTGTACTTTCTCACCTTTTGCTCATGCTTTCACGCCAGCCCAGAATGCCATTTTCTTTAACACTTTTGTAAGTACCTGTCTTTGTATTTTTCACCATTACCCAGATAATAAACTCAAGTGTAGAAACTATGTCTTATACAGCTTTATTGGGCCAATGGTTAGCACCAAGTAGTAATCCCTCAACTTTGTTGGACTGACTACTTAACCTCTTAAAACCAAAATCCCATGCATCTGATATAAAAAGGCTAAAGGAACTAAGTGGGTTTAGCTTAAAGAAAAGCAATTCCCCATTTTAACCATAATCTCTATTGTTTCTACTTTGTTATTCTACCACTTCAACCGACATATCCTGACTCTTCTGTATCTCCTGGTCTATCACTCCCCTCCTTGACATCACTTTCATTTTTACCGAAGGATCAATCAATGTCACCAAACTTTCGCTTTCTTTTTTTTTTGACCTCCAGTCACACTTTAACCTTGAACCAATTCAACCAACAGCTTTCCCATTTCTTTGTTGAGTGGAAAAACTTACAATATCATGCTGATTAGAGTTTTAAATATATAATTTTAATAGTAACAATAGCGGCAGCTGCTGACATTTAATGAACATTACCCTGTACTAACACAATGTGCTTTTAATAGTCCTATAAGGTTACAGCTAAAGAAACAGACAAAGAAATGCAATTAACTTGCCCAACTTAGAAAAAGGTAGAACTGGGATTTGAACCAAGGCAGTCTGCCTCTAAGGTAAATTTAGCCACAGAGCTATAGTTCTTCCCAAATGCAATGCTATACTGCCATTCACATACAGAAACGATCAAATATTCCTTTACTCATTTCCAGTCCAACCTTTTCCTCAAGCCAATGTTCCAATTTTGATTCATTCATTTGTATAAAAAATATATTTATTGAGTCAATGAATAAATGAAATCATTATTCTCACATTCATCACAGTCACTGAGACCAAAAATTAGAATAAAACCTGATTTTTGCCCCATCTTTAAGTCCTCAAATGCCATATGTCCCCTCACTCTCAGCAGAAATCAACAATATTTAACAGCACTTAATGTGTCAAGCACTTTACATATATGGATTGGTTTAATCTACAAAACAATCCTCATTATTATTATCCCCATTCTACATACAAGAAAAGTAAGGCATAAACAAAGACAAAAGTAAACAAGCGGGACTATATCAAAATAAAAAGTTTCTGCACAGCAAAGGAAACTATCAATAAAATGAAAAGCCAAACTACAAAATTTGAGAAAATATATGCAAACCATATACCTGATAAGAGGCTAATATCTAAAATATATAAGGAACTCATATATTCCAACAGGAAAAACAAATAGCAATGATAAACCAATTAAAAATGGACAGAGGATCTGAAAAGATATTTTTCCAAAGAAGACATACAGTTGGCCAACAGGCACATGAAAATATGCTCAGTATCACTAGTCATTAGGGAAATGCAAATCAAAACCACGATGAGATTATTACCTCACACATAGAATGGCTATGATCAAAAACAAGAAATAACAAGTGTTGGCAAAAATGTAGAGAAAAGAAAAACCCATGCACTATTCATGGAAATGTAAACTGGGCAGCCACTGCGGAAAACAATATGGAGGTTCCTTGGGCACCTGGGTGGCTCAGTAGCTTAAGCATTTGACTCTTGATTTCGGGTCAGGTCATGATCTCACATTAGTGAGATCAAGACCCACTTTAGGCTCCACACTGAGCGCAGAGCCTGCTTAGGATTCTTTCACTCCCTCTTAAATAAAATTAAATAATTAATTAATTTTAAAAAAAGGAAGAAAAAACAGTATGGAGGTTCCTCAAAAATTAGAAAACAGGGTAGCCTGGGTGGCTCAATCAGTTGAGCACCTGACTTTGGTTCAGGTCATGATTTCATGGTTCGTGGGTTCAAGCCCCACATTGGGCTCTGTTGCTGACAGTTTGGAGCCTGCTTTCGATTCTGTGTCTCCCTCTCTGTCCCTGCCCTGCTCATGCTCTGTCTGTCTCTGGGTCTCAAAAATAAACATTAAAAAAAATGTTTTTTTTTTTAATTAGAAAATAGAACTACCATATGATCTAGCAATTCCTCATTAGAGTATTTTTCCAAAGTAAATGAAAACACTAACTCAAAAGATATCTGCACCCCATGTTCACTGCAGCATTACTTACAATAGCCAAGACATGGAAGCAAACTAAGTATCTATCAATGGATGAACAGATTAAGAAAATGTGGTATATAAGGGTGCCTGAGTGGTTCAGTCTGTTAAGCTTCCAACTTCAGCTCAGGTCATGATCTCACCGTTTGTGAGTTCGAGCCCCACATGGGGGTCTGTGCTGACAGCTCAGAACCTGGAGCCTGCTTTGGATTCTCTGTCTTCCTTTCTCTCTCTCTGCCCCTCCCCCGTGTGTGTGTCTCTCTCTCTCAAAAATAAACATTGAAAAAAAAGAAAATGTGGTATATATACACGACTGAACATTATTCAGCCATAAAAAAAGAAATCTTGCCATTTACAACAGCATGGATAAATCTTGAGGGCATTGTGCTAGATGAAATAAGTCAGGAAAGACAAATACCATAAGATCTTATCTATACGTGAAATGTAAAACCAAACAAAAAACCTAAACTCATAAATTAACAGAGAACAACCTGGTAGCTGGGACGGAGATGTGTGGTGGGTAAAAACAGGTATAGGTGTTCACAAGGTAAGGTTATAAAATAAGTAAGTCATGACGATGCAATGTACAGTGTGGTGACTATCGTTAATAATACTGTATTGTATACTTGAAAGTTGCTAGGAGAGGAAATCTTAAGAGTTCTCATCACAAGAAAAAAAAAGTTTTAAGTATGTGGTGATAGATGTTTATGCCTGTTGTGGTGATCATTTTACAATATATACAAAAATGGAATTATTATGTGGTACACCTGAAACTAACATGTTACATGCCAATTATTTCACAATAAAATTTTTCTTAAAAAAATATGAAGCATATAAGTTATATAATGTACCTAAGGTCACACAGCTAAAAAGTGGTAGAGCCAGGTTTTAAAACCAGTCTAGCTTCTGGGGTGCCTGGGTGGCTCAGAGGGTTAAACAACCACCTCTTGATTTCGGCTCAGGTAATGATCTCACAGTTCATGAGATAGAGCCCCCTGTCAGGCTCTGCATAGATAGTGAGGTACCTCTCTTCCTCTCTCTCTGCCCCTCCCTCCCTCCCAAAATAAATAAACATTAAAAAAATAATAATAAACTCGTAAAACTAAACTAGCTTCAGAGTCCAAGCTCTTAACAACTTCACTAGAATGCCATCAAAGTCACTGACTCCATTAGGCTTGGATCCCTCAACTACTCTACAGGACATCTAAAACATAATTCACAGTAATTCATTCAACAATGACTGTTATCTCGTTTGCCTTGTTTTTTCCTTGAACACAAGCTTCTTTCCACCTCAGAGCCTTTATAATTTCCTAAAACACTCTTACTCTAGATCTGACTTCCCATTATTATGATTCAACTTAAAGGTCTACTGCCAAAGAAACCTACCCTGACCACCCTACCTAAAATAGCTCCCCCACTATAAATCATCTATCAAATGAAATCAGTTTTCTTTCTTTCATAGTTACGTATCACTACCTGAAACTATCAGTTGTTTATTTCTCCCCTCTAGTGTGGAAGTTCTAAGAGAGTAGAGACCTTTTCTGTTTTGCTCACTGCTACGTCTTCAGCACATAAAACAGAGCCTGGCACACAGAAGACATTTGGTATTTACAGAATGGATGCCAAAAATTGTGCTATACATTGGGATTACTAAGATGAATATGATGTAAGTCTTACGCTCAATCAACTCTAGTCTTTATTCAATGGCTAACCTCTTTACCTGACATCTTAAACTTGTCCCTGAGATCTCTCTGACTTCTCTTACATCAATTATCTCCTCTCTCACTTCTTTAATTTCTCTTTCTCCACATACTGAACATTTCCCAGCCACTCTTCCATATTTGAATATCCTTCCCTCAACCCTGCAACTCCATTACCCCAACATCTCCTAAAGACTCCTCACCACATCTATGACCACTTCCTCAACAGTCATCAGTGACCTGGAAAGTGTTCTCACTTTTTTAAGGAGTTAACACTTAGCTAAGGACTTTCAATCCACTTTCTTAGGACCAGAGCTGCCACTGTCTCACAGCTGTCTTACTTTTTATTATCTTTTTTTTTTCAACTTCCTTTACTGTCTCCTTTTTCTCACACCTTTAAATTTGAAGCTCACTAGAGCTTCATCCTCTATTCTTGCTCCCTTCTCTGTCTGCTAGATCTCTTCTTCTACTCGAACTCAACTAGTACCCCTATTCAAATAATTATCCTATTCATTCACAGCCTAAATCCTAGCTCCACTAGCCCCATCATATTTAATAAGAAATGTGATTGAATTCTTAAGCAAATATTCAATAAAGGATAGTTGCAGGCTGACTTAGATAAAATAATGTGAACTAAAATAAGCAATAATGTTCTAAACAAGCACTAGAAGGCAATATTACACAACTTAAGGCTGGTTTCCATGACTACTTCTCGAAATACTTGAATTTTTCATAAATTGTAATTGGCCGCTTGTACAAAAATGGATCAAAGACTAAAAATCACTCATAAATTTTATATGTGTGATTAAAATACATTAATTTTGTCTAAAACTGTTAATCTAGTTCCAGATGCACAAAACTGTATTGTTACATGAGTATATTAGGAGAAAGTTAAAATAGGAATATATCAGTAGTAAATCCTAAGACTGGAAGAACATACAAAATAAATTTAAATTCTTTGAGAGGGATCTGTAAAGATGTACCACAATTCAGAGACTCACAGCTCAAAATTATACCCACCACAGAAAACTGTCTAGTGAGGTTCTGTGCTATTTTCAAAAACATGAGCAAGAAGTAGACTTGTGCCACCGTGGCCTTCAGTTTGGATAGCAGAAGGTAGTTACATATATTTACATCCATCTAATAAAACTGCCCAATCCTGTCAACAATTATAGACATGAGAAGACTGGTTTACCCAGAAGTGTGAACAAAGCTCCATCTTTACAACTCTGCAAAGGATAAGAACCCCAGTACACTAAGGTAAATTACAAACACCTGACTTACAGCCTAGGCCCTTTCATAATGAAAGAAAAGGGCATCTTCTTATTGTCTAACACACTGAACGTTCAATAAATACCATAAACTCTCTGTAACTCATTTGACAAAATACTACTATGCTTTCCCCATGTGTTGCAAGAAGCTGTGAGGAAAAAAAAATGATGAAGCCAACTCCCAATTACCACTGTCAAAGCCAAGCTGGTGAAACAAGTCAGTCATCATCCTTCGGGGTATGTGGCATGTAAGGACAAGGAAAAGAAAACAATAGGAAAGCCCTCAGCAAACACACACACACACACACACACACACACACACACACATCTTAAGAAAAGGAAAATGAAAGTGATTTAATATCTTCTACATGGAGGAAGCTGAAGATGCAGCGAGCCTAGGATGAGATGTATAGTAGCTACTCAAATTTTTTAGTTGGTGGGAGGTAAATATTGTATAACCAGTCATATTTTGAAGTTCTACAGCTTTCCCCTTTCCCCACAAAACCCCCTAACCCACTCTACTCTAAAGCCTATAAGTGACAGAGGAAATAGAACATAAGATGAAGGGAAATGGCCGATGGGACATCAGAACACAAGTGCAGCTGCAATCACATCTCTAGAATACCAAAAGGTCCAGTTACCAAAGTACAGCTCTAAAAATCTGTATCAGACACCTTTCACATCCACATAAATCTCCCATCTGCATCCCTTTTGCATAAATCTTTTAAATTTAAACTCCATGCCTTATCCTAAAGCATGATTATCTAAAACTCATCCTATATATATGACACTATCCTTAACCTACACCACTGCTCCCGTCAGTGAAAGGCAGATTTTTTATGGGAGGTGGAAAGTGGAGGATGGAATACCATTGGGGGGTTGGGGTAAGAATACGTGCAAATACCATTGCGGCAGAGATACTGGAAACGCCACTTCCCTCACCACTTTTGCAAATTCTCTCCGTGCACTGCCCTCTTCCCCTCAACCAATCTCTCCTCCTTCCTCAACAATACACACACACGTGTCATAACCGACTGGTACCATCACCTTTTCTAGCATCCCATGCTACCTCCCATTCTCACTAACCCCCCACAAAGACAGTCACACATACACACAGAGCAGAAACTGTTGCCACCGCACCCTCCTATCTCAGTTAGTGCTTCTACCACCCAGCATCTAGCGCTTGTAGAAAGCTTAGTAACCAGGTACGTAGACACACTTACATACATGCACGCGCGCGCGCACACACACACACACACACACACGCGCGCGGTATGTGCCGCAAGGACACTGAAGACGCACCTGGAGGCTGGGTGTCCAGCGCTGCTGCCCCCTTGGTCCCTGTCACTGAGCGCAGCTGTGTAAATCCTCCGGTAGCGGTCGGCCAGGGCCCGGCCTGACAGCAGCAGCTGGTAGTGACCCCGGGAGTCCGCGGCCGGCAGCCCCAGCCCCAGCCCAGCGGCAGCCAAGGAGCCCTCAGGAACCGGCATGAACAGCGCCCCCGGCGCCGGGGAGGAAGAGATGGTGGCGGCTGGGAAGAATCCGTCCCCGCCGGGCCCCGAGGAGGCGGCGGCGGGGGAGGCAGTCGCTGAGCACATCATCATCCTCGCAGCCGCCGCCGCCGCCTCGTCCCCGCGGGCCGGGCAAGCAGACACGCGCGCGCACACACAGCCCTTTTCCAACGACGACGGCTCCGGAGGCGGCCTCTGGCTCCCGCAGCACGAGACTACAAAGACAGCGTCCTCCTTCTCCTCCTCCGTCTCCTCCTCCTCCCCCCTGCGCCGCCCTCGCCGCTACTGGGACCGCTCATCTAACCCCGCCACCTCGGGAGTGTGAGGAGGAGGCGGTGCCGCCGCTGCCGCCGCCGCCACCGCTGCCACCGCCGGGGCTACCCGCAATGGGAAGCTGCCGGCCGCACTGGGCATGCGCCACTCCTCGCACATGCTCAGTAACCCCAGGCCCTTTCCCTCCCCACCCCCCCTCTCGCCACCACTCCCTCCGCCTCAGGGCTTTGGGTGTGGGGAGGTTGAGTGGTGAGGAATCTGAAAGAAAGCCACTTCTCCGGGTTTTACTAGCAGCTTGAGGAAGAGTAAGGAAAGCGCTGGGAAGGCTGTCAGCTACATGCTATTGGCATCAGGTAAAGGGGTTCCCTCCAGGTGGGAGAACTTGGACCAGAAAGAGGAAATGTCCCACCACCAGGGAATGAGTGTCACGCACTCCTGCTACTTTTTTCTCAAAGGTTGTGCTGCCAACATGAAGATTTACTGGGAACAGTGCTGGGTAATTCAGAATCCAAGGCAAAGGAGGCCAGCTAAATTAGAAGTATCTCTGGCGATTTTCGTTTGTAGTTTTTATTATTAGGATTAAAATAGCTTTTACTTAAAAAAAAAAAAACAACAGGTAGTAAGCTAGTGCATTCTTTCTTTCTATGAAAGTAGAATTGACAGATATGTGAGTATTCACAAGCCAGAATCATTCCTAAATTCTTGTTCTCAACATTTCATCATAGCTAAACTTTAATGTGATAGTACTTTTCTTACATATTATGTTGACTCCACATTCATCCTTTAGAGTGCACACTTATCTCTTGGCGGTGGTCACTTGATGGCTCATCTTTTTCTGTCCAGACTTAACATTTCTAGAGATAATTCTCAAATATGACCTGAAGCTATCACTCTGGCTATTTGGAACATCTGAAAATGTCATATCTGCCAAAGATCTTATCATTGTTGTCTATTAAAATGTGACATTTGCTGAGTCCCTTGTGTCAAGCTGTTCTACTAGTCCCTTCTAAGTAAGTGCACTAGAAATGTATGTGCCACTGAACCCTGACTGCTACTAAGTTTTAGCCTTTTGAGACTCAGTTTGAAGAGTTTGCCTAATTTATACTCCTGTCATTTTAAGTCCTATCATTACCATTTTCTTTATCTACTTACTAGTTCTTAAATCTATGCTTTTTCCATAAATGTCCTCCTCCTCCTAAAAAAAAAAAAAAAAAGCCTTTTTAGTGTTTTCAAAAGTACAAACAATGAGTGGGGAAATAAATTAATTCTAGCTTTTGGGGGGAGAGAGTGCTGAAGCAGTGCATTTTACCTAGGGCTTTAACAGATGGAGATCGTTTTGGTTAAAAAAAAAAAGATAGCTACAAGCGGGATAATGAAAATATAGGGACAAAGGACTGGCATGGGAAGTTGGTGTTTTAGCGCTGTGAGTAGCCCTGTTAAACAGGTTTTGTACTTGTTTCCTCAACTATGAGCTCATAAACAAGAGCTTCTTGTTTATCTTCGTGTCTTCCTCAGCCCCTAGCCTAGAAACTGGCACATAGTAGGTCACCAATAATTATTTGTTACACTAAATTCCTGTCCTAATGCTTCAGCAGTTATAAACCTCAGCATTGAACAGGAAGTGCTCCAAACCTGTAGACAAGGTATAGAGGCAATGAAAGGCTAGTAGAGTTAAAGGCCTGAACAAGTATGAACTGCAAGGGCTCTTTACTGTTGAGCAGCCAGCCAGGTAGCCAAAAGGCTCTGACAAACCAGAATTTAGATCCTGACTTTGCTATTTGTATGCCTTTGGGCAAGTTTCACCCTCTGAATAGTGGTCAAAAATAATATTGCATGAGATTGTGGAAGGATTTCAAACATCTAGGATGTCCACCTTGGCACACGGCTTTTCACAAATTGTAACACGCAAAACAAAACATACTAGACTTTTCCTGAGGACGGGAATGATATATGTGTCTGTTCCCACGTTACATTCCCAGCTCCTAGCACAGGCTCTAGCCCTAAGCAGAAGGGAACCAGGTATTGGCTGAATGAATGAATGAATGAATGAATGTATGTTGCCTGCACAGAAAAGCATTTCCAGTTCAGGTTTAGGTGGTGGCTTGCGCAGTCTTTACCTTCTTGGAGTTTATAATGAGGATTGAACCCAGCGGCTGCACTGTTCTCAGAGTTCCTCCTATCCCTTAATTTCGCTTCAGTTTTCACCACAAGGCCCCTTTCTGAGCCTTCTGGGTACACGCAAAACCCGGTAACTGGATAATTTGCTAGGAACCCTGTTGTCGTTGAGTCGAGCAACTAGGCGTGCGCGGAGTCGCACACATGCTCACTTAGGTGGCCGAGAGTGGCGTTTCTGTTGCGGTTGGCCGCATTTCCTTCCACGGCAGTGGCAACAGCCGCTCCACTCTAAATTGATAGTCAATGCAGAGTTTTTTCTCCTCCTCCGCCTCCTCTTCCTGCCTGGGCACTGCGTGCTCCCTGGGCAATGCTACAGCTATTGCCGTGGCAGCTGGGCACTTGGGAAGGCTCCCAAGGGTTGGCAGGGAATGGAGCGCAAGCCGGGAACGAAAGGGCGTTAGGAATCACCCTTAATTCCACTGTCAAGGGGATTTGAAGGGAGGGTGGTCCCCAAGGCAAGTCGCTAGGGTCCACCTGAACCGTTGCTGCAGAAGGGAGATGTGGATTTCTCGCAACGTGCAAAGCAAGAGTCCCCGCCCCAATCCTGCGCTCACTGCTACTGGATGTCTTACACCGCCTAGGTGTTGAGATGGGGGTGGGGAGTCTTGTTATTACAGAAAATGCAGATTGAAAGAATATATAGAGAGTTTTGCTTTTGTTTTTCCAGCCCCAATGAGCGCCGCTCCTGTACTTTCCGCGCTGCCATCTTAGCTTTATCTTCTGGCCAGGCTGGGCGTGTGTGTGCCTTTGGTTCAGAGGGAGGGTGGAAGAGAGTGGGGGAGAGTGGAGGAAGCACTGGGCGGGTTGGGTGTCAGAATTGGCTAGACAGGACTTAAGGACGTCGCCCTGAAAGAATCACCCTCAAAGATTAACGCTGAACTAAGGCATCCTGACTTTGCCCATTTTGTAAATGAAACACATGCATAGTATTTTTTAGTCTTTGTGGTTGATAATCATGTTCATTTCTCAAAAGCATCTCTTGTCAACGATCATGTAAGACCCTGGCTTCTTCTTTCATAGGTATGATCACATATTTTGTCTCTTCCACTTGAAATAGCAAAGCTGGGAGTACAGTTTTCTGAACTCCAAAGATTTAAGATTTTTGTACTCTATATCTGTATCTTTTTGTACTCTAGCTTGTGTTTTTTTGTGTTTTGTTTTTTTTAAAGGAAGCCATCAGCACTGGTGTAGTAAATAGCAGGCAGAAACATAAATGAGAACAATGATAGATGTTGTTAATTTCATTTAAAAGGTTAATATTGTACCAATGCTATAGGATTACAAACACAGGAAGCACGCATATTATGAGGAACATCAAGACTACTGAAAATGTTGTGGTCAAGTCAGGAGTTTGGGTTTGTTTCCCAAATTTGTACAACAGTGTTGGAACATTTAAAAACAAAATTGGTGGGGCGCCTGGGTGGCTCAGTCCCTTAAGCAACTGACTTGGCTCAGGTCATGAGCTCCACGTCAGGCTCTGTGCTGACAGCTTAGAGCCTGGATCCTGCGTCTGATTCTGTGTCTGGTTCTCTCTCTGTTCCTCCCCTGCTTGTTCTCTGTCTCTGTCTCTCAAAAATAAATAAATGTTGAAAAAAATTAAAAATAAATAAAAAATAAAAACAAATTTGGTAGCTGAGACCATTTTAAAACAAACTTAGTAGCTGAGAACAATTTGGAGGGAAAAAATGCTCAAGTCTGAAGAGTGAAGAAATGTTTCACTCTTTGGTAACCTTACTTTAAGGACCCATGAGTCTACCTTCCTGATAAAATGACCACAAGCACTTTTAAATGAAAATTATTTTAGGTAATATATTTAATACTTCAGAATGAACAGAAAAAATTCAACATGGCTATTTAAATTTTTTTAAACAAAAATTACGTATTGGATCCCCTAGATATCTTGATGTCTTACTTTAAACAAATGTATTTTTAGAGCCTTGGAAGATTCAGTAATTTGTAGACATGAAGAGGCATGATTTTTTCTTTTTATTCATATTAGTTTCTAAAGATACAAATTTTATGTCTATGTTTTTCTATAAATAAAAAATTTAGATTCTAGGGAGCTTTAGGTAAATATGGATATTTCCAGCCCTGAAAAATTATTCTAAAATATTTTTTTATTTAAAAAAAAATTTTTAATGTTTATTTTTGAGAGAGAGAGTGAGACAGACCGTGAGCAGGGGAGGGCCAGGGAGAGGGAGACACAGAATTGGAAGCAGGCTCCAGGCTCTGAGCTCTGAGCTGTCAGCACAGAGCCCGAAGCAGGGCTTGAACCAGTAACCTCGAGAACATGACCTGAGCCGAAGTCGGACGCCCAACCAACTGAGCCACCCAGGTGCCCCAATTCTAAAATATTTTTAAGTGAATCTATTCTTTGAAGTATATGAAATTCAGTAGTGTATATGTATATGTATATGTATATGTATATGTATATGTATATGTATATGTACATATATATTTAAATGCAAATCATGTTTTAAAGATTTTATTGTTGTGATATATTTTAGACCAGAAGAAGCTTTCACAAATGATAAAGAAAGTCATATAAAGTATAATTGTTTGAAGGAGAAATGTAATAACCTTGCATTTTAACCTTGAAAACCTCAATGTAGTTTATAAATTATTAGGTTGGTCATTATTACTAAAGTTAAATAGTTTAATAATTAAATCATATCTCCCTAAACCCTAAAGGACTGTTGAAATTCTTATACATAATAGTAATTTTATCATATCAAATATATTATTTTGAAATATATTATTTATTTACAATAACATAATATGTTTAAAAATATATTATTTTTAAGATAGTTCTTGGCTAATCCAGATATCAGGATATATCTAAATCACTCTAAAATGATTATACTAGGCATGATCTTATTTTAAAGACATTTACCCTCTTTCAGGCTAAGTTTTCTCACCAATAATATGAGGGTAATAATAGCACCTACTTCATTAGATTCTTTGAAGATTAAGTTAAATAATATATATCAAGGACTTGCTTAGCACACCACCTGTCAGGCATAACTATTATTGTTAATAGTGTGTGTGGTCTCCCTTATTTGAGATGTGTCCCAACCTTTTGAGACAAACAGTTATACACTTTGAGTTATATACACTTGGATTTGGAAGTATTCTTTTTTAATGCTTATTTCTTTATTTTGAGGGAGAGACAGATAGTGAGCAGGGGAAGGGCAGAGAGAGCGGGAGATAGAATCCCAAGCAGGCACTACACTTACAGCTCAGAGCCTGATGCGAGCTTGAACTCATGAACCACAAGACCATGAGTTGAGCCGAAATCAAGAGTCCTACACTTACATGACTGAGCCACCCAGGTGTCCCTGGAAGTTATGTTTTTTAACAGAGCCCTATCCACAAACACAGATTTACTTCATCATGATATGACAGGAAGAATAGAATCCTAAGACTACTTGTTTCCCTAAAACACTCTGCTCTTAGATGATTTGTTAATTCACAAAACATATTGCTTGCTTTCATTAAATTCAGTGACTTTTTGGAATTCTAATGGTTACATTTTGACTAATAGTAGTCAAAACAGATTATAGTTTCTTCTCAAGTGGCTGGTGGCTATGGTACACCTCTGGAATCAAAACTTACATATATCATCCATGGCTCACATTCTCTGTTAGTTTATATGTAATTAGCATAAAAGTCTTAGCCCCACCTAGTTCAATTTCCTGTTTTGATCAATATTTTTACTTTTGTATTTCAAAAGTAAAAATAGGTTGATTTACTAATTCTTTATAATTAACTCTCTCAAAAAGATTTTGCCCCTCTCATTTGCCATTTATTTTTATTTTTATTTTTTTATGTTTTATTTAATTTTGAGAGAGAGAGTGGGAGAGGGGCAGAGAGCAAGGGAACAGAGGATCTGTAGCAGGATCTGTGATAATAGCAGTGAGCCCAATGCAATGCTCGAACTCGTGAACCATGAGATCATGACCCGAGCCAAAGTTGTATGCTTAACAAACTGAGCCACCCAGTGCCTGAAGTTTGTCTTTTAGACTGCACCAGAAGCTGTTTGAAAAGTTTTTAAAGCATATAATTCATGAAAAATAGTTCATACCTTCCTAAATTAATTTACGGTGACAGTATTTTCTTAGTTTAGACAAAATAATCATATCTGTATGATGTAACATTTCGGGAACTAAAGTATTTATGGGCTAGAGCAAAGGCAACATTGCTTCTGGAGAAAAACTCACTTCCACACAAGTATTCCTAAAGTGCACCCCTAAATGCAGGAGGGATGGTGTGCCGGTAATTTGCTTATTTCCTCTTGAGTCAATTCCTCTCCATTTCCCTGCTCGGTACAGCAAAGTGAGCCCTGCAAACCACATTTTTCAGGCTCCCTTGCCAGCTAGCTTCAAGTTAGATTAAGCCAATGGAGTGAGATGGATGATTAGTACGTGGGAAGAGGAGAGAAATCATGCTTCCCTTACCTACCACCATCGCTATCTCTTTCTGCTTTGGGCAACATCTCTGTGGTTCCAACTCCTGCTGGCAGCTTCTTCCATGTTCCAATTCCACCCAGGTAACCTCTGTTGTGGAACCACTTCTCATTGGGCATCCCCGGCTCCTGGAAGCTGGAAATAGCATCTCCTCCTTTGGTCTCTCCTGCCATAAGGATTGTAGTGGCTTCCTGCAGTTATCAATCTTTAGATGCCTCTGTCCTTCATTTGCCTTCTCAGCTCCTTCACTACTGATGCAATTAGTTCCTTATATTCAATTCCCTCTCTTAATTACTTGGCACACACTTTTCTGTTTTCCTGTTTGGACCCTAGTGATACAGATAGTCTTCTATCCAAATAGTAGTCTTGATTTGGCTTTTCAGCCAAATTATGGCATTTTATCATCTTGTATCTGGTCTTTAAAGCTTGTGCATATGACCTCAATCAGCAAAACAGAAACCTGATTTGAAAACCAAATTTATTGATTCACCACACCCATTTCAAATCTCCCTCTTCCTTGCCTGCCTCTACTTTAAAGACTGAAAAAAGTGAAATATTCTCTCTGTGAGCCTCTCCTACACTTAGGGTTGGCTTTAGGACACAATTCAGGCCAGCAAGATAAAGGAGAATCCATTCTTCTTGTTTCTGTCTCTCTTTCCACTTCAAAGGTGGGCAGGATGGCTGACATTTGTAGCTATGAGACAAGAGCTACAAGATAAAGGCCAAGAGCATCACTGACATTGGCCTTGACATTATAAAGCCATTGAACAAAGTTTCAAACTAATTTTTAATGCAAGAAAAAGAATTCTAAATTGTCTCAGCTACTGTTAATAAAGTATTTTTACTTGTAGCTAAAAATGTTCCTACTGGACATACCAGGTCCAACATCTTGTCAAAGAGTGTGTGCTCTCGCTAGCTTCCATGAGTAGTATGCCTGAAAGAAGAAATACTTATGAAAAAATAGTCAAAATCATAAAAATCCATTCATTCTCCCTGGGTCCTGAATTTTCTTGCTTTCTTCAAGTCAAACATCAGAAAGATGATCAGAAAGATCATGCCTTTGGATTTTTTTTTATGTCATGCCTTTGGATTTATTAAAGATTTCTACAGTGATGTACCTCTCAGATAACCTTGCAGGTCTGAGGCAGTTATTCCCCCAGCTGCTGGGAGTGATGACTGCTGGCTGCTCATAGCTAAGTCCCTTTTCATAAGTTGCTCTTGGCTTTAGGGAACTGTCTCACCCAAGATTTCACTCCATCCCCAGAGGAGCCTGCATCAAATAACTGGTGGATGTGGTGTACAAAGACCTGGACCTCTGGACCTTAATTCAAGATATTCTGAAGAGCCATCCCAGGTCCACAATTCTCCATGGAATTAGCTAAGGCCTTTGTTGCAACTGCACTGCAATTCCATTTCTTTCTCTCTTGGCCCATCCTGCTTTTCTCACTCATTCACAAGCAGTGTTGTTAAAAGCACTCCACAATAAATTTCCTGCATGCAAGTCTCCATTTCTGTTTCCCAGGGAAACTGACTTAAGTCAGTTGGTATGGGGAGTGGTCTGAAGAAGTGAACTCTAAAATGGGATGTTGGATGGGGTGCCTGGGTGACTTAGTTGGTTAAGTGTCCAACTTTTGGTCCTGGTTCAGATCATGATCTCACGGTTTGTGAGATCGAGCCCCACGTCAGAGGCTGCTTGGAATTCTCTCTTCCTCTCTCTTTGCCCTTCCCCCATGCTCCCTGTCTCGGTCTCTCTCTCTCAAAATAAGTAAGTAAACTTCAAAAACAAAACAAAGAGGGGCTCCTGGCTGACTCAGTCGATTGAGTGTCCGACTTCAGTTCAGGTCATGATCTCGCAGTTCGCAAGTTGGAGCCACTCGTCAGGCTCTGTGCTAACAACTCAGAACCTAGAGCCTGCTTCAGATTCTGTGTCTCCCTCTCTCTCTGCCCCTCCTCCACTCACGCTCTCTCTCTCTTTCTCTCAAAAATAAATAAAAACATTTGAAAAATATTTTAAAAAATAAAATAAAATGGAAAGTTGGAACTGGATCGTCCACTGGTTGGTTGGCAATGGGAACCACATCTGTGGTGGACAGTTTGTAAGGTGATCCCCTGATCTCCATCTCCTAATATACCTGCCCTTGTATAAGCATTTCCCCGTGTGTGTAGTTGGGACCTGAAAATTTCTTCTGACCAATAGAATATGGCAAAAATGACAAGCTGTACAAGATTACACATATGTAATTAAGTTAATATTATATCATCACTTCCATCTTGCTGGAGACCCCCTCTTCCTTTGAAGGAACTTCAAAGGACTTTGAAGGAGCAAGCTGCCATGTGTGAGCCACCACACAGAGAGGTACACAAGGCAAAAAGTTGATGGTAGCCTCTGGCTAACAGCCCATAAGGACTGAGTGCCTCAGTCCAGCAGCCTGCAAGGAACTGAATTCTGCCAAAAACCATATGACTTTGGAAGTGTTTCCTTTCTTAGCTGAGTCTCAGATGAGATTGTGGCCCCAGTGGACACCTTGATTACAGTCTTGCAGAGGACAAAGCTAAGCCCTGTCCAGTCTTCTAATGTACAGAAACTGTCAGATAGTAAGTGTGTGATACAGTCAACCACTAAGTTTGTGACAATACTGTTGTGCAGCAACAAAAAACCCAGTATGTCATCACTGGTGGTAGACTGAGCATGACAGCTCTGAGATGGGTAGAACTGCATAATTGCTGAGACTCACTGGGGGTGAACTAAGGTGGGAGAGGTACAAACAGGATGCACTTATAAGTATAATAGCCCAAGCTTTTGAGAGGCTTATGGAAAGTGTTCATTATAAAGTCATTAAAACTAGATTACTCTTGCTAAGCACCATAGATGCACTAGAGAGAGAGACAATGAAATGCTGAAAATTAGGATTCCAGTGGTCTGAGTCTTGTCCGACATCTACAAAGTAAAGGGTAAGTTATCACATCTCATACTTCCTACCACAAAGAAGGAGGGACAACACTTTCTAGGCTTCTCTGGGTCTGTAGGCATAATATTTACTTGAGAATATTGCTCTGACACATTTCCTGAATGACACAGATACCTGCCAAGAACAATGCAGTACTGCCTAGAACAATGAAGGGCTCCACATCATCTCTTGACTTTAGGAAAAGCAGTTTTGCTTCTTAGGTCATACAACATGACAGAGCCTATGATATTAGATGTATCAGTGGGAGAGAAATATGCTGCCGAATGAATGGGAAATTTCCATGGGAAAATCACAAAGAAAAATCCAAGGGTTCTGGAGCAAGGCAAAAACAAATTTAACAACAGCAACAACAAAAATCATACACTTGAAAAATGGCTTCTGGTAGGCTATTTGGGCACTGATAGAGACAGAGCATCTTACCATGAGATGTCAAGTGGCTAGAAGTACCCATCAGGAGCTGAGTTTTATCAGTCCCATTACCTCATAAGGTCCAGTGGGCCCAGCAAAACCTATGGTAAAATATAAGTAATATATCCAAGATTGGGCATGAGCAGGGACAGAGCACAAGTAAGCTGCATGAATGGGTGGCCAGCTCCTGTGTCATCAACCATTATTGCAATGAGACCTGCCTCTAAGCTTAAACATATGGCTGCATGGGTTTAGGGAGTCCCTTAAGACTAACTGGTGGAGGAGAAAAGAAGCTGAGCTTGGTCTAAGTGCAGGTTAACTTGGTAAGTAGTTACAACTGAAATGAACTGCTTCTATACTGTGATCTGATAGTGATAAGGCAAAATCTTTCCAATAGTTTGCACTTCATGCATTGCCTAGGATCATCCATTTTGCACATAAAGAGCAGTAGCCTGAAGTAAGACTCATAGGTAGCGGCAGATGGCTTGGGTGTTTGGTAGGGGCCTGGAAGTAAAAAGATTGAAAGATTGGGAAGGAAGGCTATGGAAGAGACATGAGAATGGACCTATGGGAGTGGGCGTGAAGTGTGGCAGTCTTTGAATCAAATCACACGATGATGCCTGTCAGAGAACATTCCATCATGACAGAGACAATGAATGGCCACATAGACAGGATGACTCTGCTAGTTGATAATTAGCTAACCTCTGCTTTTGTTCACCCACTGGGGGCACAGAGAGCACACACAGAGTAGCCATGGTGCAGAGATGGAGGTTATGCACGGAACATATAGTTCATGCTCTCCCTTAACAATGCTAATCTAGCTACTGCAATAGCCAAATGTACAACCTGCCAGCAAAAGAGACCAACACTAGCCCTTAATACAACATGATCCCTGAAGGAGACCAAACAGCCACTTGCAAGAAGATCTATTACATTCTACCCTGGAAAGGCCAGTGATTCAACTTGGCTGGAAGTGATACGTATTCTGCTGTGGATTTACCTTCCCTGCCCACATTGGCCAGAACCATCATATGAGGGCTTACAGGGGCGCCTGAGTGGCTCAGTCAGTTAAGCGGCCGACTTGGGCTCTGGTCATGATCTCGCGGTCCGTGAGTTTGAGCCCCGCGTAGAGCTCTGTGCTGACAGCTCAGAGCCTGGAGCCTGTTTCAGATTCTGTGTCTCCCTCTCTGTGACCCTCCCCTGTTCATGCTCTATCTCTCCCTGTCTCAAAAATAAATAAAACATTTAAAAAAATTTTGAAGGCTTACAGAGTTCTTTCACAAATACGGGATTCTGAAAAGCACTGTCTCAGACCAAGAGGTTCGCTTTATAGTAAATGATGTATGGCAGTAGATATATGTCTGTGGTAGACTAAATTATGATCCCTATCTAAAATTATCCATATTGTAATCCTTAGAACGTGTGAATATGTTACCTTACATGGCAAAAGGGGCTTTGCAGATGAGATTATATTAAGGATCTTTAGATGAGGATTATCGTGGATTATCCAGAAAGTTCCAATGTAATCACAAGTGTTCTTATAAGAAGGAGGCAGGAGGGTCAGAGTGAAGGAAGACAGTGTGACAATGGAAACAGAATCAGAAAGGATGTGATGACAAGGAGAGGAGAGGAGAAGAAGGGGGAGAGAGAGGAGAGAGAGAAAGATAGAAAGAGATTTAAAATTGTTATGCTGCTGACTTTGACTATGGAGGAAGGGCCATAAACCAAGGAATGCAGTAAGCCTCTAGAAGCTGGAAAAGACAAGGAAATGAAGTCTTCCCTAGAGCCTCTAGAAGAAACATAGCTCTGCTAACATCTTTATTTTAGGACTTGTGACCATCAGAAATGTAAGATACTAAATTTGGTTTCTTTTAATCCAATAAATTTTGTTACAGAAGCAAAATGAAACAAATACAATGGCCATTGGATCCACTTATCCTACCACATAAAGTGCCACCCAGAACTTGCTGTTGATAGAATTGAAGGTACAATTAGGGCACAAGCTATATATAATAACCTTAAATTAACAGCTATTACATGGTATAGTGTCCCTAATAGATAGAATATATGAAATCAAGAACACAAAGTGAAAGTAGTAATGGCTCTACTCCAAGCAAACCCTTAGAGAATATGTGCTTTCTGTCCTGCTTGGACTCTAAAGTTCTAGAGCTCCTAGTTCCCAATGGTCTGCTTTCACCAGAGGACACGGTAAGAACCCCACTGGACTTTGAATCCTGGTTGCTTTCAGTCACTTCAGGCTCCTCAGTCCAAGAGACCAACCGAACAAAAATAGAGTCTCTTTACTGGCAGGAGTAAATGACCTATGCCATCAGAAGTAGATAGGGCTACTATTCCATATGGAAGCAGGGAAGAGTATGTATAGCCCTTAGGCAAGACACAGGCATATCTCTTGACACCCCCTTATACAATTTTGATGTTAAATGAACAAGTACAGTCCACATGGCCTGAGAAGGGCATGGTGACTAGCATCCCAGGACTCTCAAGTATGAGTATGGGTGACCCTCCAAGGTAGGCCACCTAGACTAGCAGAGGTTCTGGCTGAAGGTGAAGAAAATCTAGGACTGGTAAGGAGGAGGGTCATTATGAATTTCAGCTGTAGCATTAAGACTCTTTGTAGCAACAAGGACTGTGGTTTATCCCACTTATTTTCCTCTTTTAGGTTTCTGCAGAAAAAAGAACCAGAATCCTGGATATGGGGTGAACTCTCTAGAGAAGCAGATAAAATTGAGCAATGGTAGGAGTGAACTGAAATGGATATTATAGTGTTTGCCCTGATTGCCTACCATTTTGGGATTGAGTCACTTATGTCCCAGTGGTTAGAGGTGCTGGCTACTGACAGCTCACAACTGAGCCCTTCCTTCTCTGAGCATTGTCCTCAGCAGAAGGTTGTTGCTTGGACCATGGCTGTGTCCCCTCCCTGAGGTGCAGTTTGCTTCAGTGACTTAACATTGTAGTACAAGAACCTAGCCTTGTTACCTTAATTTGGGGACAACTCCACAGGTCTTCCCAGTTCCATAGCTCTCCCTGGGTTTGGCTGATGCTTCTCTTCTTAACTAATCCTCAGTTCAGCTTCTCCCTCTACCTAAACTTGCTTTCCTCACCTTTTTAAAAGGTTTTATTCCTAAGTGTACTCTCTAATAAACTTCCTGCATGCAGGTTTTTGTTTCAGATTTTATTTCCTGGGGAACTTAGACTAAGACAGTTACTTTGATTTAAAAGATACAAATTTTTTCATTGCATTTGCTTGAAATATTGATGGCATTATTCATGATATGCCACGTTCCAAATTTTATCTTACAATTAAGTACTCAAAAAAATTGCTTTCCGTAAAACCTGCCCTTTTTTTTATTAATAAAAATTTCATAATTGATCATGATTCCCTTTACACTTGCCTACTGAGAAACAGTAAATTTGGTGTTTGCTACAGTCCTTTCTCAGGTTGAGATGAAAAAAATTATAAAACTGTTTATAGCAAATGGAAGCAAAAACTTATGTTTATTAAACTAATGGCTAAGCAAGGAGAGAGAGCTTAACATAAAGCCAAAGAAGCTCTCTTCTCTAAACACCAGATATTAACAGTTTTAGCCAGGGCACCTGAGTGGTTCAGTCGGTTAAGTGACAGACTCTTGATTTCAGCTCAGGACATAATCTCACAGTTAGTGACATTGAGTCCCACATCGGGCTCCATGCTGATAGTGCATGGAGCCTGCTTCTGATTCTTTCTCTCCCTCTCTCTCTCTGCCCCTCCCCTCCCTCTCTCTGCCCCTCCCCTGTTCATGCTCGCTCGTTCTCAAAATAAATAAAGTTAAAAATAAAAATAAAACAGTTCTAGCCATCCACACACTTTAATACTGGTAGGGTAGTCCTCCTTACATGATAGGGAGGAGACATGTGCTCCCTGAAGGTACCTAACTCCTAATTGGATGAAAGGAGAAAGGGGTTAGGGCTATACCTGCCCAATTTCTACTTCCTAACTCAACAACGAGATAAGGAACTGTACCTCCCCTATCCATCCACCTTCTGTCATCATTGCTTCTCCCGATGATAGAACATATTGGGCACAATGAACAAAAGACAACAGTTAGGCAATTATTGTTGTAGTTTAGCATGACCTGTTGAGGGCCTCAACAAAGGCAGTCAGCATAGAGGAGACAGGACTATTCAAGAGGTGAGATGCACAGGAAAAAGTGATCTAATGTGGAGGGTGAGAGAAATGGAGGATCCTAATGTGACTCCCAGATTCTGGTGTCATTCACTGAGGTGGGAACCCAGGAAAAGAGGTTGTTTGGGGATAGGAAGAGTGCTGTTTATCTTCTCAACGTATTTCTTGGTCTGAAAACTAAAAGAATGCTTTTAGAGGATGTGATAACTCCCCCACTTACACACATTCCTCTGCCATTGATTTTCAGTTCTGTCTACACAGCTGTCATCTTTGAAAACTATACTATATTCAATGAAATATTATCTGGCAATAAAAATGGACACATGCTACAACATGGATGAACCTTGTAGGTGATATTCTAAATAAAAGAAGCCAGACACAGAGATCATATATTGTATGATTCCATTTATATGAAACATCCAGAATAGACAGATCCATTGAAACAAAGTAGATTGTGGTTGCCAGTGGCTGGGGGGAAAATGGGGATGGGGAGGGACTACTTAATGGGTATGGTACTTTGGGGGAGGCAGGGGAATGTGATGAAATTCCATGTGTTCTAATATTAGATTGTGTGGATGATTGCACAACTGTGAATATACTAAAAACCAAAGAATTGTACACTTTAGATAAGTATGAATTTTATGGCATATGAATTATATTTCAATAGAACTTATTTTAAAAATCTGTTTCAATGCCTTCAGTGATTTTGTGTTAAAGTAATTAAAGCTAGTTGCCACAACTAACAAACCTCATGAACTGCTTATTCCCTTTACTCTTCAAAGCCATTCTCCTCCCTTCACTGAACAGCTTTGTGCCTCAGAAGGCTAAAGCTCCAGAACACTGTATCACCTGTGCTCTCTCAAGGTTGTGTTCTGATTGGGTTTGCCCAATGGGGATACCCTCTCAGGACACTGAAGGACAGGAGAAGAGGAAGGTAAAGGTATTTTTCTGGCTCTACGCCCTTCTTCTGGCAGCGGCAATGCCCCTTCATGACTGGAGTTCCTGCTGGGCAGTTCTTCCTCCTTGGCACTAGCCCTCTATTTCCTGATAACTCTATTTCCTCTCTGTTGTAGGAGTGGGAACAGCTTCCTGACTCCCATGTTTCTCCCCTTACCCTGTCTATG
Organism: Panthera tigris; assembly: GCF_018350195.1. Lineage (NCBI taxonomy): Eukaryota > Metazoa > Chordata > Mammalia > Carnivora > Felidae > Panthera > Panthera tigris. The sequence goes on from NC_056660.1 coordinate 50,945,783, forward strand.
CCTCTGAAAGGATTTCCTTCATTAAAGTCTCTTAATCTGAACCAGCTGGGATGATCTGGTAGAACTCTGATCAGTACTCCCCACCACCCTCCCCCAAACCTCAGTGGCTTACCACGATAAAAGTTTACTCCTCATCCATTTGATATAAGTCAGATAGCCCTCTTTTGCCATCTGGACCTTGTGGCATCCAACATAAGTCAGGGAAAGAGTGAATTAGAAGCTTTCAGGAGATGCTCTCTAAGGCTAGCTAGGCTGACATCTATCCTACCCATATCTAATGCCCAGAACATGTCACAGGGTCCCAAACTAACTGCTACAATACTGGTGTGGTAAATATATGGCATTATCTATGACTGGTACTCAGAATTACCTTGACATCTAAATGAACTCTATAGCAAGGCATGAAAGATATGTTACCATCTGGCCCTAGCCTACCTTGTTGCCTTTATGGCTGCTAGTGCTCCATGCCATGCCTTTGCACAAGCTGTTTCCTCTGCCTGCCTGAGTTTTCATTCTCCTTCTTCTCCATCTGGGTCACTTCAGAACTCAGCTCAAAAATTAACTTCTCCAAGAAACTTATACTGACCCTTCTCGGGGATGATTTAACTACTAGTCCTTCATGGTGCAACCGTAATGCCAGGAAAACATCTCCATCATAACATTTATCACTCTATGTTATCATTTCATTTATTTCTTCATCTTGTTAATTGAGCTGTGAGTTTCTTGAAGGCATGGGTTGTATTTCATTTCTACCTTTCCCAGTACCTACCATTGTAGTCACTATACAAATAATCATTTTAGTTAGTGGTGCTTAGAAGAGTTAGTACCATCCCCCCAGAGAGAATTTTGGAAATTTGTGGACATGTTTTTCATTGTCATAATAACTAGGAAACCCTACTGACATTTAGGTTTTGGGCTAGAGGTAATAAACATCCTGCATTATATAGGACAGTCCCTCACAGTGAAGAACTCTTCCCTGTCCTGCAAGACTTTCAGATGTACTACTGAATCTTCAAATAGATGAAAAACCTGTTTATATCGGCCTGAATCTGGAACCTAATTCAGATTCACATGTAAATGCTGTTTTGGTTGTCTACTGCTCTATAATCAAACAACCCAGAAGTTAGAGAATTAAAACAGCACAGGTTTATTACCTCCTAAATTTCTGTGGGGTAGCTGGCTCAGTTAGCACATTCTTCTCTTCCATGTGATGTTGAGTGTTGCTGCACTGAATGGGCTCAGTGGGGCTTGATCATCCAAGATATCTTACTGTCACCATTGAGAGTTGACCTGGAGCTGTCAGTTTGCACCTCAGACCTCCTTCATAAGGTCTCTCCATGTGGCTTGGGCTTCTCCTAACATGGTAGCTAGTTCCCAAAAGGTGACACATGGAGACTGCCAGTCCTCTTCAGGCTTAGGCTCAGAAGTCCCAGAATAACACTTAGGCTGCCTTCTATTGGTCAAGGCCAGTCCAAGGTGAGGACAAACCAACTCTACCTCTTGAAGTGAGAGGCAGCTTACCTACATAGGGAGGAGAAGAATACTGAGGGCCATTCTTCAGAGAGTAGCTATCTCACACACTAAGTGATTTTTGTATAGTTTTAAAAAATATATATTTTTACATATTATATATTAATGTATATTTATATATTTATATATATAAATACAGCAAAGGTATAAACCAAGTGGAATTTGACCTTTGTTTTGTTTAGCATGTTATTTTATTGTATTTAAGACACCAATATACCACACCTACATCAGTCTGTCTTTGCACTTGTCACATTCATGGTGAGTCAACATTTAGATTCAAGTGTCTGATTACTTCTTTGTCTTCTAGTGAAATCTTGCTAAAGTGTGTGTGTATAAATATATATATATTTCATTTTAGTTGAGGCATATCTATATATTAAAACATAATATTTTAAAAAATACATTTATAAAATATTTATAAAATAATCTATTTATATATTTATTTTATTTGTTAAATATATGTAGTCAGTATAATTATATATAACACCAAAATATTTGTAGATAGATAGAAGCGTAGATAGAAACAAACTTTCATTTTAGTTTTCCTTTAAGTCAGGGCATTGTATTGTTTTTTGTTACATATAGAGATAAGTTGTAAGTTATTAATTTAATATCAGGATATTAAAGAAGTTGTCATACAATATTTGCTCTAAGGACGAGGTGTGGCAATAAAGTTGAAAAATTACTTATCTGTGTGACTGGAGCTGATACTCTAGCATTCCTTTTTGGTTTTTGTATTTGTCTTCTCTAGATACAAATCAACTCAAATCTCTAAACATAATATGAGGAATATGAATAAATTAATGAATAAGTAAATAGTTCTGTGTTTTTTTCCAGTTATTAAAATGTATAATTCTCATAGAATATATAGTACTTATCTTCAAAACTGATTTTTCTCCCACAGAATTAGTTCTTTGTTATTTTCTAGTTTGAACCAGGTTACTAAGAATGTCTAGATAATGTGTCATAACAACAGTTATATTTTATTGGTGTACCTTAATAAGAACAGTTTCTTGATTTATTTACCATATAATCATATTTTTGGAATAAGATGGAAATTACACATAATGATTTTAGATTACTGACATCGCAAATTACTTCACATCATATTAAGGTGTTCTGAAGGAAAAAAAATGTATCATTAGACTTTTTAGTGAAGCAAGCCTATGTATAAATATATTTATCTCCTAACTTTTCTTAAAATATTATGTTGAATAAATATTGTACTTAGAATGTATTTACTATCTGGGGCACCTGGGTGGTTCAGTTGGTCAGGCATCCAGCTCTTGATTTTGGATCACGTTACTATCTCACAATTCGTGGGATCAAACTCCATGTCAGGCTCTGTGCTGACAGTGCCAAACCTGCTTGGGGTTCTTTCTCTCTCCCTCTGCCTCTGCCCCTCCCCTGCTCATTCTCTCTCTCTCTGTCTGTCTGTCTGTCTCTCTCTCTCAAAATAAATAAATAAACTTAAAAAATATATTTACTATCTGAAACTAAATTCTGTAGAGCTATAAGTACTGATAATCTGTTCTCTGTCATCTACTGCTTAAGTAATACATTACTCTATATTCAAGGATTTGTTTTCTAATGCTTATACTTTCACACCGAAATATATAAATGGGTCTTTGATTATTAAATCACTAGCATTTTCCGTAATATGATTTTTAAAACAAGTAGACAAATAACAAAAATGAAATAAACTCCTTTAATATTCTTTGCTGTGGGGTCTGAAAAATGCTACCTTCTTGGTCTGGTAAGCAGAGGATACCCTCCTAGTTTTTGGATAAATGTTAAACATTTGTTCTGGTAGACATATAATGCCCTGGCTAATCTGGGAGACCGGTAATGCCCTCCTGATCTGGTGCTACACTCTTGATCTGGTTGGCAGATTCTCTCCTCCGGGCTGGCAGACACATGTTACTTCCTTATTAGATAGATGCTACTTTGCTGGTTTAGTAGACAGATGTTGCCCTTCTGGTCTGGTAAGCCAGTAGAGAACCAAACTCTCAAACTAAAATAGTCCTGTAAATCATCACTCCGCTCTGCGTAGGAAACAGAGCAATGATTCTGCTTGTTACCACTGGGCTAAAGCACAAATGGCCACTGAGAAGTATATCATGGAAAGGGTAGAAGAGACATAATTACTTAACTACTGTTGCTACAATAGGCTCTGGTAAACACTATCATTTTCCTTCTTAAACTATTTTAAGGAGAGGTAAGAGAAATCCAGTTTCACATCAAGCTTTATCTTCATGATTTATAAAACTGAATACTGGTGTGGGAACCCCATGAGTGTTTGACCACAAAGAGAAAATCCCCACCCTAAGCCAACCACTATGTCTACATCAATTTTAGTATGGGGAACTAGGTCAGCCTCAATTCTAATGTGGCAAAAAAAAAAAAATAGTTTGACTCCTTATAAGTACAAATAGTGACTAAAACACTGCCAACAATCAATGTTTAAAGCTATTACAAATATTTTTTTGGCATACTCTTTTGTCACTGCTTATTTTTTCCCCACACAAATCATAAAGTCTTTTTTCAGTGTGTTAAAAAGCTTACTTAAACTTTGTATCAAAGAAAATGTAACAAAAAGCCAAATAATAGTAAATTTTAAAATCAACCCACCAATATTGTTTATAATACAGGTACATAGATTGTTTGAGATGATATCTCTGACATTTAAAAACTTATCCTTATTTCAAAGGAATATAAGTTCAATCTAAAAATGAACATTAGACTGTTCTAAGGATCTTTACAGAATGCAAGAGAAAATTAATTCTGTTGACAAACAGAAATAATGCCTTAAAGTGTGTGTGTGTGTACAATATCTTGCCCAATGAATTCATTTTATAGCCACCAGCATAAAACTGAGCACCACCCCTGAATTTCTTTTCTTTTCCCTGACGTAAAAACAAAAAATAGTACAAAAGAAAGAATCAACTTCCTGTCCTATTTAAGAAAAGTGCATCCCCCAGATCAAAGTATAGCATGAGATACACTTAAAAATTATAAATACATTAGTTGGTAGTAGTATTGCAATTCCAATATTCAGAATACTGGTTATTTAATGGATTTTCACTTATTAAAGTTATTACTTTTCATAATTGCACGAATCTGATAACTATTGAATAAACTATCTAAACTATATGAATCCCACTTTTATGATTCCATACTTTACATAATTCAGGATAGAACAATACATTTGTAGAGCACCACGTTAACAGTTTGTCTGGTATGAAGTAAATTTGTTGCCGTGTGAGTTTGTGGTGTAGCCCTATTAATAAATTTAAAAGGGCAGAATACTTCCAGGCCATTGTACTGTTTAATTTATTTGGCTACTTTTATATGGCTAACATTCAGTAAGAAAACAGCTCCAGTTCAAAACGTGAAATAATTGAATTAGAGAACTAAAATGGGAGAGGATAAGTTATAAAGATAACTAGAGGTTTAGCAGAATTTTGCAGTATCAATGGGAACATTCCATTCTTGTCCTTTCCCTCTTATTCTACACACAAGAATCATCACTGTGGCATCTTATGCTTTATGAGTATGATAAATTATTTGTTCAAAAGAACCTCAATAATCTGATTCATTGTCACTGTCTCTTTCTCAAGAGGGTGAACTTGGAAAGTAGTGACATTTAAAGTTTGTTGCTTATTACCAGCTCTGGTAAAATGCTTATTTACTTACAAATCTTCAGGTATGCACACATGCATACATGCATGCATGGGTAGATACCTAGTTGAGGACGAATGAAAATAACTGGCTTACATAAATTTTCAGTTGATATTTGGCTATATTTATTACATGTCTTTATATTTAGGATTTTCTAAGTTGTACTTTATAGCTTATTGTCTTTTTAAAAATACAATTTCTGTAGCAGATAAGCTAAGATTAAGATCTCATATTTGTATAGCATGTGATAGTTTTAAATATAATTTCCAAAACATAGTTGCAAATAATGAAGTATCATCATTCTATTCTAGATGAGACAACTAAGTACAGAATGGTTAAAAAATGTGCCCAAGGTCACAAAATTAAGATATGGTTGAGTGCTATATTTCATTCTATTATCATTTCCCATTATATTTTAAAATGGCATTTAGAATAATCTCTAAACTATTATATATATGACTTTCAAACTGAACTTGAATGAATTCTTTTTAAACAACTTGGGCACATTACTTAACCTCTCTTCCAATATTTTATTTTATTTTATTTTATTTTATTTTATTTTAATCTTTTAAATTTTACTTAAACCCAAGTCAGACCCTCAACATCCTCATCTCTGAAATGGAGATAGCAGTAAGTAGTACCTGTCTACAGGATTGTTGTGAGCCAATTCTTGGAAACTCATACCACAGAGCTCAGCACACAGTAAGTGCTCAGTATTTAAATATCGTGATTACAAAGACCACTGATCTTTATAGCCTTTTCCTTCATCCATAAATAATACTGCTTTTCAGGGGGATGGCCTCGATTTTCTGAATTCTAATTCCATTTTCTTTCCTTCAGTAGGTCTTCAGTTTCATATATTAATGGTAGATTTCTTTCATTCTGCCTTCCATACTTTTATTTATGTGTGTGTACTATATGTATATGTTTATATACCTACTTGGAATTTCTTTTTTAATGAATTGCCTGTTCAAACCTTTTGCTGTTTTTTTATTGGGTTATTTGTCTGTTTGGATCCTCTAAGAAGCAGATGCCAAGCTGAACATATACAGAGACGTTTGTTATTAATTATAATTGCATTTCAAGCTTTATGGAAAAAAGGGTGACCTTTTAGTAGAATAGTAGAATGTAATAGGGAGGAGAGCATTCTTTTCTGTTTGTTTGTTTGTTTACTTGTTTTTTCCTTTCTGCAATGAAACTTTGTGTTGCTATTGCTTTAGCTGGCTATGCTGTAGTGGAGTATTTGTCAGTCTGGGGTGGGAAAGATACTGATATATGTGTCATCAGTTTATGAGATCCTTTGTTACATTATCTTTTAAGAGTAGCATCCATTTTAACAGTTGATTTATGATTTGTTAATGTTGAAATGTAAAACTGCCACCGTTATATTTTCCTGTTTCTGATTTTATGTCAGCGAAACAATTGGTTGCCTTCAAAATTTGAAATTAAAAATGTACAATTGTTTCTAAAATAAAAAGAAGAAGAAGGGTAAGAGTCCTTTGGCATAAACAGTGAAAGCCTCTGATTTTAGTGCTGATTTGACACCTGTGAAAGGAGAGAAGGAAGAAAAGATGACTATATTGGAGTCCCTCATTGCAATGCAGCTCTGAGAAAATATCAACCAGGCCAATAATGCCTGTCAGAGAAGTCCTATTGTGAGTGGGAATGGTTAGGCCCTAGTACCCTGCCTTGCTCAGTTATTGGCCAGGAGCAGACCTAGAGAGACTGGCCTTGGTGTCAATACTGCAGTGGATCCAAAAATGTTGCAGCTATTCTACTAACTACCCTTCTTATTTATTTGTTTGTTTGTTTTCAATTTTAATTCCAATATAGTTAACATACAGTGTTATGTTAATTTCAGGTGTACAATACAATGATTCAGCAGTTGTGCATTGCTTGGTGCTCATCACAATAAGTGTACCCTTCAATTCCCATCATCTATTTCACCAACCACACTTTTTGCCATAGTTTCTCTTGAAGGGAGATCATAGTAATATACCTCCAAAGCCACCACAATTGCCTAGTGTTTTCTCATGGATACTAAGGAATCTCTTACATATTTTAAATATGAATCCTTCATTGGTTGCAATAAAGGGCTGATTGGTTGCAATGGCTTGTCTGTTGACTTTGAGAGCTCATTCACAAAAAGAATTATTTGCCATTTGTGGAATCCGGCTCTTAGTCTTCTTTGCTTCATAGGTTACATAATATGTGGCATCTGGAGTATTCTAAAAAAGAACTTCTCCATCTAAGATTATTGCAAACCTTTTTCATGTGGCACCTCTTGCCAAGTTCCATTACTACACGTCTCTGATGCACATAGAAATCTGCATGGCTGTGAGTTTTTTTAAATCAAATATCTGCTACTAGCTTGCATTATGTTTTTGGAGAGTCTATCATCCACACACTAATTAAGCAGTACAGTCCATTTGTACTAGAATGGGGACTTTTCTTGTTGCCTGAGCATTGGGCTAGGGATTGCTTAGGGGACACAGAACTGGCTCTGAAATAACTGGTGCCCACCATTCTTTCTCAGTCTATATGAGAAGTCTGAGAGTCAGGACAATGAAAGACAGTCAATGGTTGTCAGTGGAAGTGGTAGGGAGGAGAGGGTGCTAAGAGAATTTCTTCCAACAATTGAAAATAACAGGCTAGAAGAAGAGACTGCCATTCCGTTTCCTGGTAGACATCTTTGTTGGGAGAAAATTCTTCCCATTCTTCATGAGTCTCTCACATATCTGTATGTGTTACAAATTAAGTATGCACTACATTTTGTTCTGGTTTACTTTTTAAAGAACATTTGTATAGCAAATGGTCTTGGAAGTTAGGGATAGTGTCTCCCTCCAGAGCGAAGGGCAAGAATGCTTACTGTCTAGTGTAATGAAGACGTCTTCTTTGGGAGCAAAGGTCAGGCTCACCAAGTGCATATCTTAAAACATTTGGGTTCCCTAAGCTGAAAGTTCTTTTTCTTCTTTATTTTTTTTTTCAATGTTTATTTTTGACAGAGAGAGAGAGAGAGAGAGAGAGAGAGAGAAGTCAGGAGAAGGGCAGAGAGAGAGGGAGACACAGAATCTAAAGCACACTCCAGACTGAGCTGTCAGCACAGAGCCTGATGTGGGGCTCAAACTCATGAACCATGAGATCATGATCTGAACCAAAGTCAGAGGCTTAACCGACTGAGCCACCCAGGCGCCCCTCAAAGTTCTTCTTCTGAAATGCAGCCCATTTCATGTGCAGGTGTCATCTGGCCCTCTTTCTGACCCCATGTGGGAATTGGGGGTTGGGAAAACAGCACAAAACTAGTGATGCTGTGGCTACACCCTTGCCATGAGTTACAATCTACTCTTCTTCTCTGATGCAGGAGTCTTGTGTTTTCTACCAGCATTCTTGAAGCTGTGACAGACTAACTTGTTAGCTTGCAAGTAATATAGTCTCAGGTTTTTCACAATTCTTAACATTCTGCTTAGGCAGTGGGTTTGTATTGCTTTTCCTCTGTGCTTATCTGAACATAAGAAAAGGGAATTGGAGAAAGATGGCGAGACAAAAGAAATTGAATAGACCAGATTTTACATAACCACCATTGGATGGAGTACACAAATTATCTATTGCCATAGTAATGTTGCACAACAAACAACAATTAAATTTTAGTGACTACAACAGCAAACAATTTATTTCACCCAAAAATCTGATAGATTCAACTGATATGAGTGGCAATCATTCATTTTTTGAGATTTCTCAATGACCTAAGATGGTTTCAGCTAGGATGGCTTTGGCATTTCTGATTTTGGGATCAGTTAGTTGGTCAACACAAACATGGCCTTCTCATAGTGATGGCAGCAAACAAAGCATGTCACGCCCAATCATGCCAACCTTTTCCAAGTTCCTGTTTGTATCATGTTTGTTAATAACTCATTGGCTAAAGAACAACCGAGAAATAACATTGACTAAAGAAAATAAAACTATCATGGGACAAAAACATCTCAACACAAGTCCAGGTTCAAGGAATAAGGAAATAGACTCTATGTCTTAGTGAAAGAATCTATCAAGTCATGTTAAAGAGCATGGACATGGGAAGGTAAAGGATTGGAGCTCTAAACAACCAATGGATCAAAGAAGAAAATAAAAGGAAAATAAAAAAGTTTATTGAGACATTGAAAAATGGAAACACAACATACCAGAATTTACAGGATGCTGCAAAAGCAGCTCTAAGAGGATAAATGGTGCTGGGAAAATTAGATATTCGTATGTAAGAGAATGAAACTTGATCCCTATATTACACCACTCACAAAAATTAACTTGGAAGTGGATTAAATACTTAAATGTAAGGCTGAAAACCATAAGATTGCTAGAAGAAAACATAGTAAATAAGCCCCTTGACATGGATCTCAGTAATAATTTTTTAGAAATCAAACTAAAGCACAAACAACAAAATAAAAAACAAACAAGTGGGACTACATTAAACTAAAAAGCTGTGCAGAGTCAGGTCATGATCTCACAGTTTGTGAGATTGAGCCTGATGTTGGGCTCCTCGCTGAGAGCAGGGAGCCTTCTGGGGATTCTCTCTCTCTGCCCCTCCCCTACTCTCTCTCTCTCTTTTATTCTCTCTCTCTCTTTCTCTCAAAATAAATAAATTAATAAAAAAAAAGACTCTGCACAGCAAAAGAAACCAACAACATGGCTAACAGTCACGTGAAAAGGTGCTCAACATCACTTATCTTCAGGCAAACACAAATCAAAACCACAATGACATACCACCTTACACCTGTCAGAATGGCTAAAATTAACAACTCAGGAAACAACAGATGTTGGCAAGGATGCAGAGAAAGGGGAACCCTTTTGTGCTGTTGGTGGGAATACAAACTGGTGCAGCTACTCTGGAAAAGAGTATGGAGGTTCCTCAAAAAATTAAAAATAGAACTATCCTATGGCCCAGCAATTGCATTACTAGGTATTTATCCAAAGGATACAAAAATGCTGATTTGAAGGGCATATGCACTCCAATGTTTGTAACAGTGCTATCGGCAATCGCCAAATTATGGAAAGAGTCCAAATATCCATCAACTGATGAATGGATAAAGAAGACGTGCTATATAAATACAATGGACTACAACTTGGCAATGAAAATGAATGAAATCTTGCCATTTGCAACGACATGTATAGAATTAGAGGTATTATGCTAAGCTAAATAAGTCAGTCAGAGAAAGACAAATGTCATATGATTTCATTCATATGTGGAACTTAAGAAACACAATAGATGAACATAGGGGAAGGGAAGGAAAAAGAAGATAAAAACAGAGAGAGAGGCAAACCATAAGAGACTCTTAAATACTGAAAACAAGCTGAGAGTTGCTGGAGGGGAGGTGGGTAGGGAGGATGGGTTAAATGGGTGAGGGGCATTAAGGAGGACACTTTTGGGGATGAGCACTGGATGTTACATGTAAGAGATGAATCTCAGGGTTCTACTCCTGAAGCCAAGACTACACTGTATGTTAACTAACCTGAAAAAGAAAGAAAGAAAGAAAGAAAGAAAGAAAGAAAGAAAGAAAGAAAGAAAGAAAGAAAGGATACTATTGACAAAGTGAAAAGACAGACTACAGAATCAGAAAAAAATATTTGCAAACTATATACCTGATAAGTGGTTAATATCCCAAATAGATAAAGAACTCAAAGCAAAGAAAAATAATCCAATTAAAAATTTGACAAGGAAAAAAAAATTTGACAAGGGACCTAAATAAGCATTTTTTAAAAGAAAGTATATAAATGGCCAATAGATATGCAAAGATACTCAACACCACAGTCATTAGTAAAATGCAAATTGAAATCATGATAAAATATCACCTCATACCTGTTAGATAGCCATCATTAAAAAGATAAGAGATAACAAATGCTGGTGAGGATGTGGATTAAAAGGAATTCTTGTGCACTGTTTGCGGGATTATAAATTGGTATAGACACTATGGAAGACAGTATAAGGTTTCTCAAAAAATTAAACATAGAACTACCATATGATCCAGCAATTTTACTTCTGGGAATATATCCAAAGGAAACAAAAACACTAACTTGAAATGACATTTGCACTCCTATGTTTATAGCTGTGTTATTACATTAGCCAATACTTGAAAACAATGTAAGTGTCCATCAATGGATGAATGGATAAAGAAATTGTGATTGATCTATATGTATATACCTATCTCTATATCTTATCTATCATCTATATCATCTATCATCTATCTATGTATCTATGTATCTAATGGAATATTATTCAGCCATATAAAAACAAAGGAATCCTACCATTAATGACAACATGAATGGACCTTGAAGGCATTATGCTAAGTGAAATAAGTCAGACAAAGAAAGACAAATACTGTATGATATTACTTATATATGGACTCTTTAAAAACAAAACAATACAATACACACACACACACACACACACACACACACACACACACACCCAGGGGCACCTGGGTGCCTCAGTTGGTTCAGCATCTGACCAGCTCAGGTCACGATCTCACAGTTTTTGAGTTTAAGCCCCATGTCGGGCTCTGTGCTACAGCAGCCTGGAGCCTGCCTCAGATTCCTTGCCCCTCCCCTGCTTGCACTCTATCTCTCTTTGTCTCTCTGTCTCACTCCCTGAAAAATAAACACTAAAAAAATTTCTTAAAAACCCAAACAAAGAAACAAAAACACACATCAAACTCATAGAAAAAGAGATCAGATTGTCAGTTACCAGGGGTAGGGCTCAGGGGGAATTGGAGGAAGATGGTTTAAAAGATATAAACTTCCAGTTATAAGATAAGCAAGTGCTAGAGATGTAATGTTCAACATGATGACAGTAGTTACCACTGCTGTATGATATATAAGAAAGTTGTTAAGAAAGTAAATTGGAAGAGTTCTCATTACAAGCAGAAAATTTCTCTTCTTTTGTTGTATGTACGTATGTATGTATGTATGTATGTATTTTCTTTTTAATATTTATTTATTTTTGACAGAGAGAGAGAGAGAGAGAGAGAGAGAGAGAGAGAGAACATGAGCAGGGAGGGACAGAGAGAGAGGGAGACACAGAAACCGAAATAGGCTCCAGGCTCAGAGCTGTCAGCGCAGAGCCTGACACAAGATTTGAACTCATGAACTACGAGATCATGACCTGAGCCAAACTTGTCCACTCAACTGACTGAGCCACCCAGGTGCCCCTCTTTTGTTGTATTTATATGAGATGATGGATGTTAACTAAACCTATTGTGGTAATCATTTAACAATATATGTAAATTAAACCATTATGCTGTATACCTTAAACTTACAGTGATATATGTCAATTATTTTTTGTTTTTAACTGGAAAAAAGTCTCCTCAAAATAATTTGGACTCTTAATGCAGTCTTTCACATAGGACAGTATATATGAGTTTCCATGGGCTAAGTAAGCAGGATGAAACAGAGCTGGACCTGTGCCATCTACTCAGAATGCCATTTGGGATCACTTCCTGTGGGAAAGGGAACCCAGTAGCTGGAGACTGGGTGTCCCACAGGTGGTGGGAGCTGTGAGTAGAAGGTAGGTAAGAGATTGAACCAGAGCCAGGTCTTCCATAGTTTAGGGACCTCTGTAGTAGTGAAGTCCTTCACAGGTTGCCTGAGAATTCACACAAACACTCTTTGAGAAAACCGGTGTTTTGGGTACCTGGGACAGAGGCTATCAGTTGATTAATGACAACCATTGTAGTGAAGACTACCTTCTTATCTGGTCAGTCCCCCTTTCCTGTCCCAGTCCCATCAAACCTATACCTTGAAGAAGAATGGAAGAGAGGAGTGAGTGAGCAGACAATACCCTCTTTTTCACATTTTAGACCCTTTAGCAAACCTGCAGATACAATGGGTAGCTGGAGAGAGCCACTTGTGCTGGAGGCTGGGGCAGAAGGAAGAGGGGAAAAAGGGAAAAAGGGATGGAGAAGAAAGTGACTGAATCTTATGGAATTTGCTTAAAATGTTATGAACAGAGCATTGTTGATTAAAGATAAAACCATCTTATATTTATACCTCTCTTGAATTATGATTCTTCAATAAACCAGGTACATAATAAAACACACTGATTATTCATTTTAGTTGAACAACCAGCATTTAAAAAATATACTTGGGGTGCCTGGGTGGCTCAATCAGTTGAACATCTGACTTCAGATCAGGTCATGATCTTAGGGGTTCGTGAGTTCAAGCCCCACATGGGGCTTACTGCTCTCAGTGCAGGGCTGCCTTCAGATCCTGTGTCCCCCTCCCTGACCCTCCTTTGCTCACCCACGCACCCTCTCTCAAAAATAAATAAAAAAGAAAACATTAAAAAAAGATGAAGAGATGATTTAAAAAAAGCATATACATATATATATATAGTTTGTCTCTAAAATTTAGACCCCCCCCCAAGAAAATACAAAATAGTTTGAGGGGAAAATAAATTTTAAAAGTAAATGAATCCAAGGATTGATACTGTATTCTTTCATATGAAATATCATTACTACTACATCAATAAAAGATGGTTAAGACTTGCATTTAAAAAAACAGGTTGATGTTTTTATTATAAGTTGATATGTGCTCATTTACAAAGAATTTTGGAAAAGCTTTATAAAAATTCACCCATGATACAACACAGAAATAACATGTTAATATTTTGGTGTATTTTAATTTAATATTTCTTCTTAGAGTGTGCATATATTTTAAAAGATATTTATGATTGTACTGTATATCCAACATTCTATCTTGCTTTTTTAAGTCAAAATTATGTTGTAATCTTTTTTTAATTAATAGTTGAGGAATTTATTTTAATGGCTATATAATAAGGAACATGTGAAAGTATCATTTTTTATTCAATAATTTCCCTTTTGTTTTTCTATTGTTTCCATTGTTTCATCCTTATAAATAATGTTGAGATTCACATCCTTCATAAAATTTTGCCATGATCTCTAATTTTATTGTGGTTGGTCTAGGTTTCTAAGAGTGGAAATACTAGATGACAGGTTTTCTTTTAAACTTTTGCATACCGTACATTGGTTTTAAGAAAGATAATACCAATTTTGACTCCCAAGAGCAATTACAGAAACACCTATATCATAGCAAGAGTGCTAGCCAAGATGATAGGCAAAATGGATATAAGATTGTTTTTGTCATTTTTTTGTTTACTAGAGTAGTGTTTTAAAAAATATGTATGTGTAAATATACATATTTATTTAAAGTATATATGTGTGTGGATGTGTTTATACTCTGTCTTCTGGGAACTGTTTGTTCTTTCCTTTTCTAACCACAACTGGCAGTTTTAAAAAGCTCATTCTTTTAAGTTCTACTTTTTCAGATTTGATTAGATAATAATCAAATTGTATAATTTTGCATTTGTTAACAACTCAGAAATCCTGTATCTTATGAGGGTAGGCTTAACTTATGAACACATACTTAGGCTATTGTGGTCGTTTAGTCCTGCAAAAATAATCACTAAGTTGGAACCAGGGAAACTTGAGCATAAAATTTATTTTTAATCATTACTAGTACTGTGATTTATATCCATACTTAACTTCTCTGAGCCTCAACTAACTCAGTGATAAAATGGAGAGGATAAACTTTGTCCTCTGGGGTTGTTGTTAGAAATTAGAAGCTGTGTAAAAGAATCCAGCACATAATTGGTGTACAACATTTTATCATCCTTCAACATCAAACCATGAGAGAGCACCTGGATACACATGGAAAACTGATTAATGGGAAAATATAATTACTTAATGCTTTACCAGTTCCTTCCCATACTGTATTGCCTCTTTTTTTAAATTGCAACTCTTATGTTTCCTTCAATAAAGGTAAAAACCTCAAGTTTATATATAAAAACCCTAAGTCTGTAAACCACTTCCTTTTCTTATTTCCTCTCTAACAGTATTCTAAATTTTGACTTAAGTCTTTCTTACTTTGCTTTTATTATTTCTTTAAATGCTTCTTAATCAGTGTTCTTCTAGGTTCATTTCATTTACTAATTAGAATTCTTTATTCGTTCTTGAACTAAATTCTAGCAACTTAATAATTATCAAATGCCAAGAATATCAGTCTTCTGATTGGCATACTTGCTTTCCACTTAACTGGTTTTCAGGACAGAGAACTAAATTTCATATCTGTTTTACAAACTCATTTCACAATAACAATGAATTAAACCGAATGAATTACTAGAACAGGTTCTTCTGGTAATGCTAGTTATAAGATATATTGTGTACTTCATATTAAGTATCGATTTGTTTTCGTATAGTAAGAAATACTGTATCCAAAGCAATGCTGTGTTTTAGAACTGATCCCAATTGAAGTAAAGATGTATATTCATCCACCTAGGTGGCTCAGTTGGTTGAGCATCCGACTTCAGCTCAGATCATGATCTCACAGCTTGTGAGTTCAAGCCCTGTGTCGGGCTCTGTGCTGACAGGTCAGAGCCTGGAGCCTGCTTCGGATTCTGTGTCTCCCTCTCTCTCTGCCCCTCCCCTGCTCATGCTCTGTCTCTCTCTGTCTCAAAAATAAATAAAAACATTAAAAATTTTTTTTTAAAAATGGTCGAGAATTGCACTAAGCATTTCTGCTTCTGATCTTATTGGTCTAAATTTCTCTGAGAGTAAGTTCCCTTACAGAATATTTAACTTGTGGAGAGTATACACCTTGTTAGAATTACTAGTTTTGCAAATAATAGGGGAATTTTCTAAGGACAATACCTAGCATGTAAAACCGAAATTGCAATGCTGGGGCTACGGGTTTTATATATACTTGAAAATTTCCATAAAAAATTTTAAAAATCCCAAGATAGTTGGGGAATTTGGTGGATAAGATGGGGAGGAGTATATATGTAGACATTTAAAAAAAATTTTTTTAACATTTATTTATTTTTGAGTCAGAGAGAGACAGAGCATGAACAGGGGAGGGTCAGAGAGAGAGAGAGAGAGGGAGACACAGAATTATATGTAGACATTTTTAATATTAATTTCAGCATAATTAACATATAGTGTTATATTAGTTTCCATGGTACAACATAGTGATTCACCAATTTTTTACATTACTCAGTGCTCATTACAATAAGTGATGTGATTCCCTTCACTTATTTCACGCATCTTTCCACCCTCCTCCACTCCAGTAACCATCAATTTGTTCTCTATTGTTAAGAGTCTGTTTATTGGCTTGTCTCTTTTTTCTTTGGTTTTTTAAATTCCACATATGAGTAAAATCATGGTATTTGTCTTTCTCTGACTTATTTCACTTCACATTATATCCTCTAGGTCCATCCATGTTGTTGCCAATGCAAAGAGTTCATTCTGTTTAGTGACTGAATAATATTCCATTATATATAAATATAAATATATATATATGTATATGTATGTATATATATATATGTATATATATGTATATGTATATATATAGCCTCTTTTTTTTTTAACAACCACTTCTTTATCCATTCATCTATTGGTGGATGCTTGGGCTGCTTCCATAATTTGGCTATTATGAATAATGCTGCAATAAACATGGAAGTGCATGTATCTTTTTGAATTAGTGTTTTCATATTCTTGAGGTAAATACCCAGTAGTGGAATTACTGGATTGTATGGTAATTCCATTTGTAATTTTTTGAGGAAGCTCCATACTTTTTTCCAGAGTGGCTGCACCAGTTTGCATTCCCACCAACAGTGCATGAATGTCCCTTTTCCTCCACATCCTTGTCAGCGCTTATTGTTTCTTGTGTTTTTGATTTTAGTCATTCTGACAAGTGTGAGATGATATTTCATTGTGGTTTTGATTTGCATTTCCCTGATGACAAGTGATCTTGAGCATATTTTCATGTGTCTGTTGGCCATCTGGATGTCTTCTTTGGAGGAATGTCTGTTCATGTCTTCTGCCCATTTTTAACGGGATTATTTGGCTGTTTTAGTATTGAGTCATGTAAGTCCTTTATATAATTTGGACACAAACTCTGTATGGGATGCGTCATTTGCAAATACCTTTTCCCATTCAGGAGGTTGTCTTTTAGTTTTTTTATTGCTTTCTTTGCCATGCAGAAGCTTTTTATTTTGATGTAGATCAAGTTTATGTTTGCTTTTGTTTCCTTTGCCTCAGGAGACTTATCTAAGGAAATGATGCTATGACGGATGTCAGTGAAATTACTGTCTGCTTTCTTCTAGGATTCTTATGGTTTCAGGTCTCTCACATTTAGGTCTTTAATCCATTTTGAGTTTATTTTTGTGTCTGGTATAAGAAAATGGTTCAGTCTCATTGTTTTCAATGTAGCTGTCCAATTTTCCCAACCACTATTTCTTGAAGAGACAGTCTTTCTGATTCAGTTTTAGGAGGTTGTATGTGTCTAGAAATTTATCTATTTCTTCCAGGTTGTCCAGTTTGTTGGCATATAATTTTTCATAATATTCTCTTATAATACTTTGTATTTCTGTGGTGTCAGTTGTTATGTATCCTCTTTCATTTCTGATTTTGTTTATTTGAGTCATCTCTCTGTTGTTTTTGATAAGTCTGGCTAAATGTTTATCACTTTTGTTGATCTTTTCAAAGAACCAGCTCTTGGTTTCATTGATCTGTTCTATTGGGTTTTTTGGTTTCTATTTCATTATTTTTGCTCTAATCTTTATTATTTCCTTCCTTCTACTGGTTTTGGGTTTTGTTTGTACTTCTTTTTCTAGCTCCTTAGGCATAAATTTAGGTTGTTTACTTGAGATTATTCTTGGTTTTGAGGTAGGCCTGTATGCTATAAAGTTTCATCCTAGAACAACTTTTGCTGCATCCAAAAAGTTTTGGATCATTGTGTTTTCATTTTTGTTTGTTTCCATATACTTTTTGATTTTTTTTTATTTTTTGGCTGACCCACTCATTGTTTAGTAGCATGTTATTTAACCTTTATGTATTTGTGTTCTTTCCAGATTTTTTCTTGTGGGTTGATTTCTAGTTTCATAGTGTCATGATAAGAAAAGATGCATGGTATGAATTCAATCTTTTTGAATTTGTTGAGGGTTTTTTTGTGCCCTCACATGTGATCTATTCTGGAGAATGTTCCATATGTACTTGAAAGGAATGTGTATTCTGCTGTTTCAGGATAAAGTATTCAGAATATATCTATTAGATCTATTGGAACCAATGTGTCATTCAAAGCCATTGTTTTCTTGTTGATTTTCTGTTTGGATAATCTATCCATTGATGTACGTGGAATGTTAAAGTCCTCTACTATTATTGTATTACTGTCGATTACTTCCTTTATGTTTGTTATTAACTGCTTTATATACTGGGGTGCTCCTATTTTGGGTGAATAAATATTTATAATTGTTATATTTTCTTCTTGGATTGTCCCTTTTATTATTATATAATGTCCTTCCTTATCTCTTGTTACAGTCTTAGTTACAAAGTCTGTTTTGTCTGAAATAGGTATTGCTACCAGATTTCTCTTCACTTCTTTTTGCATGATAAATGCTTTCCCACTCCTTCACTTTCAATCTGTATGTGTCTTTAGGTCTGAAATGAATCTCTTGTAAACAACATATAGATGAGTCTTGCTTTTTTTATCCATACTGTCACCCTATGTCTTTTGGTTGGAATGTTTAGTCCATTTACACTCAAAGTAATTATCAATACGTGTGTACTTACTGTCATTTTGTTACTTGTTTTATGTTTGTTTTTGGAGTTCTTTTCTGTCCTTTTCTTCTCTTGCTCGCTTCACTCATTATTTGCTGGATTTCTTTAGTGCTCCACTTGGATTCCTTTCTTCTTCTTTTTGCATATCTATTACTATTTCTTCGCATATTTCATTTGTGGTTACCATTAGGTTTATATATAACATCTTATGCATGTAGCAGTCTATATTAAGTTGATGGTCACTTAAATTTGAACCCATTCTAAAAACACTAAATTTTTACTCCTCTCCCTCCCCTGTTTCAAGTGTATGGTGTCATTCTTTACATCTTTTTATTTCGTGAATCTCTTGACTGAGTTTTATAGATATACTTAATTTTACTACTTTTGTGTTTCCTATTTTTCTTATTCCTGCTTATGGTCTTTCCTTTCCACTCACAGAGTTGCCTTTAACATTTATTTTAAGGTTGAATTCCTTTAACACTTGTTTTTTTTAGGAAACTATCTTTCCTTCTATTCTGAATGATAGCCTTGCTGGGTAGATAATTCTTGCTGGCAGGTTTTGCCTTTCAGAAATTAGTATATATTGTGCCACTCCCTCTGACCTGCTAAATTTCTGCTGAAAAAAATCAATGGATAGCCTTATGGGGTTTCCTATGTATTTAACTATTTTTTCTCTTGCTGCTTCTACAATTTTCTCTTTACTACTTTTTGTTATTTTAATTATTGTGTATCTTGGTGTGTACTTTCTTGTGTTGATTTTGCTGTGTATCCTGGATCTGGATTTCTGTTTTCTTCCCCAGATTTGGGAAATGTTCAGCTATTATTTCTTCAAATACATTTTCTGCCCATTTTCTCCCTCTTCTCCTTCTGGTATCCCTATAATGTGAATGTTATTATGCTTGATGATGTTGCTGAGTTCCCTAAATATATTTTCATTTTTATTATTTGTTTTTCTCTCTCATGTTCAGCTTGATTGCTTTCCATCATTCTGTCTTTCAGGTTGCCGGTTCATTCTTCTGCTTCCTCTGGTCTACTCTTTATTCCCTCTAGTGTATTTTTAATTTCAATTATTGAGTTCTTCATCTCTGATTGGTTATTTTTTGTGTCTTCTTTCTCTTTGTTGAGGGTCTTACTGAGGCGTTCCAGTCTTTCCTCAAGTCCAGTGAGTATCTTTATGACAATTACTAGAAATTCTCTATCACGCATATTACTGATCTCTGTTTCATTTAGCTCTCTTGCTATGATTTTTCTTGTTCTTACATGTGGAACACAGTCCTCTGTCTCTTCATTTTGTCTAACTCACTATGTCTGTTTCTTGGTGTTAGGAAAGTCAGCTATGTCTCCCGTTCTTGGAAGTAGTGGCCTTATGAAGAAGAGGTCCTATAGTGCCCACTGTGCAGTGCCCCCTGTTCACTGGAAGCTGGTGCTTCAGGAGTGTCTCCTCCATGTGTTATGTGCACCCTGCAGTGTGGCTGAGCTGCTTTTGCCTTCAGTCCAGTTGTCTGCAATGGTTCTCTTTGCCTGTTGTGAGCAGGGTTTTGTTCCTTTTTGTTAGTGGGCTAGTCCGGGACCACCTTGACTTCAGTTGCATCAGACCAGGCATTTTCCATAACTGCAATATCACAAAACTGCAGGGCACTTTCCCTATGCTGTCTTCTGAGAAGCTTTTGCTGATGGGTAGGCTGCAGTGAGACCAGATGTCTGTCTCCAGCGCACTGCTTGGACCTCAGTTGGACAGATATGTGTAGTTATCTTCCTCTCTCCCTGGGGCAAGAGTTACTTTGGAGTGGTACTGACCCCTGTCATGGCTGCTTGCACACTGCTGGGCTTGTTGTGGCATTACTTTAGGTGAGTTCTGGCCAAGCCTATATTGGAGTGGGCAGGTCTGTGTGAGAATGTAGGGAATGGGGATATGGTGCTAGCAAGGTTTCCACAAATCTGTTCTGGGGGGAAGGGATCTGGAATGACTTAGGAAACTCCTGCCACTGGAATGGAGGGGGCAGATCCACAGAATCACTGAGGGGAGAGGCTCACTGTTAGCAAGTTAGGTGGAGAGTTTTGGCATTGTGCTGGTTCCCTGCAGGTGTCTGTGTATCTAGGCTAGGGGGTAGGGGAGGGAAATGGCACCCATCAGGTCTTTTGTTCTTGAAATCTCTCAACAATTCCTGGCTCTGCAGCACATGTTCTGACATAGGAAACAAATCTACCTCCTGGGGCACCTGGGTAGCTCTGTTGGTTAAGCATCCAACTCTTTGTTTTGGCTCAGGTCATGATCTCACTGTTTGTGAGTTCCAGCCCTGCATCAGGCTCCACACTGGCTGTGTGGAATCTGCTTGGGATTCTCTCTCCCTCTCTCACTGCCCCCCCCCCCTGCTCTCTCTCTCTCTGTCTCTCTCAAAATAAATAAATAAAAACTTACAAAAATGTATTTAAAAAAAGGAAACAAAGAAAACAAATCTCACACTGCTGCTTCTATGTTGTATCTCTGCAGGGATGTTTGTTGTGCTGTCTCTTAAAGGGTAAGGACTCAGCCCACTGAAGTTTAAAGTTTCAGATGTTAAGCTCCTCTGATTGTAAACACTTATAAAGACAGGCCCCTCTGGCCTTCAAAACCAAGTGTTATGGGGATTTGTCTTCCCAGTGTGGGCCCCCTGGTGCCTGAGCTACCTGGTATGGGATCCTCTTCTCCCTTTCCATACCTGTGAGGTCCCTCCTATGGACAGTCGTGTGGATCCATTTGGCTCCTGACCATATCTCTGCCCTCCTTACTCTCTTCTGTGAGAGAGTAAGCCTTCTTCTCTACATATAGCTCTTCTGTTGGTCTTCAGGTCATTTTCTGATTTATTTATACTGATGTGGATGTTATCTAATTGTATCTGTGGGATGCTCCACTACTCTTCCACCTTCCCTGGAAGTCCATATACATAGATTTAATGGTATGATTAATGTTCTAGATCTTGGGTTGGGTGATATATTTATCAGTATTGACTACATTATGATTTATTTATTACATATTTATTACATGTATTGTTTACTTAGCTTTATTTATTTATTTGTTTGTTTATTTATTTATTTATTTTTATTATGAAATTTATTGTCAGATTGGTTTCCATACAACACCCAGTGCTCATCCCAACAGGTGCCCTCAATACCCATCACGCACCCACCCCTCCCTCCCACCCCCCATAAACCCTCAGTTTGTTCTCAGTTTTTAGGAGTCTTATGTTTTGTCTCCCTCCCTCCCTAACCATTTTTTTTTCTTCCCCTCCCCCATGGTCTTCTGTTAAGTTTCTCAGGATCCACATAGGAGTGAAAACATATGGAATCTGTCCTTCTCTGTATGACTTATTTCACTTAGCAAACACTGTCCAGTTCCATCCATGTTGCTACAAAAGGCCATATTTCATTCTTTCTCATTGCCACGTAGTATTCCATTGTGTATATAAACCACAATTTCTTTTTCCATTCATCAGTTGATGGACATTTAGGCTCTTTCCATAATTTGGCTATTGTTGAGAGTGCTGCTATAAACATTGGAAACAAGTGCCCCTATGCATCAGTACTCTTGTATCCCTTGGGTAAATTCCTAGCAGTGCTATTGCTGGGTCATAGGGTAGGTCTATTTTCAATTTTTTGAGGAACCTCCACATTGTTTTCCAGAGTGGCTGCACCAGTTTGCATTCCCACCAACAGTGCAAGAGGGTTCCCATTTCTCCACATCCTCTCCAGCATCTATAGTCTCCTGTTCGTTCATTTTAGCCACTCTGACTGGCATGAGGTGATATCTAAGTGTGGTTTTGATTTGTATTTCCCTGATGAGGAGCGATGTTGAGCATCTTTTCATGTGCCTGTTGGCCATCTGGGTGTTTTCTTTAGAGAAGTGTCTATTCATGTTTTCTGCCCATTTCTTCACTGGATTATTTGGTTTTTGGGTGTGGAGTTTGGTGAGCTCTTTATAGATTTTGGATACTAGCCCTTTGTCCGATATGTCATTTGCAAATATCTTTTCCCATTCCGTTGGTTGCCTTTTAGTTTTGTTGATTGTTTCCTTTGCTGTGCAGAAGCTTTTTATCTTCATGAGGTCCCAATAGTTCATTTTTGCTTTTGTTTCCCTTGCCTTTGGGGATGTGTCAAGTAAGAAATTGCTGCGGCTGAGGTCAGAGAGGTTTTTCCCTGGTTTCTCCTCTAGGGTTTTGATGGTTTCCTGTCTCACATTCAGGTCCTTCATCCATTTTGAGTTTGTTTTTGTGAATGGTGTAAGAAAATGGTCTAGTTTCATTCTTCTGCATGTTGCTGTCCAGTTCTCCCAGCACCATTTGTTAAAGAGACTGTCTTTTTTCCATTGGATATTCTTTCCTGCTTTGTCAAAGATTAGTTGGCCATACTTTTGTGGGTCTAGTTCTGGGGTTTCTATTCTATTCCATTGGTCTATGTGTCTGTTTTTGTGCCAATACCATGCTGTCTTGATGATGACAGCTTTGTAGTAGAGGCTAAAGTCTGGGATTGTGATGCCTCCTGCCTTGGTCTTCTTCTTCAAAATTACTTTGGCTATTCGGGGCCTTTTGTGGTTCCATATTTGTGGTTCCAAATTTAGGATTGCTTGTTCTAGCTTCAAGAAGAATGCTGGTGCAATTTTGATTGGGATTGCATTGAATGTGTAGATAGCTTTGGGTAGTATTGACATTTTAATAATATTTATTCTTCCAATCCATGAGCACATAATATTTTTCCATTTCTTTGTATCTTCTTCAATTTCCTTCATAAGCTTTCTATACTTTTCAGCATACAGATCTTTTACATCTTTGGTCAGGTTTATTCCTAGGTATTTTATGATTCTTGGTGCAATTGTGAATGGGATCAGTTTCTTTATTTGTCTTTCTGCTGCTTCATTATTAGTGTATAAGAATGCAACTCATTTCTGTACATTGATTTTGTATCCTGCGACTTTGCTGAATTCATGTATCAGTTCTAGCAGACTTTTGGTGGAGTCTCTTGGGTTTTCCATGTATAATATCATGTCATCAGCAAAAAGTGAAAGCTTAACTTCATCTTTGCCAATTTTGATGCCTTTGATTTCCTTTTGTTGTCTGATTGCTGATGCTAGAACCTCCAACACTATGTTAAACAACAGCGGTGAGAGTGGACATCCCTGTCATGTTCCTGACCTCAGGGAGAAAGCCCTCAGTTTTTCCCCATTGAGGATGATATTAGCTGTGGGCTATATTGTTTACTTAGCATTATTTATTTTTAAATGAAAAACTTAATTTACTTTTCTGACAAGTTTTTATTTGAAAGTTTCAAATAAGGAGAAAATATAATACAATGGATAATACAAAATGGATAATACAAAAATTCATCTACTCCCATTAACTCAACAATTATTAACATGTTGCCAAATTCTTAAATATTTCTGTCTTTATATACATGGATACATTGATTTCCTTGCTGAAATATTTATTTATTTTTAAATTTTTAATGTTTTATTATTTATTTTATTTTTGAGAGAGAGAGAAAGAGAGAGAGAGAGAGAGTACAAGCAGAGGAGGGGCAGAGAGAGAGGGGGACACAGAATCTGAAGCAGGCTCCAGGCTCTGAGCTATCAGCACAGAGCATGATGCAGGGCTTGAACTCACAAACCGCGAGATCATGACCTGAGTCAAAGTCGGATGCTTAACCAGCTGAGCTGCCCAGGTGCCCCATTTACTTTTCTGAAATATTTAAAAGTCATTTGCAGACATATGAAATGCCACCCCTTGATATATCATCATGCAACCTCTAAAAATAAGAATGGTCTACTTAATCTCAGTGCCATTATTACATCCAAGAAAATTAATAGTAATTTTATGTTATTTAATATCCACTCCATATTCAAAGTCTCCCAATTGTCTCCAAATGCCTTTTGTAGATGCATATTTTAAAGTATTAAATTTAACATATTAAATTTGATGGTCATCTCTTTTATTTTTTTATTTTTTATTTTTTTGTTCTTTTTTTTTTTTAATTTTTTTTTCAACGTTTTTTTATTTATTTTTGGGACAGAGAGAGACAGAGCATGAACGGGGGAGGGGCAGAGAGAGAGGGAGACACAGAATCGGAAACAGGCTCCAGGCTCCGAGCCATCAGCCCAGAGCCTGACGCGGGGCTCGAACTCACGGACCGCGAGATGTGACCTGGCTGAAGTCGGATGCTTAACCGACTGCGCCACCCAGGCGCCCCTAATCTCTTTTAATATAGAACAATTTGCAACCCATTTTTTCATGACATTGACTTTTTGAATATACAGGACATTTGTCTTATACAGTATATTCTATATTCAGATTGTTTCTCATGATGTTATTTAACCTGTTCATTTATTCCTTGTATTTCATGTAGACTGAAATTTAAGTTTAGACTTGATTAAATTCAAATTAAGCTTATTTGTCAAGAATCCTTCATTCACAACACATGTAATATGACTTCATATCTAATCTGGAAGTATATAATGTCATGTTGTCCCACTACTAATGATACTTAGTGTGATTGTTAAGTTCAGATGGCAGCTGCCAGGTCTCCACATTGTAAAGGTACATTTTACCCTTTGGAATTAATGAATAAACTGAGAGGTGATACTTGGGCACTGTGGCAATATCCTGTTCTCCCAATAAGATGTTCCATAATTTTAGAAGTCATTTCCTAGGTATTGCAAAATCTTGATTTTCTAATTCTGCCATACTAAATGGAATTTTTTTTCCCCATATTTTATGTTTTTTAAAGAACTACATCAGAATGCTAGAGCTTTAGCTTACATGAATGAATTCAGGTTAACAGAATTTTCATTTATTATCATTATTAGACTGACCTAGAAACATTTTTTAATATTGTGAATTGTGTCATTTCAAAATTGATGTCAAATTTATAACCCCTCAAAGTGATGCTATTTGGAGATGAAGCCTTTGGGAAGTGATTAGGTTTCAATGAGGCCATGAGAGTGGGGCCCTCACCCTGGGATTAGTACTCTTAGAAGAAGAGACACCAGAAAGTACATTCTTCCCCTGCCCACCCCTCATCATGTTAGGACACACAGAAAGGATGGCTGTCTGACAGCCACGAAGAGAACTCTCACTAGAACCCTACCATGCTGGCACTCAGATTATAGATGTCCAGCCTCTAAAACAATGAGAAAATGACTTTCCACTGTTGAAGCCACCCAGTCTATATCATTTTGTTGTGGCAGCCCAAGCAGACTAATATATAGTTTTTTATTTTGTTTTGTTTTATTTTTTATAAAGTTTATTTATTTCTTTTGAGAGAGACAGAGACAGTGCGAGTTGGTGAGGGGCAGAGAGTGAGGGAAAGAGAAAAGTCCCAAGCAGGCTCCTCGCTGCCAGCACAGAGTCTGACACAGGGCTCAATCCCATGAACCATGAGATCATGACCTGAGCTGAAACCAAGAGTCAGATGCTCAACTGACTGAGCCACCCCAGGTGCTGCCCCTATAGTTTGTTTTTTTTTTTAATTTAATTTTTTAAGCTTTATTTTTATTTTGAGAGACAGAGACAAAGCATGAGCAGGGGAGGAGCAGGGAGAGAGGGAGACACAGAATCTGAAGCAGGCTCCAGGCTCTGAGCTGCCAGCACAGAGCTCATGATGGGGCTCAAACTCACGAATGGTGAGATCATGACATGAGCCAAAGTCAGATGCTTAACCAACTGAGCCACCTAGGCACCCCCCCTATAGTTTTTAAAGCGTTGTAGAACCCCTTGTCTCACCCACACTCCTATGAAAATTTCTCACATATTGCTACAGATTTTCTTAGGAAATATGACACTCTGATCTGAATTTCACAAGCTGAAAAACATTGAGGAGCATCTTTATTGCTTTTTCTTCATAGTCATTTACAGTGCAGACAAAGCTAATCTTAAGCAAAGGGTTATCATGGTTGCCTTCCCGTGGAAGACCAATGGGTCCCAATTTGCAGTACTTTCAATAGTGAATATTGTTGAATCTAGGTCTTTCTCCTTAAGGTAAGTTCTATTTCAACCCCACAAATATACATTTACTGAGATATAATTGACATATAACATTTGTAAGTTTAAGATGTTAATATTGCAAAATCATTTTCACCATAGTGTTAGCTAAAACCTGCAACACATCACGTAAGTACCGTTCCTTTTTTGTGTAAGAACATTTAAGATCTGTTCTTTTAGCAACTTTCAAGTATATAATATAGTATTGTTAACTAAAATCACTGTACTGTACATTTGGTCCTGGGACTTATTCATCTTATTACTAGAAGTTTGTACTCTTGAACAATTTTCCCTTTCCCCATCTTCCAGCCTCTGGTAATTACCATCTAGTCTTTGTTTCTGTGAGTTTGGCTTTTATAGGTTCCATATATAAGTGATGCCACACAGTATTTGTCTTTCATGATCTGACTTATTTTCCTTAGCACAATGCCCTCAAGATCCATCCATGTTGTGGCAAACAACAGGATGTTCTTCTTTCTCCTGGCTGAATAATATTTCACTCTGTGTGTGTGTGTGTGTGTGTATAAAACACATCTTCTTTAGACATTAATTCACTGATAGACACTTAGGCTGTTTCTGTATCTTGGCCATTATGAATAATACTGCAATGAACATGGGAGTGCAGATATCTTTTTGAGGTCGTATTTGAATTTCCTTTTGATGTATACCTAGAAGTGACATTGCTAGATCATATGATAGTTCAGTTTTTTAAGTTTTTGAGGAACTTCTACACTATTTGCCATAATGGCTGTACCATTAAGGAAAATTCTTAAAAGTAGAAAATTTTGGTCAAAGTTATAAACCTTCTTTGGGCTGATGATCTGAATTGCTGATTAGCTTTCCATGAACATTGTGCCAAATTCCACTGACACCAGCTGTGGTTGATTGAGAGTATTTGCCTAAATATGAAAAAAAATCTTTTATGAATATAATAGAAAAGCATCTTTTAAAATATTTTTAATATTTATTTTTGAGAGAGAGAGAGAGAGAGAGAGAGAGAGAGAGCATGAGCAGTGGAGGGGCAGAGAGAGAGGGAGACACAGAATCTGAAGCAGGCTCCAGGCTCTGAGTTGCACACACAGAGCCTGAGCCTGAAGCAGGGGCTCGAACTCACAAACCATGAGATCATGACCTGAGCCGAAATCAGTTGCTTAACCAACTGAGCCACCCAGGTGCCCCTAGAAAAATATTTTATCTGTAATTTTGATTACAGTTTTTTCATTTTAATTAGATATTTGATTTTTTTTTGTAAATTGTTTTGGTTATGCCATTGCCAACTTTTCTACTATAGTTTCAGCATAGTTTCACTTCTAAACAGTGAAAGTTAAATAATCATCGTATCAGGTTATATTTTACTGAAAATTATTTTTTACAGTTTGACTTTTGAAGAAGGCTGTTATATAAAAGATATCACGATCCTACCAACATTAGAGAGACACTAGAAAATGTGGGAAGTATTTCTCTGTATCTTGTGCCCAGAAAGCTGATTTCTAACATACACATAAAAATCAGTCAGGCTAAGTGATTTAAAAATTGATACCATTTCTAAGTGGATATTTGATTTTAGTAAACATTTTAGCAACGAATCTAATTATATTTACTAAGTGTCCAAAGCATAGCACTGAACATGGAGCAAGTTTTTAAACTCTGCTTCTACTGCTACTTCGTTCCTCTGTAGAAGTTTCCTTATTATTATTATTGTTGTTGTTATTATTATTATTATTATTTTTAATATGGTCATGCTTTCAATTATCAGGGTCACCTATACATGGGCATACTGTAGAGATTTCAAAATTATAATTCTTCTAGGCCTATTTTGAAGTTGGAATTTTTGAAATGTAGATTCTTCTTTGAGCACGTTTTCTTCTTTCTCTATGACTTTGCTAACTTGCAACCTCTTTCTTCCTTATATGCTTCCTCAAATATAAGGTGAGAAAAACAGTTATGCTCAACCCTGGTTACCAAATGTGTTAAATGATATTGCTGTACAGCATAGCCAAATGGCAGCTTCTTTTTATCTTTTCCAGTGAATTCTTTTATGGCCTTTTAACCAACGGTCAGCTCTACTTTGAGAAGCAAACATTGTCCTGTGGGCTGAAACATCTGAATCTTAAGTTTTTGTCACCAACATTATAACCCGCTAAGTTGTCATTACCGTGACATGATCTGCAGAAATATAAGACTTTATTTTTGGTATTTATCAATTATATTTTGTTTTATTTTATAGTTATATTTATACTTGATTAATTCTGCTTGTTCTCCATCCAATATTGTAACTCTCAGAAGGCAGATATGTGTCTTATCACTCCATCCCTGCAAAGATTCTTGATGTAAATTTTGTTTTAGGAAGTTGAATTGAGTCATCCTATTTTGAGAATTGAATTGCACATCCTATGTGATTTGCTTAGGGAGCATATTTGGCTTTCTCTGGTTGGTCCTGAGTTGGATGCAAGGGCAAATTATTTGAAAATAACCATTAATTTTGTCCTTTTTTTAAAAATTAATTTATTTCTTAATTTACATCCCAGTTAGTTAGCATATAGTGCAACAATGATTTCGGGAGTAGATTCCTTAATCCCCCTTACCCATTTAGCCCATCCCCCCCCCACAACCCCTTCAGCAACCCTCTGTTTGTTCTCCATATTTAAGAACCTCTTATGTTTTGTCCCACTGCCTGTTTTTATAATATTTTTGCTTCTAAAAAATAACTATAGTTTATTGTTTTCTCAGAGGGAGCTGGCTGCCATCTTTCCCTGAGCTGTGAGTTTTTCAAGTTACCTCAAGGATGAAATGTTGTAATTATTTACTGGAATGACTTTATTTTCAATTAAAATTGATATCTATTTTCAAGAAAACTCTATAATCCTGGGATAATAATTACCCACACTTCACAATTGTTAGAGTTCTTCTAATGTCTAGTTTAAATTCTCCCTGCTGTAATTTCCATCTGCTATATGGGACTGAGAATTATTGTTTTCTATCATTTATGTAGAAAGTGTTTTCATACTTGGGGCACCTGGGTGGCTCAGTCGGTTAAGCATCCGACTTCGGCTCAGGTCATGATCTCGCGGTCTGTGAGTTCGAGCCCCGCATCAGGCTCTGTGCTGACAGCTCAGAGCCTGGAGCCTGTTTCTGATTCTGTGTCTCCCTCTCTCTCTGACCCTCCCCCATTCATGCTGTCTCTCCCTGTCTCAAAAATAAATAAACGTTAAAAAAAAAAATTAAAAAAAAAAAAAAAAAGAAAGTGTTTTCATACTCAAAAACAAGGGTCAGTCTCTCTTAAAGCTTCTTTACTTCAGGTTGCATAAATTAAGCTCTTTTCTCACACTTTTTACTATCAAAATTTTAATGATATCTGTCCCTTTATAATGGACTTTTTCAAAATTGCCATGGAGAACCTTATACAAGTTTTGACTAATGCATTATTGTTTGCACAGTGCTAAGTCATAGGTATACTTGTGGATTCTAGAGGTGAATGGAATCATGAAGAGAAGAGTTAACTTAGGTCATGAAAGAAATTAGTAAAGGCCTAATAACCAACGCCATCAGCCCTCTGGAAAAAAGAGAAGCAAGCAACAGAGTTTATTTAATACGGTATCTTTTTTGTTAGCCATCCCGTGAGCCTAATAGAAGGAAATGTTTCTGTTTCCATAATGTACTGCTATAAATAGCAAGAAAATGAATGCCAATTCAAATTTCATGAAATACATGGAATTTTCTGCCAAATTATGACTGAGGGAGAGACTTAGTCAATGGACTCTGGTTAATGTATATGAAGACACCAGAACTGATTCACTGAACTATGCACTTAGAGTGTGATCACATTGACCAAAATACTCTCTTTTCCTGGGCTCTGGTTTGATCACTTGCCACCTCTGTGCCCTAACCAGTGGTGTGTGACCAAACAATGTAGCTGATTTACCCTTTGGCCTTTGAAATAGTGACTGTGGCCTCATTAGTTCTAAGCTCTAGTAAACTACACAAAAATGACTGAAGATAAAATCTTCTGCTTGACCTTCCAATTTTTTTTCCTCTTACATGGTAAAAGTGAATAGAAATTTATTTTGAGCCTGTTGACTTTGCCACTTGACTTTACTGTTCAGCAGGAAACTCCCTTTCCTTTTAGTTAGAACTAGCCATTCCAGCCAAGTTCACCCAGGGAATACAACGAGCTGGGCTTTATGGCTTGCAGCTCAGATGCCACTGACACCATCAAATATTCCCAGGTGCCGCTGGTGCTGGCACTGCCACTACTGTGGCCCCTGGATGCTGCCGCAACTACGAAAGAGGGTCATTGTCCTGTCATGATACTGCCAAATGAATCTGCCACCTCACCCTCTTTTCTGGCTCTTTGTGTCACTAGCTCCAGATTAAAAATCCTAAAGAGTTTTGATGAGGGAGCATAAGGCAAACCGAGACCCCATAAACCTCCTCCCTCCTTAGGTGCGATATGTGTGACATTTCTCAGGCACTCTTGGCTGCCCTAAAGCTAAGAGAAAGAAAAAACAAATGGTGAACTGATAGAGATCACAGTCATGCAGGAGTCTCCATCAGTTTACAGGAAAAAGGCAATTTTATAAATAAACTAGCAGAAACCTATAGACTCAGTTTCCTGGAGCCCTAACATCACGCTCCTCTCCATAGTGATGTGGGGAACAAAGGCAAGAAGGAAAATAGTAGATAAAATTTAATTTCCTTATAACCTGCAGCCTGTTGACAAATACTTCGGATAGGCAGAGTACAACATTCCTCCAGGAACTCCCTATTGTCTTAATGCCTTACTAGAGGGGAAAACAACCTTAGCTTGAGAATAGCTAGGCCTCCTTTATCTTGTGAGTCTTCTATAGCATTTGAAAGTCCTATTGGAAACCTTCATTTTCCTTACCTCCACCTACGCCCAGGTATATAATCAGTCACCCCTCACACTTAAAATGCAGCTCTTTCTGTGCAGGGGTCCTCCAGTCCCTGTGCTTTAATAAAATCACCTTTTTGCACCAGAGACATCTTAGAGAATTCTTTCTGGGCCATCTGGACCCCCACCACCACACCAAAACCACATCAATTTGATCCTGATGATTGTCTGAGCCTTGTTCACGTTCACATGTCCTAACTACCACTCTTCTTGGGAAAAGAAGTATCCATCCTTTTCAGCTTCTTTAGTGGGAGGTAGACTGCCATCTGTGAAGATTTAAAAGGTGGGGAAGTGCCTCAGACATGGAAGGTGTGGGAGTTCAGATAAATGCATTACAAGCTGGGAAGTGCAATGTATGTTCTGAGGCTGGAAAGCATGGAGAAAAAGTGGGGAAAACACTCTGGAGGTGAGGAAATGGTAAGTACAAATAAAATCTACGACACATCAAAATGTGCAAAACACAAACATAATTGTTTGAATTGGAAGCTGAACTAGCTATCCCTGCCTCCCTCCCTCCCTGCACATCAATTTTGCTTGAAACAACAACTGACAAATGATGATTTTTGAGTTTTAGCTAGTTGGCAGACACTATCTTGAAAGTGAATGAGATGAGTCTGTCCTTTAGGAAAAAAATAGTTTTTGCGGCCAGTGATAAAATTAGGATTTTGAAAAACCTGTATCTGTCAACTCAACAACATCTTAACACTTAGGGAGCTTTCTAATGCAGTTATTGGTGAAATTAATGGATGTGATTTATTTTATTTATATATATTTTTAATCTTTATTTTTGACAGAGAGAGACAGATGCAAGGGGAGGAGGAACAGAGAGAGGGAGACATAGAGTCCAAAGCAGGCTCCAGGCTCTGAGCTGTCAGCATAGATCCTGACACAGGGTTCAAACCCATGAACCGCAAGTTCATGACCTGAGCTGAAGTCAGCCGCTTAACTGACTGAGCCACTCAGTGCCCCTGGATGTGATTTTTTTTTTTTAATTATACAATCAACTATGTCAACATTTGGAAGATCTGTATAATTCAGTGAGCAAATATTAGCAAAATGACCAATGCAGGATGTTACAAAATCATGGGAAAAAATTCATTCAAAGAGCAAGACAAACCAATAGATTCTGTAACAGAGAATGAAAAATTCACTGGTATGGTTTTAGATTCTATATTGCAACTAACTTCCAAAAAATGATCAATGTCCAGTTTTGGTATAGTTATCAGTGAAGAATATCCACAATTATCTGAAAGGCTATTAAAAATACTCTTCCCTTCTCCAACCGTGTATCTATGAGACTAGATTTACTTGATATTTTTCAATCACAACATATTACAACATATTAAATGTAGAAGCAGCCACAAGAATCCAACTCCTACCTATTTAAGCCACATATTAAAAAAAATTTTTTTTGATGTTTATTTATTTTTGAGAGAGGGAGAGACAGAATGTGAATGGGTTGGGGCAGAGAGAGAGGGAGGCACAGAATCCAAAGCAGGCTGCAGGCTCTGAGCTGTCAGTACAGAGCCTGACGTGGGGCTTGAACTCACTAGCTGTGAGATCATGACCTGAGCTGAGGTTGGGTGCTCAACCGACTGAGCCACCCAGGTGCCCCTATTTAAGCCACATGTTAAAGACATTTGCCAAAATATAAAACAATATCAATCTTCTCATTTTTTAATTTTGGAAAATACATTATTGATGTTAACATATAGAACATTTATTGTTGTTTATTTTAACAGAAATAACACTTTCCTAATTTTTATTATTGTTACTTTTTTCTACTCTCAACAGTGGATAGATATCCAGAGAATCAATGTTTACTATTATTATTATTTTTTAAATGACATCATTAGTCATTAGGGAATAAAAATCAAAGCCACTTCACACACACTAGAATGGCTATAATAATAATTTAATAATAATTTTTTTAAAATAGCAAATGTTGATGAGAATGTGAAAAAACTGGGACCTCACATATTGCTGATGGGAATGTAAAAAGCTGCAAACTGTTTTTGGAAAACAGTTTGATAGTTTCTCAAAAAGTTAAACAGAGTTACCATACGATCCAGCAATTCCATTTCTAGGTATATACCTAAAAGAATTGAAAATATGCTTACAAAAAAGCTTGTACAGAAATGTTCATAGCAGCATTATTCACAATAGCCAAGAAGTAGAAACGACCCAGGTGTCTATCAACTGATGAATGTATGAACAAAAATTGTATATCTACACAATGGAACATTATTCAGCCATAAAAAGGGGTAAAGTATTCATTCATGCTATGACACGGGTGAACCTTGAAAACATTATGCTAAGAGAAAGAAGTTAGATACAAAAAGCCATATGTTATATGATTCCATTTATATGAAATGCCCAGAATAGGCAAATCCATAACAACAGAAAGTGGATTAGTGATTGCCAGAGGCTCAGAAGAGGAGGGAATGAGAGTGATTGCTAATGGATATAGAGGCTTTTGGAGGGATGGTAAAGAAAATGTTCTTGACTTAGATAGCGGTGATGGTTGTAAAACCTTGTGAATCCACTAAAAATCACTGACATACACTTTTAAAATGGTCCATTTTAGGGTATGTGAATTGTATCTCAATGAAAAAGAAGTATGTACGCCAGGAAAAAACTTCTGATGTTAGTGGTTAGCAACTAATGCTAAAGTTATTCCCATTGCAAACTGTTTTGAGTAGCAGGGTTTGAAGTGTTGACTATTTGGTGTAAATCATACAAAGATACAGATGTTGGTGATTTTAGAAGTATTCGACTTTCCTATTTTTGCTTTAGGCCTGGCTAGCCTTAGTGGCTTTGCTTCATTTAGATGCTAATGATCATTGCCATAGCACAAAATCCCTACATTTTTCACTTTTAGCAATGGTAAGTGAGCTCAGTGACAGTGACTGAAGCCATCTGATTTCATGAGACTTGCTGACATCTCAGGGTACTTTTCCACCAGGAAGAGAAGGAAGCCAGATGGAGGCTGGTTGTCAGTTGGAGTGGGGGTGGGGTGAGTGGTAGTCTTTGTGAGCATGGCAGCAGGACTGTCTCGGCAGTGATGACACACGAACTATCTGGCTAGAAGTGGCATCACTGCAAAGGTTTACTCAGTGTGGGGCAGAACTCTATTAACAAGTCTATTCCCCTAGTGGCCTGACAAGCAATATCAGAACCCCAGTCCTAGCAGGAAGTGATTAAGGGCCCTGTCCCAGTGGCAGAGA
The DNA here is from genome assembly GCF_018350195.1 of Panthera tigris. Lineage (NCBI taxonomy): Eukaryota > Metazoa > Chordata > Mammalia > Carnivora > Felidae > Panthera > Panthera tigris. The sequence continues at coordinate 50,980,755 of NC_056660.1, forward strand.
CAGGAATTGGCATGGAAGACCAGCCACAGAGACTAGATGATATTGTTGAATGTGAAGAAAATGCTTCAGTTTTAGTGGTCACAGACTTCCAGAGTTGCCCTAAGTACAAGCGGAGGTTACAGAACTAACTCTAGATTAAATCAACCAGGACTTTTTTTTTTTTTTAAATCCTAGGCTTACATTTTGGCTTGGGAGGAATTACTGATGGTGTTAAATGCTTATTCATGTTCCATGTGGACTTTTGTTTGTTTTTTGTGCAAGTCTTTACCAATGATGGGAATTCACTATTACTGAAAGACAAGATCACTGAATTACTACTGAATATTACTGAGTGACAAAAAAAAATACAATACAAATTGTTGGGAACACTGTATACTGACAACAAAAAAATGGGGTCACTGAAAAGTGTTAATTATAGAAAAACATACTTTGCAATTTGGGTGAGTTTCATTATATACTTTAAAATTGGTTTAATTTCCATTTTTAAAGATAAAAACTTTTCTCCTCCTCTTTCATTGAGAACAAGCCCCAATTAACAGAAATGCAACATCGATTTGCATAACAATAGCTTCCTTGGCATTAGAAAAGCTTGGCATTTGGTTTTCTCTAAATGAAAGGTTTGGTCTCTGTAGGACATAGCAATATTTTTATCTTAATATTTTGTAATCTTTCTATTATTTTCTGAAATCTGAATTTCAGTACATAATATATAATCATGCTCCTTGTTGACATGGCTGAAAGTGCCTCTTAATCTCTTATCCTTTGACCCGATCTCGCTTTCCATTTGCACTACTTCCTCCTAATGCTCTAGCCACACAGAGTGATCTTTTCCACATTCCTCAAATAATCCATGGTCTTTCATGGCACCACAGAGACTCAGTTACTCCTAGCTCTGGGTTCCCACCACACTTTACCCCTCCAGGTATGGTGAGTTTTTACATTACATACACTCTAAGGTACTCAAGCAGAGATGCCTCAGGGTTCTCCTCCTGTGCCTCAAGATTCACCTCTCACTGGTAGAGAAAAGAGAATGAGCTCTAGAGTCAGATCTCAGTTGGCATTTTAACCCCACCACTAATCATTAGCAGGTTAAACTTGATGACTCATTGATTCTCTGAACTTTAGTTTCCCACTTATAAAATTGGATGAGTAATACCTAGCTCATAGGGTCATTGTGAAGGTTGAGTAGGATTCTGTAAGACAACGTACCTGTTCCATTCATAAACGCTAACTCCTTGCTCCCCCCTTCCAGCTTTTAATATGTATAATTTTGACAATATGTCTAGTATATCTCCAACTAGATTATACCAACAGGGAGTGAGATGGCCACGATCTCACGGCTTCTTGGGTCTGAGCCCCACATCGGGCTCAGCGGCCATCACAGAGCCTGCTTAGGATCCTCTCTCTCCCTCTCTTTCTGCCCTTCCCCAACTCACTCTGATGAATAGCTCTGAGTTTTCTTCCCAAATTTCTTCGGAAGTTGTGGTTTTTCACCAGCTTTAAGTGAAGAGTTCTGTGTTCAAACACACATGCACTCAGTTCAAATGGGAAACTAGGTGCGACTGCAGCTCTTTCACCTTCTCCCCCATCTTCACCTTGTCTTGGGTTCCAAATGGTAGTACTTTCTGGAATCCCAAATGGAAATTTGAGATGAAAAATATTGTTTCTTCATATTTGTACCTATTTTATTTAGCTTTTCATTCCATTTAGATTATTTTACTCTATGCAGCTCCAGGATACATTCTTCAACCACATGGTTGGTTTTCAAATAATAAGGTTTTTACTGAGCATCTATAAGAACTTCTGTTTTTCTTTCTCAAAATTAACCAGGCTCAGTAATGGCTTGTTAACTTATGAAGTCATTAGATTCTGTAGATATGCTTAGAGAATTAAAAAATGACAACCAAAATTATTGCTATGAAAAATCCATAAAAGATAAATGAATGGTGGTTGGGTAATAGCTTTTTATTCAAAAAGGATAGCTTTTTATTTCATCAGAGAAGGTTTTTCTTTCAGTGCTATATTAAAAACTTTCATATGTTCAAATTTAGAGTTATTGTCTTAGAAGGAACAATGGTTATTGCAAGTTCCTACTTTTTCTCTTAGAAAATTTTATTAACCATGGAAGGATCTCTCTAGGCAATGCTTTGGATCCTTAACAAAGCAAGTTATATGTATCTTTTATGAAAATTTTATAATAGAATTAAATAGTTAAAAAAAATACCAGGTAGCTAATTCAAAAGTAATTATACAAACCAGAATATTCTGAAAGTTTATTCTTTTTAATCATTTTAGAAATTAAAGTTCAGAGAAGGTTTTAGCTTTGCCAGGAATACTCAGAAAAAGCTACGTAGAGTTCATGTTTGAGTGAAGTCTTAAATAGTAAGAATTTGTACAATGAGGAAGTGAGGAAAGCATTTCAGGTGGAACGAATAGCTTTTGCCAGTTAATGTTGGGTTTGGCTTTTATGTGATAGCCTTACAAATGTTGAAAATAGGTATTATGATAACTGTCGGTCTTTATTCTTTAGGGAAATGTACATATTAAGAGGATAGAAAGAATAGGCAATTTCTCCTTACTTAAGCTTCCTTTTTTCTTCTGGAATTAGTATCCAGCAAAATAAGCTAGGCAATGTTCCAGGCTGCTACTAGAGTGTTCCTAGGGATGTTAGGTTACTGTCAACCCCCAAGGAATATCTTTGTTCCACAACATTCTTTCCTGCATTATGTACAAAAATTGCAAAACCTGAAACTCATATACAAAACCTTGTGAAAACTGCCTTAGAGGAGACTCCTGGTCTTGCCTGAAGCCAAATCTTCGGTGTTTTCATTATCTATAACTTGTTATATATATTATCTTGCTCCCATTTCTTTCACATTTTTTTTTATCTTGGGGATAGAATAGAATTCATATCTTATACTTCTTTATATTTTTCTACGTGTTTAATATAATGCTAGAATCTAGATAGAGCTTCCTAAATACCTCTTAGATTGCTTCTTGATTTGACCATAATGGGAATGAGAAAAACTGCTGAAAAATATGTAAGGCTAGTTAAACTGGAGATGTAATGGTAGAAGGGAACATGTATTAGATATTTCCCATTGCCCTTCCAGACCCACTCTGCATCTTACTCTGACTGATCTTTATGGACTGTTATCAATTGTTACCTTGAACTTTTGCTTCCATTTGGGTTCATCCAATAGGAGAAATTGGAAGGAAATCTGAAGGGTAGAATAGGCTATTTATTCACCCTGTTGCCACTCTACAGGACCTTGTGGCTATTTCCTCTACCTGAGTACACAGCTTCTTGTCAGCAACATTTTCCTACACATATAACTATAACACCTCTTCAGGTCCCAGTAATTGCTTGCTCCTTTTGCCCCTTCAGATCTAGTGATAATAATGACTCCCAATTATTTTAGCCGTGGGGCACTTCACTATCATTTGTTGATTTCCTTAACCCTGCTCACCCCTTCAGAAGATATTTCCATCTATCTCTTTACTCATCCTCTCATATCTTGCCAGGGATCTAAATGATACAGGTGGTGGCCATAACTTTTTGAGTAACTCTGGAAATGACAATTTGCATTTTATTATTGTTACTGTAGAGCAGATTTCTTTCTTTCTTTTTTTATTTCTGTGAATATTTACTTTTCAGAATAATAATGACTAAAAAAGACAGACAGAGTTCCTGAGGTGGACGCTTGAGATTGCCTATAATTTTATTATTTTTTGTTTATTTTTAATTTTTATTTAAATTCTAGTTAATTAACATACAGTGTAATATTGGTTTTAGGAGTGGAATTCAATGATTCATCAATTACATATAACACTGAGTGCTCATCATAACAAGTGCCCTCCTTAGTACCTATTACCCATCTAGCCCGTCCCCCACCTCCCTCGCTCTATCAACCCACAGTTGGTTCTCTATCTTTAAGAGTCTCTCATGGTTTGTTTCCCTCTCTCTTTTCTTTTTATAAATATATTTTTTTATTTTTTTGAGAGAGAGTGTGTGGGGGCGGGGAGGGAAGAGAAGGGCAGAGGGAGAGAGAGAGAAAAACTGAATCAGACTCCATTCTCAGCATAGGCTCAATCCCATGACCCTGGGATCATGACCTGAGCTGAAATCAAGAGTTGATTACCTATAATTTAAAATTATGACCTTCAGCGACTTGTGGAAAAAACCAGATTTCCTACTCGGCACTGAATTTTTATAAGCTTGTTTATGTAACAAAGATGTTTCTTGCCCAGTGATTCAATGATCCATCATTAACCAGCCTTGTTCGTTCAAACACATTGTTTTAGGAGCTTAATTGACTCAGCCCTCCCATACAAGGTGAAACTTGCTCAGGAACCCCGTTGACTAGTAGAGTAGCTATGTACATAAGAATATGAATTACATGTTTGTGTAAATAACAAATGATAGTCACACTGGCTCCACTTTTTTTTTTAATTGTGAAAAGAGTAATAAGAAAGATCACAATACTATAGAAATGACGAAGATATATGATCTTTAGGTAATTCTGATTTATGGAAGAATGAGGTAATCCTAAAATATTACTGCTGTTAGGTTTTTTGTAAAAAAGGAACTTTCCTTTTCAGTTAAGGACATACATTCACATCAGATATTTTATTTTATAATGTATAATTTTTACATTCATGTTTCTGAAAACAGGAATGATACTGAGTTGAAATATTTAGTTACTTTGGCTATAATCTTAAGATTCCCTTTTTAGGTAGTCCTCTAATTAGTATTAGAAAATGTATACTTGAAGCATATTGAGAAAGAATATTTCTCTAGAATGTTCTTCACGTTTCTTTTGCAGCCAATTTATACTTGAGTTAATGAAGAAATCTTCCAATGTAGCTGGAAACTATCATAGTAGGAGCTCTAAAGACATAAAGTAAATGAATGAATGAGGTTTTTCTATATAGCTTTAGAAATAGCTTAATAAAGTGTCTGAACAGCAATATAACATTTTTGTACTCCTATGCTGTCAGAATATATTTGAGTTCCTTCTCTGTTTCCAGCCCTGGACTAGGCACTAAGCATACCTTTCAGGAAAAGCCAATGTCATGGAAGTATTACATGTAATCAGGAGTGATATTCAAATATCTAACAACACATGTATCACAGCCCTACACAATCAGAAGTGAAGCCAGCAGTAAACAACAGATTTAGCTGGACCCGTGTATCCTGTCTCTAAGTAATTCTTGGTTTCATCACCTGTAGCCTCTGGGCCACTTACTGAAAATGTGTACTTGCCCCTCAGTTAAGATCAGGATAGCTGGGTCTCCTTTCTTTGTTTTTTGGGTCCTCTGTTTCTGATTCTACACCATACCATGTGCTTTGATTTTCCTCTGTTTCTTCAAGTATGTCAGTCCTTTAGTCCCAGGTGCTAATCTGAATTTTGGATCTTCCACTTCCTCAGTTTCTGGTTATGCCCTTGACTTTTTTTTTGTTGCCTACTTGTTTCTGGGTTCCTGATCATATTGCAATATATATTTTACTTCTCTAGTCTGTGTTAACATCAGTCCTCTGACCATCACATAATACTTCATCTCTACTTTTCTTAAGGTGTTTGTTTCTCTTGGTTACTTAAGTAAAGGTCGTATCAATCCTTCTAGATTGTAAACTTTTGACAGCAGAGAGCAAGTCTTATAGAACTGGATATACCAATTACTGTTACATTGTTCAGTATAAAAATATTATGGTTATGGGTTTTTTTTTAATTAATATTTTTATTTTGGAGAGACATAGACAGCATGAGTTGGGGAAGGGCAGAAAGAGAGGGAGAGAGAGGATCCTAAGCAGGCTCTGTGATGGCAGCAAAGCCCAATGTGGGGCTCAGACCCAAGAAGCCGTGAGATCATGACCAAACCAAGAGTCGGTTGCTCAAAACAGTTGAGCCACCCAGGTGCCCCATGGTTATGGTTTTAAAAGTTATTTCCTAAAAAGAGATATACACTGAAATTCTTAAGTGAAATATACATCTGGCATTTATTTTAAAATACCCTAGAAACACGTTTGGGGATACATAGAAGATAAAATAAGGAAAATAAAATATTGGCAATTATTAAAGTTGAATAATGGCTTGATTAGGGGTCATTGTACTTTTTTCCCTATTTTTGTATGTTTGAAAATTTCCATAATAAAAGTTAAATTATGTATAAATATAAATTACATATAAGTATAAAGAAAATAATAATAAATATAAATAAAAGTCTACATTAAAATATTTGTTAAAAGAATTGGCCCCTGAACTTGCCCCTTCCCCTGATCTGGCATGATTGCTGGACAACATATATGTCTTCCTTGTTCTCATCTAAAGGGGATGCCATCTGGGGTGGCCGCTTTGCTTACAAGAGTTTCCTCTTTTCTGGGAATGGATCAAAACACAGGAGTAGGCCTCTAGTGGCCATGCCTATGCTACATGACACTGCTACACTCCAGCCAAAGTTCATTGACCCAGGTGTAGATGGACACACACTTGGGCCGATCATATCCTCTCTTCTGACAATCTGAAACTTGTTAAGAGAGAAGCACACAAACTGGTCTGATTGGAAGCTTGTTGTGTTAACGGCAAAGATAAGGCCTATGAACTCTCACTGTGAGGTTTTCTATTTGCCTTTCCCCTGCCTTCCTGGGCTCTGCATGAGAATTCAATGTGGGCTTGAGCTTACAAAATGAGAGATCACGACCTGAGCCGAAGTCAGATGCTTAGCCAACTGAGCCATCCAGATGTCCCTAAAGAAAAGTTTACCTAATGTGTCATCTGAATGTAATGAACTCATTCATATGACATTCATAGGAACCAAATGTCTGAATTCAACACATTTCTGTATGCAAAACATTTTTATGTTACTTGCAGTGTTTCCTTTCTGCTTGCTCTGTCTCCTACCTTTAACAATAATTACTGAGTACCTACTATGTGCCTACACTGTGACAAGTGCTGAGTATGATGAGAAAAAAACAGAAAGTTCTTGCCTTAGTGGAGCTTACAGTTTTATGGGGGAGATAGGTACCATCGACTAATGATACTTGCTGTTGTGTTATTATAGAGGTGAGTATTCAAGAGGAATGGAGTATACTTCTAAGAAGGTGAAGAACCAGAAAACCTGATTAAGCATGGGAGTGGGGAGTGAACTTGATTTGAAGGCTAAAAGATAAGTAATTTATGATTATATGAGAGGATAGTGGAATGGAGGTTGGAGTGAAAAGTCATTCTCGAAAAGATGGCTTCCAGAATTCTGTCTAATCAACAAAGTGGATGGAAACAGAGCTCCTAAATGCAAAAAGATGTTTGTCACTGATTAATAACTGAACTGGAATCTGTTTAATGTTCACTATTAAGGCAATAGTTAAACCAGTGCATTCACTTTATTATAAGAGTAAAAACTCCCTGAGGTTTCACTGGCCAGAACTGTGACACATCTGTCCTTCCTAAGCCAGGTAACAGTAAGGGCAGTGGTGGTACAGTGAATGGCTTAGAGACAAATTGCGATTTCTGTCCCTCAGGCTTGAGAAAGGCCCACTTCCCCTAAAGTGCATGGTTGTTTTATGAGTGAGACAGTTGGCAAAAAGAAATGGCTATTGCCTGGACAACCAACAATGTGTGAGGCAGATGGGTCAAGTGACCTAGACAGGAGTTGTTCTATGGGAGCTGTGGGGGTGGAAATTTGATTGGAGTGAATTCCAGAGAGAATGAAAAGAGAACCATTACAGTAGTAAGTATAGACAACTCTTTTGAGAATTTTTTCTAGAAGAGCTAGAAGAGAAATGAAGTGGTAGCTGGACAATGATGTAGGGGCCAAGGGAGGTTTGTATTTATGATTGGAGAAATTACTGCATGTTTAATGTTGATGGGTGTGAACCTATAGGAAGACAAAAGTTGAGATGCAGAAGAGAGGAGGTGATGTTGATTAAGACAGAGGTGGTAGACATGAATGCACAGGTGGGAGGTTGATCTCAGGAGGAAGATAATTCATCCACAGTGATAGGAGGCAATGAAAAGTCTTTGGGTGCAGATGCAGTAGATGTGTAGATGGGATAGGGAGCTCATGTTAATTCTCTTCTGGCTGCTTATGCAGAACTCCAACATGTAAAGTAGATTAAAGTAATGAATAGGTGTCTCAGGCAGATTAAATTCTTGTTTGGCACAGAATATTTCATTGTGTCCCCATGAATAATTTCCATGATGTCTCAATTCTTGATTTTAACTAGACTGTTAGTACAGTAAGGTTATTGTTTGAAAGATATATTTATAAATACATCAGTGGGATCAATGCTAGGACAGAAGGAGGTGGCCCTGCACTTTGAATAAAGTTCAGACTCCTTACTAGAGACTACAGATCACTACATAATCTGGCCTTTGTCCTCCTCTCTAAACTCATCAAGTATTATTCTTCTGTTGTTTACTCTGTTCTAGCCAAATTATATTTCTTTTTTTTGGCAATGTCAAGCTCATTTTAGTTTTATGATCTCAGTGCTTCCTGTTTCCCTCTTCTTGGAAACTTTCCATCAGGTATGCATAGGACAGTCTCACTGGTATCATTTAGGGTTCAGTGAGGCTCCTTGGTCTCCTTATCTAAAGTTGTTATATCCTAACCAACCACTAATTTATCGCTGTATTTTGTTTCTTTGTGGCATTTATTACTAACCAAACTTCTATTACTTCTTTCTTAATTTCTACATCCCCAGCAATTAATATAGAGCCTGGCATATATTAGATGTCTAAATTCTTTTAAATTAATGCATACAAAAGGCTCTGTTTTTGTCCTTAATTGCAATTAACCTTTTTATCAGTAACTTAGAAAAAGACATAGAATGACATGCTTATCAAATTTGTAGACACTGTTAACTTAAATGGAATATATAACTGTTGTAATGAAGTGCCAATATGTTGTAATGAAGTGCTAAAATAAAACTATTTTAACAGGGATAAAGGCAAAATGTGAAATTTAGGTTAAAAAATTTACTAAGGAATCATAGCTCAGCAGTATTTCATGAGTAAAAAGGCCTAGGAATTTTAATTGTAGGCTGCAGGGCAGCTTAAATAGTTAGCCTGAATTAATAGAGGCACAGTAGCCAGAAAATGGTGCCCTATATTCTGCTGAGTTAAACCCACGGCTAGGAGCAGTGTGCTTGTTTAGGTTGTTTGGTTGTCTGAACGTTTCTTTACACTTACTTTTAACTCATTGTGTTTCAATGAGCAGTGTGAACTGTTGTGTCAACTGGCCAGCAACTTGTGTTCTTGCAGGCAACATGAATGGAAAAATGAACTTGTAATCAGCCAGCTGATTATTGAACAAAGGTAATAGTTATCCTTGATGACATCAGACTCTTGAATTACCTCCACACCAGGGTGTGTCTGTAGAGGGAATGATCCTCTTCCAAAGCTCCAGCTCTCACTGGGCTCACTAGGGGTGGCAATGGCTCCCTTCCATTGCTGGTCTTTGGGGACTAAACATGCCTTTTGGGTCCCCTAGCCCTGCTCTCATCTCCATTAGAGTCCCTTCATTAAATTCTACTCAATATCTCAATTTCCTTTAGGATACCGATTGATAGCATAGCTTTTGGGATTCTTCAGGCTGTAAAATTAGGAGGGCCAAATTTTACATTCCTTAATCATTATGCACATACCTCAGTTTAAGTATTTGTAATTATAACTTTTGAATACTTGCATGTGTGGATATCTTGTATACCTTATTCCTAGTTCTTAAAGTTACAGAACAAGGTAGGCATTATTATTTACATTTTACAAATGAGGAACTTGAAGGTCAGAGAAGTTAGATAATTTAGCCAGGTGATTCTTTATAGATGACAGAGACTTAATCTGAGTTTGACTCCAAAGCCCACATTGCTGTTTCCATTACACCTACAACCTCTCTTATCTCCATCATGCACATTGGATTCTCTTTTGTTAGCCTGATTACTTAGCTGGAATTTGGTAAGTTTTTTGAAAGAACATACTATATTGTATTCTTTTATCTCCACTGTCTAGCATAGTGTCTGGCACATGGAAGACATAGAACATATGTTTTGAATGAGTGGAGAGAGGAGAAATGTCACTTACCTATTAACCTGTATTTCAATTCTTTGAGAATACTTGCATCAGGTCTTTAATTTCATATTTACTATCCTATTAAATTCCTTCATGCTCCCTTTCCCTTTTAGTCACGGGCTATTCCTTTTGTGTACTTGATTTTCTTCTATATGCATTCCTTGCTGAACATATAGACATATCATACATCAGAGACAGCATGAATCTGGTAACTTGGAAATGGGGAGAAAATAAAAATACAGATAATGATAATATCTATTTGGTGGGTCTGGGGTTAAGTAGTAGTAACATTGTTAAAAGCCACTTAAATTTGTCCATGCCTTCTCTTAACATCTATTGATTTATTTGGATACACTACAGGTGGTTTTAATTCTGTACTTGCCACTAGTAAAATGAAGAGTTTCCACTTTGTGTATTTTATATAGATACAGCAGATACTTTGAATTAATTATTTGTCATAGGTTATTATACTCATTAAAGCATATATACTTGCCTTAGAGAATGGCTTAAGAAATACTAAATGAATGATAGCAAATAACATGCCTGGACATTATAATTTTCCTTATCTACTTAGACATAGATGAAGTATGTTGATCTATTTTGTAAAATGTTTAACAAAGAATGCTGGCCAAATTTAACAGCCACAGTGTTCACTTGCAGCAGGATGTTCTATAGTAGGGAAAATGCAATCCAAACCTTTGCTTTTATTCATATAATCATGTTTTGGCTTTGTCATTGGGGTTCTGATATGGAAATAATCACATCAGAAGTCCTAGAACGCTAAAATGTTACAACTAAACAAGAAAGTATTAGATTATAGAAGAAATCTGACTCCAATTTTTAAAATTTTCTGATTAGTTTATTCTCATGAAACTTTCTTCGAACTTCTAAAAAATTTCAACTCAACAAAAAGAACAGAAGAATAGTAAAATGAATATCCATATACCTTTCTCCCAGATTAACTAATTGTTCACATTGTGCCATATATGTTTTATCCCCTTTATAACTAATAACACTTATTTTTTGAGGCATTTAGGGCAGATAACTAATAAAAATGTTCACACACGCATTTTATTGCCTTTAGCAGCAACTAGGTCTATAAGTTCTACAAGGGCAGGAACCAGGCCTGTCTTGCACATTGCTGCATCCCTAGCACCTAATGTAATGTGTGACATGTAGTAGGAGCTCAATAAATATTCATCGACTGATGGGCTGAGTTGTTCTTCATACACTTGGCTCTTACTAGCTGCACATATCAATCAAAGCTTGAAGAAAATTAAGTCAATCTGACCTTAATGCAAAATATTCAAAAGTACTCAAGTTTTAAGGGAAATATATTTAAATCCTCTTATTTCTCTTGGCACTTATACAAAGCCTTGCACCATGTAGGTGCTTATTAAGTATTCCTTGAAGAAAACTTGGTTAGAGTATCCAAATAGTTTGACTATGATCAAACTTTGGAAAATAAGCCCCAAAGATAAAAACTTGGAGGATGAGTTTATTCAGACCGGGACAATTTGTGAATGAATCTGGTGTCTCAGCTGGTCTCTGTTGAAAGATTAAATCCTAGAGCTGGAATTCAGAGAAAGGGAAGAACAATGAACACAAAACAGGGGAAAAAGTAAACTTAAACTACTACACAGGAATTCTTAGACATAAAGAATACCTTCGTAAGAGTGACGACTGTTAAGTTTTGAAATTGGGAGATTAAGAGAGGCAATTCTCTTCTGTAGATCTCTTCTGCTGTGGAGGAATCTACTACGAGTAGAGTTCTAGCCTTTTATATGTTTCTTACGAAAATGACCACATCTAAACACACCAAATAGATAAAGAAGAACATCAATAGAATATTTCTCTTTTGCCTACATAATAAAGTTAAAATATATTAGCATATAATTCAAGGTCCTCTGCAAAGCTAACTCCCAACTACCTTAATACCTTTGCTTCTCCTGTTTCTAGCTTGGGTTGTGGTCCAGAGTTTTCCTGTGTTCTATGGAACTCTAGTGCCCCTAATAGAAAGCATCTAGCATCTCTAATATAGAACATCTGGTGTTAAAAATTTTGCATGGTGAAATAAGTGTGAGAAATGTTTCATATTATATCTCTGACCCACCTACTATAGGTTCAATAATAAATGAACCTCATTAGCCCAATCAGAACTACATTAACATAATTAGAAGACCTGAAAAATTCTGCAGCGAGAAACCAGTTTCATGTGTAGTTTACCAAACTTACTTGACCAAAGAATTTTTTTTGGATGGCAGAATATTTATTAACGTCATGAAAGATACTTCTGTTCTCCAGAATACATTTGTTGAATGCTGCTTAACCATCATAATATTTGGAATTCCTTGAATATTGCTCATGCCATTTCTGACTGGAATAACTTATTTGAAAAAGTTCTCATCCTTAAAAAGATATTCCAAGGCACTTACAATAAGAAAGCCACAAAAGACAGGGAGTACTTGTGGAACTAATCCTGTGATTTAGTCCCATGTCTAAATGTTCTTCAAGGTCTGTAATCAATTGTTATAAAGTTGGAAGCACAGTCTTTATGGACAGTTTTTTTGTATTCTCTCCTTATTTTGACTAATTTCAACCTCAAAATTTGGTGTCATTTACATTTTAGTCTTTGGGATAAAGATTTTTTTGAATCAAGGAATTTGCACAATAATCAAGGACTTTGTATTTGTGGAGAGTTGGAATAATATTTGAAACAAATTGTTTCCATGAAATTAATATTTGGTAAGTTCAAAAGTGTCACCTGTTGAGTTTTGCAGGATTTGTTCAAATGAGCAATTACTGAAAGAATTAAACTAATTCTTCATTAAATTCTTCATTCATTAAACTAATAAAATGAAATGAGAATCTTTCTTGGTGAACAGAAATGACCTTTGTTGACATATGCTTATGTGCTTATTTAGAGAAATAGAGAATGGATGACCATTCATGTTGAATACTCATTACTTTGTTGGTTTCTCTGAGATGTCCATAAATTGTATCATTTATTCACTATTTTTTTTCAACTTACTGTTAAGAGGCAATTTCCATGAGTTTCTCATGTTTCTGCACATCTTGTGAGCAGAACAGAGGTACTTATAGTCCTTTGTTCTGGATGATCTTTTCAAAGATGTTTGATAGTTGACAGAAGATAGAGATAATACCTCCCTCTGGAGCAGAGAGCCAGTCTGTTTGTTGTCCAGTATAGTTATTTTAATTATTGTCCTCTCGACCAGCTTTGGACAGATTTTCCTGTAGCTCAATCTTTTTTATAAAAAAAAAAAAATGAGGGGCACCTGGGTGGCTCAGTCAGTTAAGCGGCTGACTTCGGCTCAGGTCATGATTTCGCGGTCCGTGAGTTCAAGCCCCGCGTTGGGCTCTGTGCTGACAGCTCAGAGCCTGGAGCCTGTTTCAGATTCTGTGTCTCCCTCTCTCTGACCCTCCCCCATTCATGCTCTGTCTCTCTCTGTCTCAAAAATAAATAAACGTTAAAAAAAATTGTTTAAAAATAAATAAATAAATAAAAAATTTAAAAAATGAGATTTCTCAAGCTCGGGGTTTCTCAGCAGTGATGCAAACCCTTTGCGTGAGCAGCACTTGCCTAGGCTACTCTGTGTAACCTATGTGGAACTTGAAGGATAAGAGGGACCAACACAAACATGAAGCTCAAGGTGCTGACTACGCCATAAATAATGAAATCCTTTGTCTCAGGGCACCTGGGCAGCTCTGTTGGTTAAGCATCTGACCCTTGATTTTGGCTCAGGTTGTGATCTCATGGTTAGTGAGATTGAGCCCCTTATTGGGCTCTGGGCTGACGGTGCAGAGCCTGCTTGGGATTCTCTTTCCCTCTCTCTCTGCCCCTCTCCCCTGCTTGCTTACTTGCTCGCTCTCTCTCTCTCTCTCTCTCTCAAAATAAGTAAGTAAAATCCTTTGTCTTCAACCCAAGAGTCACACATCTTCTGCCAGTATCCAAAAAACTATGGCAGACTAACTTGTTATCTTGCAGAGCTTGGTAGAATCTCAGAGCTGTAACAATTTTGTTGTTGTTGTTGTTGTTGTTGTTGTTGTGACAATTTCTGACTCTTGTAAGAAGCATACTCTTCAGGCATATGGGTTTAGAAGGTTTTTTCCTGGGTGTCATTGAAACTTGCCCTGAATCAGGATCCTTGGTATGGATCACTACTAAATGATCAGGTGTGAGGTAGAGCTGAATCTGGAGGGAGAAGCATTGCTGGCCTGAGGTTGAACAAGGTAGAATGAAATCAGTGAACAGGGTTGATCTGGTCTTATCTAAGAAAAGCAATCAAAGCTGGGTTTAGAGTATATCTGAATGAGTGAACAGACTAGGGAGTAGGTAGCCCTCTCTAGGGCTACAGGATGGCTCCTGTAAGCACATATCCCAGACAAAAGTGGTCAGCGAAAGATTGGCAAAAAGTAACCACTTGATCACTTTCTATTCTAGAGCATGACTTTTTGTACAGAATAGGCTCTTTTCCCTCCTCCCAAAGTGACCCTTAGGTAAGACTTTGATGTTTTTTTTAAGTTTATTTATTTATTTTGAGAGAGAGAGTCCATGTGAGTAGGGGAGGGACAGAGAGAGAGAGAGGGAGAGAGAGAATCCCAAGCTAGCCCCATGTTGTCAGTGGAGATACCAACACAGGACTCCATCTCACAAACTGTGAGATCATGACCTGAACTGAAATCAAGAGTCAGATGCTTAATGACTGAGCCACCCATGTGTCCCAAGACTTTGAGTTTTTAAATCGGTAAGTCCTTGGGCTGTTCTAGCCCCAGATCTGGCAGGTCCTAGACATTGTCATTATTAGTGTTTAAAAGAAAATAATGTTCTTTGCCTGGTTGGGAACATTGGCTGAGGCCTGAGATTTTCCTTTTTTAGGGTGTGTTGGTTCCTGGTGTACTGTTGTCCAGGCTCTTCTCCAGCATAGTCTTCTGCTCCTGCAACAAGTAACCCTTAATTGTCAAGGTGAAAGTATGGCACATTGGACCCTACGAGATCGCTCTGGATAAAAACAAACAAACAAACAAACAAACAAAACAAGTTAATAGTGGCTTAAATAGTAACAAATTTCCAAGTGATGTGTCATTTGGTTTTCTCAGTATAAACAGTTTCGGTTCCCTCAGGAATTTGGAACCGTTGGTTGTGCTCTTTCTAAAGGGGAATGTGGTTAAAATAGCAGCAGTCAGTCCAAGCTGGCAAGCAAAACCAGTGGTGGCTAAGCCTTCTTGTACTCATAAATAGACTTATAAAAATGGATATGCCATGAAACGCAATGGCCATCGTGTGATCATGTGAACGTTTGTGGAGAAAACTCCCTAGCTATTTAGGACGCTTAATTTTGGCCCTAATTATTGTGCCCTTCTGAATAGCTGATCAGTTATGCTATTAATGTTATCGGCAGGATCATCAAAAATACAAATTGTCATTACTTTAAAGAGAACATTTAGGAGTAATTTATTTTAGAAATGTATAATGTCGTATGTTGCCTTTCAGTTTGATTATTCTTATCTACAGTGGGGAACACGCTTCTAATGTTGAATTTGGAATAAAAAAGGCAACATGAGTGAAAAAAAAACCTCCAAAGTATAGGTCCTGGCCTTAAAGCAGAACTGGCTGTCATAAACCAAGTGCAAAAGCAATCCAAGAGAAACAGGTAAAATGAGATGGCATTAGGCATGCTAGGCCACATTGGATTTTAGGACAGCTAGTTAAGAGGGAAGACCACCTGATCAGAAGTGCAGGGAAGCAAAAGAAATGTTTCACTTGGTGACAGAGACCGGGAAAAGCAAATATAGGCAGAAGGACTATATAGGCTTACCTGTGGCTCAGGGTAGATAGGACAACTGTAAGCAAAACAAAGCATCAGACAGTGAGTATCCAACCAGGCTGCTTGAACAGAGCAAACGAGGTGGAAAGGGAGCTTCAAAGAACCTGCAAACTACAATCCAGTTTGTTCTGTGCCTGGTGATAGCTATGTTGTTAGGAGCACCTGGAACAAGAATGGGATTGTTTGTATCTCCCACCTTTGGCTGGAGAACAACATTTCTCTGATGAAGAGGTCCCACCAGGTGTGTGTTAGTTAAGAGCCTCTCAACTGAGTCTGGGATAAGTATAGGCAGGAGTAGAGCTAAAACAAAATGCAGTAATTCAGAGAGGACATTTATATATACTACCAAACTGAGGGGCCAGAAGGTATCAGAAGTTCCGGGATGGACTTGGGGTAAGCATTCCTTTTTATTCAGTGTATATTATGTGCCAGGCTCTATGCTAGGTTTTGGGAATACAAAGATGATAAGACATAACACCTGCTCTCTGATAATTCAGAGTATTGTAGCTAAATTAGACAAGCTGATTACAACCAAGTGTGGTGAGAACTGTGATAAAGATCACCACAGGGCTCTCCAGGAGCAT
The DNA here is from genome assembly GCF_018350195.1 of Panthera tigris. Lineage (NCBI taxonomy): Eukaryota > Metazoa > Chordata > Mammalia > Carnivora > Felidae > Panthera > Panthera tigris. Next base: position 50,997,249 of record NC_056660.1, read on the forward strand.
ACAAGGTGGCGGTGAGCGGCACAGATTGTTAAAGGTGGCTCCTTGGAGGAGGTGATGGTCGAGCTGTGTCAAAAAAGATGAGTAGAAGGTAGGCAAGTAAAGATGAAGATTTGAGGTTTGTGCAAATCCTGTGAATTGAGAGAAGGAATGATGCATTCAGGAACCTTCAAGATTTCTGGGTAAATGAGGCTGGAGAGCCATAAGAAGCATCTTGTGTGTCACAATTTTTCTACAGTGGTAGAGAAACTCAACCACCCAGTTTTACATTTCTTAGAGCAGCTCCAATTGTAGCTGGTAGTGTCTGTCTTAATTATCTTTGGCCCTTCTCTAGGCAAACTGTGGGGGATTTTCTTACCATGGAATAGAGTCCAAACTTTCTCTGGAAGGTGGAGAGGGAGTAGAAATGGCCTCTTTAGTTCACATACACCCACATGCTGAGATGCTAGCCCTCTTTCCCTTTGACTTTGCAAGGAGGTCACCAACCAGCATACCCATGGTGACTTTTTCTGTGAATTCTCCCCTTAACAGAAAAAGATATAGTCACATATGTGTCCAAATGAATAGCCAACACTGGGGAATGTGCTAACGACAATCTTTGGGCCTTTTCCCCCAGGGAGGACAGGTATTATCATATCCTTTAGGTCCTACAGTCCTTGGGCTGAATTCGTATTAAGTGTCTTCTGGTTTGAAGATGTTGCAGAAAATGAAAATGTCATGTTTGTTTAGTACTGCTTAGATATTATCTATGGTGATGGATTGTTGCTATGAGTATTTGAGTTGCTATGAATGCTTGAAAAGGCAGTGTGTGGGTTAAAGTGAAAGTACAAGAACGCTGCATTGGCCGCAAGATTCTGATGGTTCTGGTGCTAGAATGCAAGTTTTGAAGCTTGCGTTGCCCACCTCATGTGGCTATTTGAAAGATAAAATTGCAGAAGGTATATGAAAATGAGGTGTTCCTAGGATATTATATAAATATAAGATGTTATTATTTGACTTGCTGCTTTTCTTTCTAAAATTTTTTCTTTTGAAATACATCTTTTGCTGAAGATTGAGTTACCATGGTATTAGATATACTTTAATGAAACATTGACAAATAAATGAAAAAAATGGCAAAATGTTGTCATTTATGACTGTTTTTTTAAATTCTAATATTGTTAACATAGCATGTAATATTAGTTTCAGGTGTACAATATAGTGATTCAACAATTCCATATATTACTCAGTGCTCATCATGATAAGTGTGCTTTTTAATCCCCATCACCTATTTCCCTCATACCCCCACCCACCTCCCCTCTGGTAACCATCAGTTTATTTTCTATGATTAAGAGTCTGTTTCTTAGTTTGTCTCTTTCTCTTACTTTTCCTTTGCTTATTTGTTTTGTTTCTTAAATTCCACATGTGAATGAAATCATATAGTATTTGTCTTTCTCTGATTTCTCTTAACATTATACTCTCTAGCACCATCCATGTCATTGCAAATGACAAAATTTAATTCTTTTTATGGCTGAATAATATTCTATTGTGTATACATATACCACTTCTTCATTACTCATTCATCTATTGATGGACACTTAGGCTGCTATTAATTTGGCTATTATAAACAATGCTGCAATAACCGTAGGGGTACACGTATCCCTTTGAATTAGTGCTTTCCTATTTTTTTGGTAAATACCCAATAGTGTGATTACTGAATCATAGGGTAGTTCTATTTTTAGTGTTTTGAGCTATCTCCATACCATTTTCCACAGTGGCTATACCAGTTTTCACTTTTACCGACAGTATAAGTGGGTTCCTTTTCCCCCCACATCTTTGCCACACTTGTTTCTTGTGCTTTTGATTTTAGCCATTCTGACAGGTGTAAGGTGTTATCTCATTATAGTTTTGATTTGTATTTCCCTGATGATGAGTGATGTTGAGCATCTTTTCATGTGTCGACCATCTGAATGTCTTCTATGGAGAAATGTTTGTTCATGTCTTCTGCCCATTTTTGAATTGAATTATTTGTTGTTTTGGGTGTTGAGTTGTATCAGTTCTTTATATATTTCAGATACTAACCCTTTATTGGATATGTTATTTGCAAATATCTTCTCCCATTCTGTAGGTTGCCTTTTAGTTTTGTTGATTGTTTCCTTCCCTGTGGAGAACCTTTTATTTAGATGTAGTTCCAATAGTTTATTTTTGCTTCTATTTCCCTTACCACATTAGACGTATCTAGAAAAATGTTTCAGTGGCTGATGTCAGAGAAATTACTGCCTGTGCTCTCTTCAAGGGTTTTTATCCTTTCAGGTCTCATATTTAGGTTTTTAATCCATTTTGAGTTTATTTTTGTGTCTGGTGTAAGAAAGTGGTCCAGTTTCATTGTTCTGAATGTAACTGTCCAGTTTTCCCAACACCATTTGTTGAAGAGATTGTCTTTTTCCCATTACATATTCTTGCCTCCTTTGTCAATGATTAATTAATTATGTAACTGTGGGTTTATTTCTGGGTTTCGTTGTTTTCCATTTATCTGTGTGTCTGTTTTTGTGCCAGTATCCATACTGTTTTGATTACTACAGCATTGTAATATAACTTGATGTCTGGAATTTTGATATCTCCAACTTTGCTTTTCTATTTAAAAATTGCTTTGGCTATTTGAGGTCTTTGTGGTTCCATATACATTATAGAATTGTTTGTTTTAGTTCTGTGAAAAACGCTGTTGGTATTTTGAGAGGGATTGCATTAAATCTGTAGATTGCTTTGGGTAGTATACACATTTCAACAATATTTGTTCTTCCAACTTATGAACATGGAATGTCTTTTCATTTCTTTGTGTTGTCTTCAATTTCTTTCATCAATGTTTTATAGTTTTAAGAGCACCAGACTTTCACCTCCTTGGTTAAGTTTATTCCTATGTACTTGATCATTTTTGGTGCAATTGTGAACGGGATTTTCTTATTTTCTCTTTCTGCTGCTTCATTATTAGGGTACAGAAATGCAAGAGATTTCTGCACTTTGATCTTGTATCCTGTGACTTTACTGAATTCATTTATGAGTTCTAATAGATTTTTGGTGGAGTCTTTAGGGTTTTCTATATATAGCATCATGTCATCTGCAAATAGTAAATTTTTTACGCCCTCCTTACCAATTTTGAAGCCTTTTATTTTCTTTGTTGTCTGATTGCTATTGCTAGGACTTCCAATACTATGTTGAATAAAAGTGGTGAGAATGGACATCATTGTCTTGTTCCTGGCCTTAGGGGAAAAGCTCTCAGTTTTTCACCATTGAGTATAATGTTTGAGGTGGGTTTTTAATATATGGCCTTTATTATGTGGAGATGTTTCCTCTAAACCTATTTTGTTGAGGGTTTTTTTTTTTTTATCCTGAATGAATGTTGTACTTCATGTCAAATGCCTTTTTTTCATCTATTGAAATGACCATATGGTTTTTATCCTTTCTGTCATTGATGTGATGTATCACATTGATTGATTTGCAAATATTGAACCACGCTTACATCCGAGGAATAAATCCCACTTGATCATGGTGAATGATTTTTCTCAAATGTATTGTTGGATTTGGTTTGCTGGTATTTTGTTGAGGATTTTTGCATCCATGTTCATCAGAGAGATTGGCTTGTAGTTCTCTTTTTCTGTGGTGTCTTTATCTGGTTTTGGTATTAGGGTGATATTGGCCTCATAAAACAGATTAATTTGAGAAGAATAGGTCTTAACTCTTTTTTAAATGTTTGGCAAAATTTATCTATGAAACCATCTGATTCTGGACTTTTGTTTGCTGGGAGGTTTTTGATTACTGATTCAACTTCATTGATGGTTAAATGGTCTGTTTAAATTTTCTATTTCTTCCTGCTTCAGTTTTGGTAAATGATATGTTTCTAGGAATTTATCTATTTCTTTTAGGTGGTCTAATTTTTTGGCATATAGTTTTTCATAATGTCCTCTTACAATTATTTCTGTGGTGTTGGTTGTTATTTCTTTTTCATTTCTGATTGTGTTTGAGTCATCTCTATTTTTGATGAGTCTGGCTAAAGGCTTATCAATTTTGTTGATCTTTTCTAAGAAACAGCTCTTGGTTTCATTGATTTGTTCTATTGTTTTTTTTTTTTTTAAGTTTCTGTAACATTTACTTCTGCTCTAATCTTTATTATTTCCTTCTTTCTGCTGGTTTTGGGTGTTTTTGTTGTTCTTTTCTTTGTTTTCTTTTTTTTTTTTTAGTTTATTTATTTATTTATTTATTTATTTATTTATACTTCTTAACTTGTTTTATTTTTTATTTTTTAAAAAATTTACATCCAAATTAGCATATATTGCAACAATGAATTCAGGAGTAGATTCCTTAGTGCCCCATTACCCATTTAGCCCATCCCCCCTCCCAGCAACCCTCAGTTTGTTTTCCATATTTATGAGTCTCTTCTGTTTTGTCCCCCTCCTTGTTTTTATATTATTTTTGTTTCCCTTCCCTTATGTTCATCTGTTTTGTCTCTTAAAGTCCTCATATGAGTGAAGTCCTATGGTTTTTGTCTTTCTCTGACTAATTTCACTCAGCATAATACTCTCCAGTTCCATCCAAATGGATGTAAATGGCAAGATTTCATTCTTTTTGATTGCCGAGTAATACTCCATTGTATATATATACCACATCTTCTTTGTCCATTCATCCATCGATGGACATTTGGGCTCTTTCCATACTTTGGCAATTGTTGACAGTGCTGCTATAAACATGAGGGTGCATGTGTCCCTTCGAAACAGCACACCTGTATCCTGTGGATAAATGCCTAGTAGTGCAGTTTGTGGGTCATAGGGTAGTTCTATTTTTAGTTTTTTGAGGAACCTCCATACTGTTTTCCAGAGTGGCTGCACCAGCTTGCAGTCCCACTATTTACTTATTTTGAGAGAAACAGAGATAACATGAGTAGGGGAGGGGCAGATAGAGAGAGAGAGAGAGAGAGAGAGAGAGAGAGTGAATCAAAGCAGAGCAGTGTAGACTCCACGTGGGGCTCAAACCCACAAAACTGTAAGATCATGATCTGAGCTGAAACTGAGAGTTGGATGCTTAACTGACTGAGCCACCCAGGTGCCCCAGTTGTTCTTTTTCTATTTCTGTTCAGTATAAGGTTTGTCGTTCATTTGAAATTTTTCTTGCTTCTTGATGTAGGCCTGTATTGCTACAAACTTCTCTCCTAGAACTTCTTTTGATCTATCCCAAAAGTTTTGGACCATTTTGTTTTAATTTTTGTTTGTTTTCACATACTTTTTGATTTTTTTCTTTGATTTCTTGGCTGACTCATTAATTGTTTAGTAGCATGTTATTTAACCTTTATGTATTTGTGTTCTTTCCATATTTTTTCTTGTGGTTGATTTCTAGTTTCGTAGTGTTGTGGTCAGAAAAGATCCATGGTATGACTTCAATCTTTTTGAATTTGTTGAGGCTTGTTTTGTGGACTAATATGTGATCTATTCTAAAGAATGTTCCATGTACACTTGAAAAGAATGTGTACTCTGCTGTTTTAGGATGGAATGTTACTGAATATTCAGTAGATCCATCTGGTCCAGTGTATCATTCAAAACCTCTGTTTTCTTGTTGGTTTTCTGCTTGGATGATCTGTCCAATGATGTCAGTGGGGTGTTAAAGTCCACTACTATTATTGTATGACTGTCAATTAGTTCCTTTATGTTTGTTATTAATTGTTTTATGTGTTTAGGTACTTCCATGTTAGGTGCATAAATATTTACAGTTGTTTTTATCTACTTGTTGGATTGTCCCTTTTATTATTATATAGTGTCTTTGTCTCTTTTTCCAGTCTCTGTTTTAAAGTCTATTTTGTCCAATATAAGTATTGCTACTCAGGCTTTCTTTTGACATCCATTTACATAATAAATATTTCTCCATCCCATCATTTTCAATCTGCAGGTGTCTTTAGGTCTGAAAGGAGTTTCTTGTAGGCAGCATATAGATGGGTCTTGTTTTTTTATCCATTCTAAAACTTTAAAAATAAATAGTTTCCCAAGGCATTGAATAACATTTGGGGCTTAAAAAAATTTGTTTTAATGTTTATTTTTGAGACAGAGAGAGACAGAGTATCAGCAGGGGAGGGGCAGAGAGAGAGGGAGACACAGAATCCAAAGCAGGCTCCAGGCTCTGAGCTGTCAGCACAGACCCTGACATGGGGTTCGAACTCAAGAACTGTGAGACCTGAGCTGAAATCTGATGCTCAACTGACTGAGCCACCCAGGTGCCCTATTTAGGGCTTTATATCTGTATTTGGAGTTCTCCTTGCAAATTGACAGATATTTCATTCCATAATGCAATATATTTTCATGAAGGAGCACTGAAGTAAGTAGCAATTTTTTGAAAGGTAATTACTTTAAAAGAGAGATTTAGCTTTGACAGAGAGAAAAGTATTGGTAATTTCCATGGGTGTATTAAAAAAATGGGTACAGAATTCAGACAGGAAGGGAGTGAGCAGACTGCCTGTTCTAATTGTTTACATATGTAAGGGAGATGAGAGGTCAGGAAATATTTGGAGGTGAAGATAGATTTGCATCATGCTTATTATCTTTCAACAAAGGGTGGGGCTTGATGCAAAGGTACTGCATAAAGAATGCAATAGGTACAAGACAGGATGAGCTTTCTTTGTCTCTCCTTGCTCAAGGAAACATATTGTTTACACTTGGTAGGGAACGTTAACCTCAGACTTATCAACAGTGTTATTTATAATATTTCTATATGTGGAAGACTATTCAAAATGAACTTATTATTTCAATAAAGAAGCAATTTCCTACATTTTATGTAACAAAACTACATAAATAGACCAGTGTCATACTAGTGTTTAAAAAGAAAGTGATCTCACCGTCATGAAATCAAGCCCTGTGTTGGTGTTTGTACTGAGCATGGAGCCTGTGTAGGATTCTCTCTTTCTCTCTGACCCTCCCCTGCTCACTTGCATGCTGTCTCTCTTTCTCTCAAAATAAATAAATAAGTGTTAAAAAATAAAATAAAGTGAAAAGAAAGCAAGAAAAGTTAAGTTCTGGAATATTTAGTGTGACTGGGAATTAATTATATTGATAATATGTTGATCCAATGTTTTCAATTAAGTCTTTCCAATTAGTGCTCACAGATAATCTAATTCTATTCATGAAAGAATAAATTTGAATACCTTTATAATATACACCCACACTCAGAAGATTTTTTTCAAATGAAAATTCATAAGTACATTATGAAAATTCTTTCAGTGAAGTAGTTATTAAATTTTAGAACCAAAATTTTAAATTCATTGTTTTCTCAAAACAATATTTAGTTTTATGAATAAAGTACAGTAGTCATGTCAATAATGGAAGATTATAGTTAATAATTTTGAACATTCAAGTGATGATGTTTAACTATGTATTTTATTATTTTATGAAAAGAGGTCAGAAACTTTTTGAAGACATTGCTTATGTAATTTCATACTTAGCAAACCTTGTTTTGAGGCTAGTGTGATAGTGCATACGCCAAATGGATATTTCTTGCAGAATGGGTGTGGTGAGGTGAATATCTGCAGAGTAACTGGTTTTTTCTGTCGGCTCAGACTTGTGTCTGCCTGTTTCTGGGAGTCTGAACCATGGAGTGTTTGAGTATTCTTTTCCACTTCAGAGTGGTTCTAAAGAGGCTAATCTGATCTTAGATCATATGTAAAATGGAAAAAAAAAGCAGCACCCCCACTCCCCCCAAACCCTGAGAGACTGGGATGTGCATAGGATTTAGCATGTGCACATGCTAAGGTTGGGCTAGAACTGAGTGATGGATCAAGCACACTGACAGATGGTGAGATCCTCTGAGTATTTGTAGAACCAGAGACTGGACCTTATGGATTTTCTTTCTTTCTTTTTTTTTTTAAAGTTCTTAAGTAAACTTAAATAAATTGAAGTAGAACATACATACTGAAAAGTGCACAAAATAAAAGTGTATGTTCATTTACTGATCATTGAATTGTAGCCTTTTGTTTCTCTAATATCAGCATTTAAGGCTCAAACTTCCACTTTGAGCTCAGTTGTAACTGCATCTTACAGATTTTGTTATGTCATATTTTCTGTTGAATTCAAAGTTTTTTGTGTGTGTGTGAGTGATTTTTTGACCAATGGGTTATTTCGAAGTGAACTGCTTTTTATTAAACATGTAGACCTTTTCTTGTTATTTTTTATATTACTGATTTCTAGCCTTATTTCATAAGATTGATGATTTAAATCCTTTGAAATTTGTGGAGACTTGATTTATGGTCCAGTGCTTAGTTAATTTTGGCAAGTGGTTTATGTGCAATTGAAAAAATATGTATGCTATTGTATTGCACATAGCAGTTAAATGAGGTTCATTAATCATATTGTTAAAATCTTCTAAATCTGATGATTTTTTTTCTTGCTTGTTCTTTCCTTTATTGAGAGAGATGCATTCAGATCTTCAAATCTAATTGTGATGCATCAATTTTTTCTTTGATTCTGTCAATTTCTGCTTCTTTTGAGGCTATGTTATTAGAAACACACACACTTTAATAATCATTATGTCAATTTGGTGGACTGACCCTTTTATCTTTTTAAAATATTTGTTACCTCTAATATTGGCTCCTTTTTTATCTAATATTAATTAGCTCTAGCAGCTTTTATTTTGTTATTTTTTTGCACTGTATACTTGTTCCCAATATTTTGTTGTTAACCTATGTGTGTTCTAGTGTTTAAGGTGTCTCTTGTAAGAAATATATGGTAGAGTTTTATTTTCTCATTCGGTCTGATGGTCTTTTTGATTGCAGAATTTCATCCAAATTGCTGATATTTTTGGTTTTAAATCTATCATCTTATTATTTGTTTCCTATTTGTCCCTCTGTTTTTTCTTTTTTTCTCTTTCTTGCCTCTTTTGAATTGATGAAATATTTTTATCAGTCTATTTTCTCCTCTAAGTATTGTTGATTAGGTGTTATTTTATAATGTTTTCTAGTGGTTACCATCAACATTACAGCATAGTCTTGACTTAATAGAGTCTACAAAACTTAGTACTTTTATCAATCCCTAACAATGTCAGGACATTACAACACTTTCACTCCATATAATACACTTCTGCCTTGTTTCTTCTATTTCCATATGTATGTATATTTAGCCTGCCTTTTGGAATATTGTTATTATTTTCTGCCATTACAATATTTATAGTTTCTTTCTATTGCTTTTCATTCTGTTTTGCATTTCTGTGTTTCTACCTGAGATGATTTTTTTGTGTCTGAAGAAGTATGTTTAATATTCCTTTTAATACTGGTCTGCAAATGATGAATTCTCTCAGTTTTTGTTTCAAAGTGTATTTATTCTTCACGTCAAAAACCAAAATGCTTTATTGAGATACAATTTATACACCAGAAAAGCCACTTTCTTCTTCTACTTTATTTTTTCCTCTCTTCTTCACTTAAAAATATTTGTGGTAAAATACACAATATAAAATTTGCTATATTAGCCATTTTTAAGTGTATAGTTCATTAGTGTTAAGTATATTCACATTATCATGCAACACATCTGTAGAACTTTTTCATCTTGCAAAAACTTCTTCACTTTTGGGGAGGTATAGAATTATAGCTCAACAATTATTTTATTTCAACATTTATGATACATCAATGTCAGTATTATTATTGTTTACTTGAAGGAAATGTTTTTGTTTTTTTCCTATAGCTGATAATTACATTATTTGCCTATCTGTGAATCTATTTCTGTTGTCAACTTTGTTGTTGTTTTGGTTGTTAGTTGTTGGTAATTTGGTTGTGTCTTCTGGCATGGCTAGTAACTGTTGAATTGCTGGATATTAGGCATAAAAAATATGGACATTTGGATGATATTATATTCCTTTCAGAGAAGATTTGCTTTTCTGTTAATGTAAAGATAGATCTCCTTGATTTAATCAAACATTAAGATGATTTGTGATGGAATTTCAGTCCATGTAAAGTTCAGCATATTTTTGTTTGTCTCAGTCCTGGGACATTGCCTTTCTGGGGTTTAATGCAAAGTTAAGATGTTTACCTTGATGGTTATTGGAGATCGTTTTTATCTTTTCATCCCTGTGAATATGTTGAAAGTTCTGAGCTTGAAAGTTAATGCTGTGCTTGGCCACTAAGCCCTGTGGTGCTTGAGTATTGGGAAATTTCCCAAGAGGCAAATTTAGAAGAATGTTGAGCTTCTCTTCAATGAACTTCTGTGTGCTTCTCTTCCCTCTTTGATGTTGGTCCTTTAAATATTGGCTGTCTGCCTTGCTCTGTCAGGACTTCAAATAGTTGATATTTTTTTGTTTATGTATTTATTTTTGAGAGAGACAGAGACAGAGACAGTTTAAGTGGGGGAGGGGCAGGGAGAGAGGGAGACAAAGAATCCCAAGCTGGCTCTGAACTGTCAACATGGAGCCTGATGTGGGGCTTGAATGCAGGAAACTCTGAGATCATGACCTGACCCGAAACCAAGAGTTGGATGCTTAACTGACAGCCACCCAGGAGCCCCATCAAATAGCTGATTTTTAATTTTTTATTTTTTAATGTATATTTATTTCTGAGAGAGAGAGAGAGAGAGAGAGAGGCAGAGAGAGAGGGAGACACAGAATCCAAAGCAGGCTCCAGGTTCTGAGCTGTTAGCACAGACCCTGTGCGGGACTTGAACTCATGAAGTGTGAGATCATGACCCCAACCAAAGTTGGATGTTCAACCGAGTAAGCCACCCAGGTACCCCCAAGTAGCTGATTTTTTTAAATAAGATTTTGTCAGGGCTCCTGGGTGTCCCAGTCAGTTGAGTGTCTGAATCTTGAGCTCAGCTCAGGTCATGATCTCATGGTTCATGAGACTGAGACCCATGTTGGGTTCCGTGCTGACAGCACAGAGTCTGCTTGAGATTGTCTCTCTCTCTCTGTCTCTCTCTCTCTGCCCCTCTCGTGTTCTCTCTCTCTCAAAAGAAATAAATAAACAACAACAACAAAAAAGACAAAATAAGATTTTGTCCAGCTTCTTGGTGAGAGTGTCTGTCTGATATGTAGCTGGAAATAAATGTCCTCTGGGATTTCTTTAGCTCAGGGTGAAGCTAAAGTATGCAGATTCTCTTTGCTGGAATTTCAGGTCTGACCAGAACTTACTGTATGTGGCTGTTCTCTGGGATGTGCCATCGCCGAATTTTATCTCAGTGGGAAAATGGGCTGAGAATATTAATTAATATTTCATAGAAATAATATAAATGTCACAAGGAAATCTATAAACAAATGTTCAACCTCAGTTAATATTAAGAAAATGGAAATTGAAACAAGGAAATGATTTTCCCCCATCAGATTAAAAAGTTAATTTTCCTACTATTGGTAAGAATGTACATCAACCAAATCTACATTCATAGTAATGATAACTGACATTTACTGAGCACTTCCTGTGTGTGTCATGAGCTGTTTTATAGGGAGGAAAAAATGCTCTACCAACTAAAGGAAAATTGTTTTTTTCCTACTCACTACAGGTATTTGGTTTTTTTCCCATACCAACCATTTATCTGACAACAGTTGGGTGTCATACAATTTAATTCAGTTTGGACACTACCTGGAATTAGTTGTAGATTCTACAAGTTAAGGGCTTAGTCCCACCAGACTTCCCCTACATCAAACATCAAGAGCAAGTCCCAGGTTGTCACCTCTACTTCTGACTGACCAGCTGTAAATGTAAGAGTTCCCATGACCTCCTCCTTAGGTTCAATAATTTGCTAGACTATCTCATAGAACTCAGGGAAACACTTAAATTTACCAGTTTATTAGTCTTTTTTTTTATTTGAGAGAGAGAGAGCGAGAGCACATGAACGGAAGAGAGGGGAATTCCTTGGTATCATGTAATATCCAGTCCATAATCAAATTGCCCCAATTGTCTAAAAAATGTCTTTTTACAGTTTGTTTGTTTTATTTGTTATTTTTATTTTTTGAGTGAGAGAGCATACACATGTGCAAGTGGAGGAGGGGCAGAGGGAGAGAATCTTAAGCAAGTTCCATGCCCAGGATGGAGCAGGAGGCCAGTCTCAATCTCATGACAGTGAGATCATGACCTGAGCCAAAAGAGTTGGAGGCTTAACTGACTGAGCCACCCAAGTACCCCTATAGTTGAATTGTTTAGAACAGGATTCACAGTAGTTTCTCACAGTGTATATAATTGTTAGATCTTTTTTCTTTTTTTGCCTCTTTTAACCTAAAATAATTCCCCTTATTTTTTTATGCACTGAATTGTAATTTAGTAATTAATAGAAGAATTCAAACATGGATTCTCATAGCTACTTAAATTATATGGCAACCAATGTCACACATTAAATCCTGTGGAAGTATGACATTTTAATCCTATTTGTAGTTCTTCCCTCCATTATCCATCAGTACTGTACTTATCAATTAACCAGTATTTATTGAATATCAAAGGTAGTTTGAGCAAAAGACCAAATTTCCTTCCTTGCTTCCTCCCTTCCTTCCTTCCTTCTTCTCTTTCTCTCTCTCTCTCTCTTCTCTGGCTATAATCAGGAGTCATTGAAATGGAAACCAACTTTTTTTTTCTAAAAAATTACAGTAAATTTTAAATACCTTAGCTTTAAAAAGGTCAGAAATGTCAAGAACTTTCAAAGAAGGGCAGTCAACATAATTACAATCTCAGACAGAATTATTCAGGACAGTTTAAAAGTATTCAGTGCATAATAAATAAAGCTTTGCGTCATGTATACACCATTTGAGAGAGAATGCCAAGATGGCACAGTATTATTCTCTCTGATCCAATGAGACCTAATTAGCACTAATGGGGGGAAAATAGCAAATGAGAGCAGAAGTACAGTATTATATCAGGGAAAATATCCTAATGGGCAGATTGATCAACTAATGGAAAATTCCCAAGAGAAGCAATGTTAAGGCAATTGAAATATGTAATTAAGAGGACGGAGAACACTGGAGGAGAAATAAATGTACTGTTTGTAATTCTCTACGCAACCCTGCACAGATCAATTTCTGTTTAGAACATTTTGTCTTTATTTTGGAAATAGATAAAAACTAGCATTGCTGTATTCTTGGTGAAACATATCTAGAAAGAGAATAGAATTCTTATAACTAGATTTTGTTTTCATTTCTCTTGCTGATTTTAGAGTGTACATTCTAGAAATTCCCAAAGGAGGCTCACATTTCAGTTATTCTTGTTCACTCACTTCAATATCATAAAATTTGCTTAATTACAATATTATAATCATACGATAAAAGTCTGTAGAACAGCAACATGCATTCGGTTTATTGCAAATTGGAACAGAAAATTAAAGTCAAGTTGATGTCTGTTTATAGGACGAATGTATTCTGGCAAGCTAAATCAGTTTGTATTGACTTAACTTTGGTTGTTGATGGTAGATAAGTTTTCACAGTATCATTATGTTTGCTGTAATGAATGTTGACTAAGAAGGAGAGAAGGGAGACAAACTCTTTGAAAGCTTTCAATGAGTATGATAATCTAATTGCTAGTTCAACTAAACTGTCTTCAAAATAATAGGTTATTTTGTATTATTAAACTTGGAATATAATTTTTCTATTGTACTTTCTTTTTAATATATTATTTGGTGGAAAATTTGAAATTATAGAATGAGCTGAGACATCTCAAGAATTTCACTAAAGCCCTTTGAATTAAGCTTGGGTATGTTTACAGGAAATACAATACTTAATTATTTCCAGTCTGTATTAGTTGAATCAATTTTTTTTTCACTTCTAGTGAAAGAGACCAATTTAGAACTGAAGAGTGATTTATTTAGCTTTCATAGTTTAGCAATATGCCTGAATATAAGTTCACTCAAATTTACTATATCCAGCTTAACTTTCCTCTCTAGTTTTTGCTCTGTGTTGTGGCCCGAACATTTAGAATTTAAATCAAATTTCAGAAGAAGGGGTAAGTGCAAAAATATAATGTCTAGTTAATAAGAGTAAGGGTTATTACGAAAATTTACAAACTAGTTATAAGGAAGTGCTTACCTAATTACTCCTTATACCTGTAATACACCCATTAGTTGAATGTGTTTATTTAAGCTTGCTGACAATAAACTAGGACATGTCTATGTGAATGATGAGAAATGATGAGACAGGCAGTTAATCTTGATTCTGGAACTTGGAGGAAAAAAAAGCCTTAAAATAGAATTTGAAGTCTATCATCAAGGTACTGAATCAACCTGAAAACATTCTACTGATGTCAAAAGAAAGTCTATATGGAAACGGCAATCTTCATATTTGGCAAAAATAAATTCAAATTAAAGGTAATTTAAGCCTAGTGAATAGATAATTTGCTACAGAGTGTTATATTTTCCCTCTTTCTTTGTACCAGCCATATACTGTGCTTGCTGATCTCTTTTGTGTCATAGTATCTGACTCATAAGGTGTTCACAAATCAAAACGATAATCTATTAATCTTTATTCTTCCATGGGCATAAAGCCATATTCCCTGTAAAGTCACAGCGATTATTTCTGTAATTATATGGTTGTATCTTATTCTTTAGCTATATGTCTGCTAAATTATATTCATGACACAATAGCATTGGTTGTTGATATCAAGCTAATATTAAACAGTGAGTCTCTTAAGACAGGGACCTTACTAATCACTCTAGTATGGTAGCATACCTAGTAGGCATGGCACAAAGTAGAGCAAACAACCTCTAATACAGATAAGATAAAAGTGTTATCATCCTATTGTTAAGGCGATGGATTTCTTGCCCCACTGACTGGCTAGAATGCTAGGTACCTAGTGGCTGGTTAACACCTTCAAAGGTTGGGATAACTAACACAATTCACTGAAATGGACTGTGTTCTCTGTGTTTAAGCTAAAACTTTAGGGAGGGTGGACTCTTATTCCAGGATCCCTATATATAGTCCTTCTCAATTTGATTGAACACTTTCAAATTTTAAAGGATGGTAATTTAAGATTTCACTGCTTCAAAGAGAGTAGTAATTTAATATTTTACTATTTCACTATGGTGCAAAATGAGACTGTTAGTGACAAAGTATCATAATTCTAAATCTCCATGTATTTCAGGCTTTGCAGACTTTAGAAGTTAGGAAGTTGATATGAATGTTAGTAATTCTTAATATTGGTGCCCAATTTGAAATTTCAAGTGCTATTTCCCATTTCGTAGTCTGGGGAAAGTATGTTTTGTATTTTGTTTTCTTTTTAACAGCATTATTGAAGTATAATTGACATATAATAAACTGTATTTAAAATATAAAATGATGTTTTAGCTTATTTGTTTACCTGTGAAACTATCACCCTACTCATGATAATGAGCACATTCATCACACCCAAAAGTTTTTTTGTAATCCTCATTTCTTCCTTTCTTCCCTACTCCCCATCCCTAAGAAACCTCTGATCTGTTTTCTGTCACTTAGCTTGCATGTTTCAAATGTAATATAAAAGGAATTGTGTAGTAAGTACTCTTTTTTGTCTGTCTGTTTTCACTTAGCATAGTTATTTTGGATTCATCTATGTTACTGTGTGTATCAATAGTTCACTTTTATGCTGAGCATATTTCATTATATGTATATACTACAGTTTGCTTATCCATTTACCTATTAATGGATATTTGGGTTATTTCGAGTTGAGGCCATTACACTAAAGCCACTATGAAAAGTCTTATATGAATCTTTGTATGGACATGTACTTTCATTTCTGTAGGCAAATATTGTAGGTATAAAATGATGGGATCATATTCTAGGTCTATGATTAACTTTTCAAAAACTGCCAACTTTTTTCCAAAGCATTCTACTATTTTACATTCCTATTTGTAGTGGGTAAGAGTTGTTGGCAATCCACATTCTTGCCAATATTTTGTATAGTCTTTTTTTTTTCAATATATGAAGTTTATTGTCAAATTGGTTTCCATACACATCCAGTGCTCATCCCAAAAGGTGCCCTCCTCAATACCCATCACCCACTCTCCCCTCCCTCCCACCCGCCATCAACCCTCAGTTTGTTCTCAGTTTTTAAGAGTGTCTTATGCTTTGGCTCTCTTCCACTCTAACCTCTTTTTTTTTTTTTTTTTTCCTTCGCCTCCCCCATGGGTTTCTGTTAAGTTTCTCAGGATCCACATTAGACTGAAACCATATGGTATCTGTCTTTCTCTGTATGACTTATTTCACTTAGCATAACACTCTCCAGTTCCATCCATGTTGCTACAAAGGGCCATATTTCATTCTTTCTCATTGCCACGTAGCACTGTTGGTGAGAATGCAAATTGGTGCAGCCACTCTGGAAAACAGTGTGGAGGTTCCTCAAAAAATTAAAAATAGACCTACCCTATGACCCAGCAATAGCACTGCTAATAATTTACCCAAGGGATACAGGAGTACTGATGCATAGGGGCACTTGTACCCCAATGTTTACAGCAGCAGTCTCAACAATAGCCAAATTATGGAAAGAGCCTAAATGTCCATCAACTGATGAATGGATAAAAAAATTGTGGTTTATATACATAATGGTATAGTCTTTTTTAAAAAGTTTTTTTTTTCATCACTCTACAAAATTATTTAGTTAGTTTCAAGTTTTTATTTAAATTTCAGTTAGTTAACATATAATGTAATGTTAAAGTGAAGAATTTAGTAATTCATCACATACATATAACACCCAGTGCTCATCACAACAAATGCCCTCCTTAATGCCCATCACCCATTTAGCCACCCTTTACCCACCTCCCCTCCAGCAACCCTCAGTTTGTTCTCTATTGTTAAGAGTGTTATGGTTTGCCTCTCTCTCTCTTTTTCCTCCCTATTTTCCTCTGTTTGATTTCTTAAATTCCACATATGAGTGAAATCATATGGTATTTTTCTTTCTCTGACTAACTTATTTCACTTAGCATAATACACTCCAGCTCCATCCATGTGGTTGCAATATTTGAATATAGTTGACGTACAATGTTACATTAGTGGTATAACCAGCCTTCTTAATTTTAGCCATTCTAATAGCTGTGTAGTGGCATATCATTATGGCTTTAATCTCCATTTCCCTAATGACTAAAGATGTTGAGCATTTTTTCATATGCTTATTTGCTATACACATCTTCTTTAGTGAAGTATCTGTTCAATATTCTGATCAATTTAAAATGATTATATTATTTGTTTTTTTTTATTATTGAATTTTGAGGGTTTAACAAAAGTACATTCTTTGTTTTCTCCAAGTGTGAGGCTTTTTTCCCCTCTTAGCAGTGCCTTTCTAAGAGAAGAAGTTAAAATGACAAAGCCAACTTATTATTTTTTTTCTTCTATTAATTGTGTTTTTGGAGGTACAGCTAAGAAATCTTTGCCTAACCCAAGGACACAAATATTTTCTCTTATTCTTTTGTATAGATGTTTTGTAGCTGTAGATTTTATATTTAGGTCTTTAGTGCATTTAAAAGTAATTTGTTTCAATAAACATAGGGGTGCATATATCCCTTTGAGTTAGTGTTTTTGTTTTCTTTGGGTAAATACCCAGTAGTGGAATTACTGAAGCATATGGTATTCTATTTTTAATTTTTTCAGGAACCTCTGTATTGTCTTCCACAGTGGCTGCACCAATTTGCATCCCCAATGGCAGTGCAGGAGGGTTCCTTTTTCTCCATGTCCTCACCAATACTTGTTGTTTCTTGAGTTTTTTAGTTTAGCCATTCTGACAAGTGTGAGGTGCTATCTCATCATGTTTATTGCAGCATTATTTACAATAGCCAAACTATGGAAGCCCAAGTGTCCATTGATAGATGAATAAAGAAGATGTGGTGTATATATACAATGGAACATTATTCAGCCATCAAAAGGAATAAAATGTTGCCATTTGCAACAACATAGACAGATCTAGGGAGTATAATGCTAAGTGAAATAAGCCAATCAGAGAAAGACAAATACCATATGGTTTCACTCATATGTGGAATTTAAAAAACAAAACACCAAACAAAGGGGAAAAAAGACAACCTCTAAAACAGACTCTTAACTATAGGGAACAGATGGTTACCAGAGGGGTGGTGGGTGAAGGGATGGGTGAAATAGGTGAAGGGGATTAAGAGTATACTTACCATGATGAACACTGAGAAATACATGGAACTGTTGAATCATTATATTGTGCAGCTGAAACGGATGTATCATTGTATGTTAACTACACTGGATTTAAAACAAAAAAAATTTAAGTAATTAGTATATATGGTATGAGAGATGAATTGAAGTTCAGTTTATATATATATATATATTGTTATATATATATTATATATGTTTTATATATAATAAATATATATTTATTTATATTATATATTATATATTATATATAATATATTAATATAATATATAATATATAATATATAATATATAATATATAATATATATAATATATTATATATTATATATATTAATATATAATATATAATATATATATTTTATATTATATTATACTATTATAATATATTTATATATAATATATAATATATAATATATAAATATTATATATATATTTATATATATTATTATATATATATTATATGTTTTATATATAATATATATATAATTATATATATATATATATATATATATATATATATATTGATCCAAGTATTCTATCACCATTTATTGCAAAGACTGTTCTTTCTTATTGAATTGCTTGAGCACATCTGTTAAAAAAGTCACATGGCCCTATATGTGTAGGTCTGCTTTTGGAATCTCTATTCTGTACTATTGGTCTATTTGTATATTCACATCCATATATCACTGTCTTGATAACTGTAGCTTTATTGTAAGCATTAAAATATGGTATCATCAGTCTTCCAACTTTTGCAAAGTTATTTTGACTGCTCTAAATTCTTTGATGTTTCCATGTGAATTTTAGAACTTTGTCAATTTCTACACAAAATCTCCCTTTTTTTGGTCTGGAATTGTGTTGAATCTTTAGATCAGTCTGGGGAAAAAAGGCATCCTAACAATATTGAGTTTTTCAACCTTTGAACATGGTATATCTCTCAATTTATTTAGGTCTTTCTTAATTTCTCTGGCTGTGTTCTATAGTTTTCAATATATAAGGCTTGCACATCTTTTGCCAGATTTATCCTAAGTATTTCTTATGTTTATGCTATTATAAATGGTATTGTACTTTTAATTTCTGACAGTTTATTGCTGGAACATAGAGGTAAGAGTGATTTTTCTATGTCACTCTTGTATCTGCAACCTTGCCTAATTCATTCAATAGTTTTTTTTTTTTTTTTTTTTGTGGATGCCATAGGATTTTCTACATAAATGTTTGTCATCTCTGAGTGAAGATAGCTTTTCTTTTCCAATATAAAGGATTTTAAATATCCTTTTCTTTCCCTTTTGCGCTGGCTGGGATCCTCAATATAATGTTGGATAGAATTGCTGAGAGTGGACACACTTCCCTTGATCATGATTGTAAGGAGAAAGCTTTCTCTCTTTCACCATTAAGTATGATGTTAGCTGTAGGTTTCTCATAAATGTCACTTAGCAGTTTGGAAGTTCTCGCCTTATGTTGCTGAAACTTGTATCAAGAAAGAAATTGGAGGGCACTTGGGTGCTTCAATCGGTTAAGTGTCTGACTCTTGATTTTGGCTCAGGTTATGATCTCATGGTTTGTGAGTTCAAGCCCCACATTGGACTCTGTGCTGACAGTGCAGAGCCTGTTTAGGATTCTCCCTCTCTCTCTATCTGCCCATCCTCTGCTCCTCTCTCTCTCAAAATAAATACATAATTTTTTTTTAAAAAAGAATAGATTTGGATTTTCTGACATGCTGCATTTATTTATTTATTTATTTTTCATTTATGTTTCCTTTACTATTTTCTTAATATGAAATTTATTGTCAAATTGGATTTCATACAACACCCAGTGCTCATCCCAACAGGTGCCCTCCTCAACACCCATCACTCATCCTCCCCTCACTCCCACCCCGCATCAACCCTCAGTTTTTAAGAGTCTCAGTTAAAAACTGAAACTGTTCTCAGTTTTTAAGAGTCTCTTATGTTTTGGCTCCCTACATCTCCAACTTTTTTTTTTCCTTCCCCTCCCCCATGGCCTTCTGTTAAGTTTCTCAAGATCCACATAAGAGTGAAAACATATGGTATATGTCTTTCTCTGTATGACTTATTTCATTTAGCATAACACTCTCCAGTTCTGTCCACGTTGCTACAAAAGGCCATATTTCATTCTTCCTCATTGCCATGTGGTATTCCATTGTGTATATAAACCACAATTTCTTTATCCATTCATCAGTTGATGGACATTTAGGCTCTTTGCATAATTTGGCTATTGTTGAGAGTGCTGCTATGAACATTGGAAACAAGTGCCCCTATGCGTCAGCACTCCTGTGTCCCTTGGGTAAATTCCTAGCAGTGCTATTGCTGAGTCATAGGGTAGATCTATTTTTACTTTTTTGAGAAACCTCCACACTGTTTTCCAGAGTGGCTGCACCAGTTTGCATTCCCACCAACAGTGCAAGAGGGTTCCCATTTCTCCACATCCTCTCCAGCATCTATAGTCTCCTGATTTGTTCATTTTGGCCACTCTGACTGACGTGAGGTGGTATCTGAGTGTGGTTTTGATTTGTATTTCCCTGATGAGGAGCGACGTTGAGCATCTTTTCATGTGCCTGTTGGCCATCTGGATATCTTCTTTAGAGAAGTGTCTGTTCATGTTTTCTGCCCATTTCTTCACTGGATTATTAGTTTTTCAGGTGTGGAGTTTGGTGAGTTCTTTATAGATTTTAGATACTAGCCCTTTGTCCGATATGTTATTTGCAAATATCTTTTCCCATTCCGTTGGTTGCCTTTTAGTTTTGTTGATTGTTTCCTTTGCAGTACAGAAGCTTTTTATCTTCATGAGGTCCCAATAGTTCATTTTTGCTTTTGTTTCCCTTGCCTTTGGAGATGTGTCAAGTAAGAAATTGCTGCGACTGAGGTCAGAGAGGATTTTTCCTGCTTTCTCCTCTAGGGTTTTGATGGTTTCCTGTCTCACATTCAGGTCCTTTATCCATTTTGAGTTTATTTTTGTGAATGGTGTGAGAAAGTGGTCTAGTTTCATTCTTTTGCATGTTGCTGTCCAGTTCTCCCAGCACCATTTGTTAAAGAGACCGTCTTTTTTCTATTGGATATTCTTTCCTGCTTTGTCAAAGATTAGTTGGCCATACTTTTGTGGGTCCAATTCTGGAGTCTCTATTCTATTCCATTGGCCTATGTGTCTGTTTTTGTGCCAATAGCATGCTGTCTTGATGATGACAGCTTTGTAGTGGAGGCTAAAGTCTGGGATTGTGATGCCTCCTGCCTTGGTCTTCTTCAAAATTACTTTGGCTATTTGGAGCCTTTTGTGGCTCCATACAAGTTTTAGGTTTGCTTGTTCTAGCTTTGAGAATGCTTGTGCAATTTTGATTGGGATTGCATTGAATGTGTAGATAGCTTTGGGTAGAATTGACATTTTAACAATATTTATTCTTCCAATCCATGAGCATGGAATGTTTTTCCATTTCTTTATATCTTCTTCAGTTTCCTTCATAAGCTTCCTATAGTTTTCAGCATACAGATCTTTTACATTTTTGGTTAGGTTTATTCCTAGGTATTTTATGCTTCTTGGTGCAATTGTGAATGGGATCAGTTTCTTTATTTGTCTTTCTTGTTGCTTCATTATTAGTGTATAAGAATGCAACTGATTTCTGTACATTGATTTTGTATCCTGCGACTTTGCTGAATTCGTGTATCAGTTCTAGCAGACTTTTGGTGGAGTCGGATTTTCCATGTATAATATCATGTCATCTGCAAAAAGTGAAAGCTTGACTTGATCTTTGCCAATTTTGATGCCTTTGATTTCCTTTTGTTGTCTGATTGCTGATGCTAGCACTTCCAACACAATGTTAAACAACAGCGGTGAGAGTGGACATCCCTGTCATGTTCCTTATCTCAGGGGGAAAGCTCTGTTTTTCCCCATTGAGGATGATATTAGCTGTGGGCTTTTCATAAATGGCCTTTATGATGTTTAAGTATGTTCCTTCTATCCCGACTTTCTCGAGGGTTTTTATTAAGAAAGGATGCCGAATTTTGTCAAATGTTTTTTCTGCATCAATTGGTAGGATCCCATGGTTCTTATCTTTTCTTTTATTAATGTGATGTATCACATTGATTGGTTAGCGAATGTTGAATCAGCCCTGCAGCCCAGGAATGAATCCCACTTGATCATGGTGAATAATTCTTTTTATATGCTGTTGAATTCGATTTACTAGTATCTTATTGAGAATTTTTGCATCCATATTCATCAGGGATATTGGCCTGTAGTTCTCTTTTTTTGCTGGGTCTCTGTCTGGTTTGGGAATCAAAGTAATACTGGCTTCATGGAATGAGTCTGGAAGTTTTCCTTCCCTTTCAATTTTTTGGAACAGCTTGAGAATGATAGGTATTATCTCTGCCTTAAATGTCTGGTAGAATTCCCCAGGGAAGCCATCTGGTCCTGGATTCTTATTTGTTGGGAGATTTTTGATAACTGATTCCATTTCTTCACTGATTATGGGTCTGTTCAAGTTTTCTATTTCTTCCTGTTTGAGTTTTGGAAGTGTGTGGTTGCTTAGGAATTTGTCCATTTCTTTCAGGTTGTCCAGTTTGTTGGCATATAATCTTTCATAGTATGCCCTGATAATTGCTTGTATTTCTGAGGGATTGGTTGTAATAATTCCATTTTCATTCATGATTTTATCTATTTGGGTCATCTCCCTTTTTTTTTTTTTGAGAAGCCTTGCTAGAGGTTTATCAATTTTGTTTATTTTTTCAAAAAACCAACTCTTGGTTTCATTGATCTGCTCTACAGTTTTTTTTTTAGATTCTATATTGTTTATTTCTCCTCTGATCTTTATTATTTCTCTTCTTCTGCTGGGTTTGGGGTGTCTTTGCCATTCTGCTTCTATTTCCTTTAGGTGTGCTGTTAGATTTTGTATTTGGGATTTTTCTTGTTTCTTAAGATAGGCCTGGATTGCAATGTATTTTCCTCTTAGGACTGCCTTTGCTGCATCCCAAAGCGTTTGGATTGTTGTATTTTCATCTTCATTTGTTTCCATATATTTTTAAATTTCTTCTCTAGTTGCCTGGTTGACCCATTCATTCTTTAGTAGGGTGTTCCTTAACCTCCATGCTTTTGGAGGTTTTCCAGACTTTTTCCTGTGGTTGATTTCAAGTTTCATAGCATTGTGGTCTGAAAGTATGCATGGTATGATCTCAATTCTTTTATGCTTATGAAGGGCTGTTTTGTGACCCAGTATGGATCTATCTTGGAGAATGTTCCATGTGCACTCGAGAAGAAAGTATATTCTGTTGCTTTGGGATTCAGAGTTCTAAATATATCTGTGAAGTCCATCTGAGCCAATGTATCATTCAGGGCTCTTGTTTCTTTATTGATCCTGTGTCTAGATGATCTATCCATTTCTGTAAGTGGAGTATAAAGTCCCCTGCAATTACCACATTCTTATCAATAAGGTTGCTTGTGTTTGTAATTGTTTTATATATTTGGGGGCTCCCGTATTTGGCGCATAGACATTTATAATTGTTAGCTCTTCCTGATGGATAGACCCTGTAATTATTATATAATGCCCTTCTTCATCTCTTGTTACTGCCTTTAATTTAAAGTCTAGTTTGTCTGATGTAAGTATGGCTACTCCAGCTTTCTTCTGACTTGCAGTAGCATGATAGTTTTCCATCCCCTCATTTTCAATCTGAAGGTGTCCTCAGGTCTAAAATGAGTCTCTTGTAGACAGCAAATAGATGGGTCTTGTTTTTTTATCCATTCTGATACCCTGTGTCTTTTGGTTGGAGCATTTAGTCCTTTTACATTCAGTGTTATTATTGAAAGATATGGGTTTAGAGTCATTGTGATGTCTGTAGGTTTCATGCTGCATCTATTTATAAGATTATAATTGTTTTTCAGTTTGGTAATATACAGTATAATATTTGTAGGTTTTCCCATTATCAGTGGGACAAAGCACATGCCAAAAATCCAAATTACACAGAATTCAATATGAATTTTTCTAACAGAATGATGATAAGTTTCTGGAAATAATGAGACATACAGAATGTACTAGAGAAAAAAAGATATTGTTAGTATAAAGTCATCCAGTTTTGGAGGAAAGGCAATTCTTGATTTCTGGTGATACAAAGAAAGAAGAAGGAACAGTAAATATTTGTGCCATTCAAAGCAGTTCACTCAATTTCTTTGTGAATATTGGACCATTATGTGTTAGTACTGGTCTCTAATATTAGGTGATTTGGATTTTTGTGTTATATGCAGCAATCCTCTCTTGAGTTCCATCTTTTTTTTTAATGTTTATTTTTGAGAGAGAGAGAGAGAAAGGGAGAGAGAGACAGAGACAGAGAGACAGAGACAGAGTGTGAATAGGGGAGGAGCAGAGAGATAGGGAGACAGAATCAGAAGCGGGCTCCAGGCTCTGAGCTGTCAGCACAGAGCCTGACACAGAGCTTGAACTCACAAGCTGTGAGATCATGACCTGAGCTGAAGTCGGATGCTTAACTGGGACTGAGCCACCCAGTCACCCCTTTTGAGTTCCATCTTTTAAGAACACATCTATAGATAGGTAAATGTGCCTTGCCCTGACACACTAAATGATACAAGCAAAGGAATTTCTTCAGATTATTATGAAACATTCATTTTATCTTCTAGGGTCTCAATTCACAATACCATTTTTAGTCTTTTATCTTACATTGGGTATATAACAATAATTAGGGATGACTGTCAACTTTTACATTAGTACTTTTTTTTTTTTGGTCATACTGCGGGAACCTCACTAGAGTCTAAGCTGTATTTTCTGCTAGGATTCAAAAATGTCTGGCTGGCTGGCTGGGGGTGTGGAGGGGTTGGGAGTGGGAGATGGGCCTGCCAGTGGTCTATTTACAGGACTAAATGAAGCCTCCTGGGAAAGGACTCATGCCTAAGAAGAAAAAGTCAAGCAGGGAAGTTTTGGCTTAACAGACGCCTCAGGCATCAAAGGGAGCCTTGATTTTGTGTGTCCCACTTTGTCAGCCTCTCAGCTCTGGTCTAGTGCCACATAAGTCATACAGAAAACAGGAGTTGAAAATAGGAATGCCCACAATCTCTAAGACAGGAGGACACCAAGCATCTCTTCTTTGGTCTCTGGGCACAAAGTCGAAAAGAAGAGGTGCATTCTCCCTTTTCTGGAAGGAACACAGCATGGTTTGCATGGCTTTGGCACACAGAAGTTTCCAGAAAGCTTTCCACATTTAGCATCATGAAAATTTAGCATCACAAAGGCTGGATCCTGCAGAAAAATCCAATGGATTTGCTACTGGGGACTCCCAGGTAAAAATGGAGGGATTTTGAGGGAATCTGGGGATTTTCAGATTGTGGCTTGGGGAACAAAGTCAGAGGAAATATGGGTTGTTACTATAAATGTTCCTAATTCTATCCTGTAAGTGGGTGTTATATGGTGAAATATGGGCAACATATTCTGGTTAGGTTAATTTAAAATACTGTATTTTGAGTCCAGTTTAATGAGGTACAAGAAAGAAAAAAAATGATGATAAAACCAACTACCAATCAACATGTTTTATAAAAAAGTTCTCTTATTTGACAGTAATTATTTTCTTGTTATTCTTGACTATTTTTAGGTGATGAAAAATTTACTGTGATTTCTAAGTGCTAATTAATTCTAAAGCTCGCAGATCTGTAAATGGTAAAAAGTGCAAAGAGTGTGATTTAGAAAAATAATGTCTACTTTAAGTTTATGTTGGTGCATAACGTATTATTTTTCTATTGTGATGACTTTGTCATTTGTTTCTGAGAAATAAGACATAGTCACTCACTCAAAAATGGTAAACTAAAGAGATTTTACAGTAGAATATACTAGTAAGGGTGGTAGCCTGTTAATGTTATTGTCCATTTCTTTGTGAACAGGTACAATGTGTCATAAACAGTGCTGGCAATGCTGTAAGCATGTGCCACCTGGATCAGGCATTGCTTTGGTGATACAGAACTTGACTTTCACAAATCTTCATTCCGCTTACTCTTACTGTGGCTTCTAGTGCCCAGAGCCTGTTCAAGTAGCTAAAAAGGGAGATGACTTCATAGATCTTCAGGTTGGCTAAGAGGGCACTCCTTCCAAATTATCATGATCCTCTACAAAATAAGATTTTGTGTTGTTTAAAAACTATCCCTAAAATGGGGATAGTATTATATCATCATCATCATAATAGTAATAAGTGTATTATAGTCATACTTAGAACAATCAGACACTCTTTTTCCCTAGGTAACTCTTTTTATTATTCTATCAGCTGCCATTTCTGTAAAACAAGTTAAAAAAGTTTTTTCCTTATTCTTCTAGCAGCCTTTGGAATTTAACCTTTTCACTGGCATCTTAAACTTAATTTTCACTGTTGAAAAAGAAAGATATTGCTCTTTCCTTCTAAGCTATTATTTTTTCTATGTCTTAATATATTTCTCTGTCATTCTGTTTTTCTTTTTTTTTTAATTTTTTAAAATTTATTTATTTTTGAGAGACAGACCATGAGCAGGGAAGTGGCAGAGAGAGAACGAGACACAGGATCTGAAGAAGGTTCCAGGCTCTGAGCTGTCAGCACAGAACTGGATGTGGGGCTCGAACCCACCAACCGTGAGATCACACTGAGCTGAAGTTGATGCTTAACTGACTGAGCCACCCAGGCACACCTCATTCTCCTTTTCAAGAGACTTTTTTTAATGTTTATTTATTTTTGAGAGAGAGAGAGAGAAAGAGAGAGAGAGCAGGGGAGGGGCAGAGAGAGAGGGAGACACAGGATCCGAAGCAGGCTCCAGGCTCTGAGCTGTCAGCACAGAGCCCGATGCAGGGCTCGAACCCACGAACCGTGAACCATGAACTGAGATCATGACCTGAGCCAAAGTCAGACACCCAACCGACTTAGCCACCCAGGCACCCCTCAAGAGACTTTTTCATAGACTTTTTGGCTTGTGCCATGGAAGAGAAACAGAAGGGACCTAATTTGTAGTTGAGAGACTATGAAGCTTCTGACAAGTAGAAGAGGAGCTAGCGAAGTATATAACACCAAAATCTTTGAAGCTGCATTTACGAAAAACAACACATTGACGTGTAAAGAAAAAAAAAAAGTCTTTAGTTTTGTAGTCCTTTTTACCTTTTTTGTAAGTTATCCTAAACTATTAGGTTACTCTTTCAGGTAAATTTTAGCAAGAGCTCTTGAGGACCCAAGATATTACCTTTTTGTGAGCCAACAAGTGAGCCTGCAACAGTTTGATGGAGGCTGGCGGTTGACACAAGACCCGTGAGAGGGAGAGTAACATGAATATAGCACAGCAAGAAGTCTGAGCATCAGCATGTTTGTGTCTGTTCCCTTTGCTTCCAAGTGCCACTGAGGCTGTACAGATAGGCACATAGATGTCTTCACAGCAGAAGAGTAATCCTGAGCTTAGGGGATCTCAATTATTTTATAATGTACAACAAACATATCTATAACTTTTAAGGCTGTTTGTTGTACAAATATCCTTAAAAATCCTTGAAAAGATAATTCAGAATGAACGATGGCCAGTGCCTAGTTTCACAAGAGGGATAAAATCATGAGAAATTCATGGAGAATTGCCTTCCAACAAAGGTATAAAGACCTATGTCTTTCCCAAAGCCAGGGGTTGGTCAGGATTTATGTCTTTCTGAAAGCAAAACTGAGACCAGTGCTCATGGTGTGCTGACAAATGTTTAATAACTGGTTCTTTGAAGGAAAAATAAAAAAAGAAAAGGAAAAGAAGAACAAGCCCTCATTTGTGACACTTGCTTATTTCTATGGTGGAAATATTCCCATCATGCCTGATTTTAAGCTGTCAAGAGGCCACCAATGAATGTGGAGTTAGGAAGAGATGCACAAATAATATGCAATTGTATAGTATTTCTAGCACATAGGTATAATAGAATGATCCCAAGAGAATAGATAATAGTAAAATTTCGTAAAATAATTAGGAAGTATGTGAGTATTTATTACCTTTCAATTTACTATAACTTATTTAATTATAAGTTTATGTAATTTAATTTTTAATACTGGCCACCTTTAACAATTAGCTTGCAAAATTCCTGAAAATTTAACAATTGGCTCTTGCAAGCAAGTGTGGGCCAGCTCCAACACCCAGCTGCCAATACTCCTCTCTGTCTGGTTAATAGAATTCATTAATCTCATTCTTCAAAATCAAGTCTCTTTTGTGTTTGTTCTACTAGCTCATTTAAAAATACTTTTTCTTCTTTTATTTAAAACTAAGATGATATTCACCTCACTTTTTTATTTCTCAACACCATCTGGTTAACCTAAATAAATCTGATCTATTATATCCAAACTTAGATTATGTTAGGAATAACACAGAATTGATCATTTTGGGGGTTCTCTTTATGTCAGTTGTCTGCAATACAATGGGTAGGTGTGAGTAGAAAACTCATTTCTACTTTTTGGGGGGAATTGATATTTTTTTCCCATTTTTTTTTCTGAGGAATTTATAAATAGAACTTAGCTCTGTAAAGTCTGTCACAAATTTTTGGGAGTTTACATAGGCTTTAAGCTGGACCAAAGCAATGCTCAGTTTCCTTAAGGTGACTAATTCAAATTCAGATACAAAAACACTAAACACTTATGTGCCAAATATTGGGCTGATTTATGTATATGTTTCATTTAATAATTAAATCTGTGAAGTAGGTATATAATTTTCTGGTTGGGGAGCTGAGATGAGTTTTGAGTTCTTCACTTATGTTTTGAGAAGGAAATGTGATTATGTGCCTCTCCCCTTCGTGATCAGGGTATAGTCATTAATGAAACATTTCCATAGCATTTCTTAGTAGGGAACCTTGACAAGGTAAATAAGGCTGCCCCAAGAGCTCCAAGAAGGGATTTCATTTTCTTTATGAATTGGTTGTACATTTTTGGTTGTAACAATAATCCAGAATGAAATTGTGGGCCACACATTGCTAAAATATGTAAGAACATTTCAAAAGTAAGTAATCAACTAGTATGTTCATCAAACAGAAACTATAACTCAGTTTCAGGAAAAGTTGTGATCAATATTATCATCAAAAATGACATGTGAAGCTAGATACGTATATTGATGGATTTTTTTCAAGTGATTTAAATTCACACTATATGTTAAAAAATCAAAATTTTTGTAGTTGGTTATTTTATCTTGGTGGCATATCTTCTCTCTTGAGAGAAAAGATGATAAGCAAACCAACAAAGACTTTAGGTTAAGTATAGCTACAGTGAGTTATTCTAAAGAAAATAATACACTGACAACTTTATTTGATAAACTTCAAATAAGTGAGAAAATCAACATTATTTACATCACTTGGTTTGTTGTCCTATTAGTTACCTTATCAAGTAGAAGATAAACTGCTCTCTTTTCACAAGTAATAAGAATGCATAATATGAGTCTAGGCATAGATCAGCAAGTTTTGTTTAATTTGTGGCTGTATAAAAATCACCATTTTGGGTGCCTAGGTGCTCAGTTGGTTAAGTGTCTGACTCTTGATTTCGGCTCAGAGCATGACCTCGCGGTTCGCGAGTTCGAGCCCTGCATCCAGCTCTGCATTGACCGTGCTGAGCCTATTTGGGATTCTCTGACTCCCTCTCTTCTCTGCCCTTCCTCCACACACTCTCTATCTCTCTTCTCAAAATAAATAGAAAAACATTAAAAAATTACCATTTCAGTGGATTTGTTTCATGTCCATTTCATATCTACCATTTTAGTGGATATATTTTTAATGATTAAGTGTCATCTGGGGATAGCAATTAAAAAACTATAGAAGGCAATAGAATATCTGGTTTGCATAATTATTATTAATTATATTAATTACTACTAATTTTAAGTTTAATATATGTCAGGTATAATGCTGAGTATATTAGATGCATTATGTTAATTTAATTTGGATTTATATAATCATTGTTTACTATATGCATATATCGATAATTTGTTAAAGCCATGGACTTGCTTAAGGAAAGATGCAAATATATATATATATATATATATATATATATATATATATACATGAACACAAATGTTTGTATATAATTTTGGGGATCATAGATCCCTATTCCTGAATTCTCACCTTAAGGATCCCTTAGAATAGTGCTTATAGAATTCAGTTTCAATAACATTGTTTCCAAACTGTAACCTGCTTATTTTTATCAGTATTTGACAGCATAGAACTTCAAGAATACAATTCCAGTGACCCTATTAGTAAGTTATATTGTATGAGCAGGAAATTCCTATAACTGGCAAACACAATATTTGCCAAGAGTACCAACTGAGGAATAATTTATATCAGGGCAAGATTGGAAACAATATCCAATATCCAGTAATAGAGTATAGGTTAAACAGATTATGACACAACAAAATGTCATGAAACCATTTGTAAGTAATATGCACATCAATATTTAATGCCTATAGCATATCACTGGGTCAAAAGCAGACTTTAAATAGCATATATATTATGTTTTGAAAAACATATATATACTTCTGAAAAAATCTAGGAAAACTCTTCATTTGTTCTTAAAATATTCAAGTTAGCCTAAGAAAAGAGATCTCATTGATGGGCTGCACAAGAAATTTTAAAGGAAATCTCCTGGGAACCCAGAAGTCCAAGCCATTCATTATATAGCTGATGTCATAAAGTCTGGAGCTAGAGACAGTTCTGGGTTTAAGAAGACTGGGTGATCAGAGCTCAGAACCTTCCCTCCACTATTCCCCTTGAACTTGACTCAGCCACACTGTGCCTCCCAGCTTCTTTCTGTTCCACTTTCAACTGGCATAGTCATTATATCTGTTCTTTGTAAATTTAATTTGCTCATAGCACAGTATGGTTTGATTTCAGATCCTATTGCTAACTGTTTTTAGTTTAGATTCTCAAGATAGAGCCTATTGCTTGGCTTATTTTATTAGACTACATTTGTTTCTGGACAACCTGTTGATTATTTCCTTTAGGGAGACATCTACCTGCAGCTAGGGTGATGGACTGGGGTGGTAAGTTTCATTTGGTAGAAGGGTGTGGATAGGGTAATTTTATTTAGAATGACCTAGGGATATAGGATATAGGCAGCATAAAGTAATTCTCTTAAGGAAAGATTAGGCACCAGAAAATTAATAGTGACTATTTCTGGGTAGCAGGATTACAAGGAAAAAAATACATATATATATAATTTTTGTGTTTCTCTAATTTCTAATTTTAAATAATGATTACATGTGATTTGGAAAATAAGGAAATAATATCCCTAGAATGTGATTTGTACTTTTTCCTCTGTAG
Source organism: Panthera tigris (assembly GCF_018350195.1). Taxonomy (NCBI): domain Eukaryota; kingdom Metazoa; phylum Chordata; class Mammalia; order Carnivora; family Felidae; genus Panthera; species Panthera tigris. The sequence continues at coordinate 51,028,544 of NC_056660.1, forward strand.
TTTTGTAGGTTTGGTTTAATTCCATTTGTTAGGGAATTTCCAAATTCTATGATAACATGTTGCTTTAGAAAAGATGAAATGTACTGGTGAAAAAAAAAAAAGAAAAAGAAAAGAAAAAAAAGAAAAAGAAAAAAGAAAGAAAATTAAACATGTGTTTGGTATTTTAACCAATCAGAGCCAGTACTGGGTACCATTTTGAGTTGTTTGGCTTTATGCTGGGGCTGGAGAGATACAGAGATATGTATTCTAAGACAAGGCCTCTGGCTTCAAGTGCCATTCAGTAAATATTAATTGAGTACTATAATGTACAATAGGGATTCAGAGGTGACAAGATACAGTCACTGCCTCCTCAAACAGCTAGCAATCCAGTTAATTATAGGAACAGGAAAAAAATTAATATTGCAAGACAATGTATGTGAAGAGTCCAATGACTGATGTGAGAGTTCAGAGGACTGAGAAATCATTTCAAGTTAGGATGAATAAAAGAGACCTCAATAGAGATGTGAGACCTCATGAGAAAGGGAGATTCGGTCTTATTGGATGGGGAATGCTTGGGTAAATGAGGGTATGTTAGAGGGCATTATTGGGTTGCCAGAAGAGCTAGCCAAACATGTACAGGTAGGAGGACACAAGGCTTGTTTGGGAGATGTGAGTGTAGTGGACTTGTGTTGTAGACTGGTGGCAGATAAGATTGAGTTAGGCAGAAACAATATTTTACTAAATGCTTTTTATTTTTATTACTATTTTTTTTAATGTTTGTTTATTTTTGAGAGAGAGAGACAGAATGTGAGCAGGGGAGGGCAGAGAGAGGTGGAGACACAGAATTCGAAGTAGGCTCCAGGCTGAGCTATCATTATGGAGCCTGATGTGGGACTTGAACTCATGAACCATGAGATCATGACCTGAGCCAAAGTCGGATTCTTAACCGACTGAGCCACCCAGGCACCCCTACTAAATGTTTTTTAAATGTGCTTTCATAAAATGCTTTGGAGCTAGTTTGTTGTTTTGTTTTGAACTTTCAAGTGCATTAACTATGTAGACTATTTCAGAGCTTACTAGCTAGCCTATGTTTGATAAGGGGATAGTATATCTGTTGTCCTGCACCTGCCTCTCAGCCATCTCTCACCTGGAATCCTTAGTCTTAGAATCTGTTGTAATTAATGAGAGTCCAAAGGCCTTCTTAATAGAACACTGGCATTAGTATGTTGTCTTGATATTCTGATCTAGAAATCATGTTGTTATAAATGCTTGCTTGGACTTTCACTCCATTTTAGGCTCTGAATCTACTTTTGCCTTTCCTAGCTATTTCCCTAACTGTTAACACTCTTTTCATCCTGCTGGATATCCTGATTCAGGTTGCAGGCCTTGACGTTGGGTGTTTTACCATGATATTGATTTTTTATTCCTAATTCCAAAATCTTTGTTCCAAATCCTAGTTTATCGTACTCAGTTATGAGAGCACAAGCAGGGGAGAGGAGCAGATGGAGAGAGAGAATCTTAAGCAGACTCTATGCTCAGTCCAGAGCTCAGTGTGAAGCTCAATTCCATGACCCTGGGATCACGATCTGAGCTAAAATCAAGAGTTGGACGCTCAACCGACTAAGCCACCCAGGCACCCCTCAAAATAAATATTTTTAAAACAGCATATTAGGATTGTGTTTACACAACACTAAGTTATTCTGAGAAGATGGTCACTGGGTATGAGTGTGATAGTACAGAGAGAACACTGGTCCATTAATAAATTGAATGTCTTGGTCCATTTCCACCTATTCCAGCTGTAGGTACAGAGGATCTTTTCTGTAGCAGGCTCCTCTCCTGACCAGTCTCTGAATGCATCCTGTCCAAGGCCCTGGTATATCACTGGGCTCAAACATAGCTGATAGTAGGGCCTGGTATGAGTCTAAATCGAGTAGCAAGCCCCTATGAAGCACCCCTTCAACCATCATCCTGACTCCCAAACCCCTTATTGTGTTTGCCCATGGCTTATGACAAAGTCTGTGCCAGGATTTCCTTTTCTGTATTGTAATTTCACCCACAGGACGGATGTTATGCTTCTAACTCAGCCCTTTTGTCTAGGACCCCATATTCTTTTTAAACCTTGTCAATCCCATTCCTGGGTATTCTCTCTAGAACCCTGTTAACAGTAAAGGGATGACTTGGAACCACAAAACTTGTCCCAAGGTGGGCCACCTGAATATCTATATCAGATTGATTGACCTGATTAATTTTTTCAATTGTCTTTGAACTGTTTGAGGTGTTGCTGCCTGCTCAATTCTGAGGAGCATTTAATGAAATATGCATAAGAACACATCTAATAAATATAGTAGCCATTTATTAAATCCTTAATATGTGGCAGAACTAGTAAGATAAGTGTTTAAGGAGTTAGATATGCATTTCCTTCTTTTGGCATGTAATGCAGGAGTTGTTCTCAATCCAAAAGAATATGAGACTTAACTGACTCACAGTGTATGTCTACAAACTCTGTTTTTCTGAAAAGTGGTTTTTAAATATCTGATGGCTGTATCTTTAAACCTTACAGTGAATATTACATTTTCAAAGGAGTACTGACTTTTTCTATGAATCGTATTGGACCATGGGACCACCTAGATCATACTATTCTAGAAAATATTTGATGCTTCATATAATTCACACTTTATGTTTACTGAACACCTGCTATTTACAAGGCTGTGCATTATAAAGGATATCAAAAGGAGTATTGAACATGTGAGGGATATAAAAATGAGTAAAGCATAGTCCTGGCCTTTGCGTGGAGGGATTATGACAATTACATGTAGACATGAGCACAAAGCAGGATAGCCAACACAGTCCTAAAAGGACCAGAAAAACAATTTTAATAATAATGGCATGATTTTAGTCCTTGGCTAAGATAAAGAATAATTATATACTCAAGATGCAAATTATGCCTGGCTTAATTATCTCTATCAATTTGAAGAAGCAGATGCTCAGATGTGCAGACAGATACTAATAACTCACTTGGGAGTACTTAATCTGTATCTTTTTATGGGTGTGGAAGAGATGTTCACTGATTTTGACTGATGTTACGTTCTTTAAGAACAGTATGGCAGACATTTCCTCAAACTGTATTCTACTATGTATGACCTTTGCCTGTACATTCTTCAGTAGCTAAAATGGCAGCCTAGTCCAGTGACAAAATCTACATCTTCATGTCAAGCTAATTTAAGGAACGTTTTATCACTTAACTTCACAGTGTGAAGGACATTAATAATTCAGTGGTTTGTATACATTTCCATTCATTCTCCTTGTGAAGATGTTTATGCTGCATAACAACGGTGCAGGGATGGAGGAGTTGGAAAACCTCTTTGCCACCCTATCCCCATGCCTCCACTCCTCCTAGAATATCTGGCTTCAGCAACAGTGGAATGAACGGTCAGTGGAGCTGAAGAAGTGGTAGTGTTTGTTAGTACTTTGTGCCTTCTGTAGCTCCTCATTGATGATATCCTTCATGCTAGCCCTGTCTGGGTTATTAAGTACTATGTTTTTTACAAGTCTCTTTTCTATAATTTGGTGCTAATAAGAATAGACTTAGTATAAAAACATTTTCTTCTGTATTGAAACAAAGATTTTTAAAAATGCAGACTCTGAGGGAAGATTCCAGAGACTTGGTCTCTTGAGAACTACCCATCTGTGAAAAAATTCTATTTCTGTTGAACTAGAGACCTGGCAATGGCAAAATGGACTGCCACTGTGAGCCATTTATTCTGTTTCACTGGACAGAATAAATTGTTTCCTAATTGAAGCTATGTCATGACATGAACTGTAAAATGTAGTAGCAATAATTTACTCTCAGCTTAAAGAAATGTCAGAAAATTGTCTGCTCTTTAAAAAAGCATTTTTTTGACCAGATTCTGAGATAAAACTGAAAAAAAGGAATACTGTCTGCAATACTATTTTACACTTACACTTTAACTTAAACTGCATATTTTGCAATATTTTGAGAGAACTAATTAAAAAGCATTTTGTATATGTGTAATTTTTAATAGTGTCATTTTTTATAAGTAACTCAGAATTTTTTTTAATGTTTATTTATTTTTGAGAGAGAGAGAGAGAGAGAGAGAGAAGGAGAGGCAGATAGAGGGGGACAGAAAATCTGAAGTGGGTTCCGTGCTGACAGCATCAAGTGAGCTTGTTGTGGGGCTTGAGCTCACGAACTGCAAGATCATGACCTGAGCTGAAGTTGGCCACTCAACTGATTGAGCCACCCTGGTGCCCCATAATTCAGAGTTTCTTGAGCATAATTATGCTTACCGTTTCATGCCCTATGGACATAGACATTTGCTACCTTTGGATGAGGTCTGTAAGGCAGGAAACTTGCCTACAGACATTAAATATACATATATATGTGTATATGTGTATATATATATGTATACATGTGTGTGTATATATATGTGTATATATGTGTATATGTGTATATATATTTATACGTGTGTGCGTGTGTGTATATATATATATATATATATATATATATATAATTGGCAGCATATATACACACACTCACTATTTCTATATTAAAAGCATCCACTAACACACCTGGGAATTTACTATAATAACAATTGTGAAATTTCAGAAATGATAGGTAAAAGGATTATTTCAAATGATGTTAAAGTACTTGGCAATCTAGTGAGATATCTATACCATACCTTGCACAAAAGTAAATTCCAAGTAGATTAAAGATCTAGACATTAAAAAAAGAGACCCACAACTAAATGCTGGAATAAAAGGAATGAAACAGGCTTATAATTGTAGGATGAGGAAGGACTTTCTCAGCATGATATTAAACCTACAAATTGCAGAAAAAAGGCAATATATTAAAGGTAAAAAAAATACCCTTTTATTTGAAAGGATAAAAATAAAGTTAAAAGACAAATGAGAGACTAGGAGAAAAATATATGCAACATATGTAAAGACAAAAGATTAATGTCCAGAATATTTTACTAATATTCTACTAATAAATAGAAAAAGAAAAAGACAACTAGCCAAATAGAAAATTGACAAAGATTACAAACAGGAAATTAATGAAAGAGGGAATATAAATGTCCAATAAACTCATGGAAAAATGATCCATTTCAGTAATTATTAAACAAATAAAAATTAAACAATAACTAGCTATATTATTAGCCCAATTGATGGGCAACATCTCAAAAGATTCATAACATCCACCCTTGGTAAGAAAAAATTGCCACTCTTGTACCAAGAGTGGTGAATGTGGGTATAGCTTTTTGTAAGGCAAACTGATACTGTTTTTCAAAATAAAAATGTGTGACCTTTGACCCATCAATTTCATGAGGAATTCCACTGGTAGGGGGTCTAGTCCAGAGAAATACTTAATTATATATATAAATATGTATGTCCAAGTATGCTCATTGCAGTATTGTTTACTAACCAAAAACTGGGGGAGAACTGTCAATCAATAGGAAAATGGGTGAACCAACTGCAGAATATTCATGAAAGGAAATTTATATAGCAGCTAAAAAGAGAGTAGTAGATTCATATGTACTGACTTGGAAAAGTACTTATTACAAGTAAAATAAAAAGCACATTGCAAAACCATATTCATAGCCTGGCTCTATATTCATTTGGGGAGAAAAATCAATAATAATATATGTCCCTACAATCATAAGATGAAGCCTGGAAGAATATAAAATGATCTCTTGATGGTGGCTATGGAGTTGGGAGCTGAAGAGACAGGAGAGAAGGAAAGGAGTGGTCTCACTTGTTATTTCATATCCGTTAAAAAATAAGTGAGATTATGAGTGATTTTGGCTTTTTGGCTTTTTTATATTTAACATCTTTTCTATTATAGATATGTATTGCTTTTGTATTAAAAGAATAAATGTAACCTTGAAAAACTAATTCCTGAAAGATGAGTTGAAAAGATGAGAGACTGGAGACAGGAAGATCACTTAGGAGGCTTGAAATGACCGTGGGAAGGATGGTGCATACATGGCCTAGGCAGGAACAAAGAGATTGAGGAGTGGCTGACAGGGACCCTGACAAGTGGAGACAACTAATGTGAGGCTGTGCTCCCAAATCCCAGTACACAGCTCTTTCCCAGAGTCTTCCCAAAGGCCCCGTGAAAAGTACCATTATCCCATCACATAAGCCCTAGCAGATAACAAAACTCAGGTTGTCTGGTTCCTATGCAGGCAACGGTTTCAGTTCTGATTCCACAGTTAATGTGTTTCCACATGAGACCAGATGAAAGCAACATCATCTTTGTCAAGGGCCCCTTGGGCTGTTCTCTGCAGTTCAGCAACCTGAAGGTTATAGCACCATTACATCAGCCTCCTCCTTGGGGACTGGCAAGCAGCTCTCAGGCTGTCTCCACGGAAGCCAGCTTTCCTTCCTCTACTGTGCTTGATCCTGATCATTGCACGTAGTCTGCTTAGCCTGTACTAAAATCTTTTGCTTCCTGTTTACCAAGTCATGCTCATACCTGCAGTCTGCTCTGAATACAGCATTGTCATTGCCCTAAACAGTCATTGTGATCATTGCACATCTAACCTTTGAGCTCCTTCAGGCCTATGAGCTTACCCTTCAACATGCGTAATGCAGTGCTCAACACAGAATAAGCAATGTCACATGATGGAAACTGATTTCACACGGGGCACCTCTCTGAAGGGCCTGCTCACTTTTTGCTTGTTTACTAAGAAACAGATGTTGAAACATCTGCTTAAATATTGTGAAATCTTTTCACAGATTGGACATTTAGTTCCTGCAGCATAACTGGGAAAGATCATGTTTACCAAACTGGAGGTGAATTGTATATTGAAAGGGGAATTTGGTAGAATAACTTGTGTAACATTTCAATGAGAGCAAGTGTAATATTAACATAAGCTTTCATGTGTTTAATAGGAAATAGCTTTGGTTGTTTCTAGCTTTAAATCTCATTAGTACATTATTACCTTGAATCTTTATTCATTTTATGGATATATTATATAGAATTGCTACACATAGAAATTTTATGGAAAACAATTTTGAACAAAGTTTAAAAGGTACCTGAGAGCTGAATTGATACGTTAGAGAAGATACATAGAAAACTTTGTCCCTTTTTTCTTCTCCAGCAAAGCATTGTAAACCTTTCTAATTTTAAAATTATTGCGTGTTCACATAATATCTCCAAGGAGCTGCATATTAGCCTATGAACATGCAGCTGCAACAATCCTATTTTGCTTCTGTACTGCAAGAGAAGAACATTTGTTTTAAACAATTAAGATAATCCAGTTACCTCACAGACCCAGTGCCTTATTTTGAGTTTGAGTGATTTCTGTCTGATGTCACATAGAGGAAAATATAATTGTGCTTGTCTTTTAGCAGCAGATAATTTGTAGATTTTGCAGCTTAGTGGCTTGTCTTTAGAGGGAATTTTGAAATTGCACCTTGTGACTTGTACCATTTTGCATAATGAGATGATTGATACGATGTACTGGTAGCTTTTTCAAGCAAAAGCATGTGACTGGTTGAAAGTGGAAAATTCAGTTTGTCGTTTACCCTCCCTGATCTCAATCACTGGTTTCAACAGAAGTGTCCAGTTGCTTAGACATCATGTAGAATAGTTCAAGAATGAAGAAATTACTTCTAATTAAATCTCTCTGTTACCTTGCTGGGCTCAATTTTCTCCAGTTACCACACACACACACACACACACACACACACACACACACACACCACTGAAATCATAAAATAGAAGCATTTTCATCCGTTTTAGAGAAAAATAAAAAGTAATCAGAGTATTATTAGAACTTTCTCTTTTTTAAGTATTGTGCTGTGCTGAGAGTGATGCTTAACTGGTAGCTTTGGGGTGACCTCCACAATGACAATGCTTTATTGCTCCTTTATACAGATGTCTAGTGACTTTGAGTCCTAGTCCAGCTCTTTAGCACTCATAGAGGAAATTCACTATTTTAATTTAATTTAGAAGCCTATTGATCTGCCCTTAGTTGGAAGCATAGACTAGCCATATTCAAGTTGCCTACCAAAGTTTTAACCTTGAACACCCTGCTACTCAATCATTTTCAAAACCTTCATTTAGAGGAACAAAATTAATAAATGTGAATATCTAATATTTAAAACCAAATCTAAAGGAATAATATTCCCGTATATATGAGTATCTAATATTCATAGGTATGTGATTGCTTGAAGGAGATGCCATTTATCTCTCAGATATTATAAGCCTAACCACTGGGGCAAGCCAGGCCATGAGAGAGCTATATTGCATAGTTTTGACTACTCCACACTTGGGTATTAGGACATCAGCCTACCCTTTGAGACCTAATGCATCTTAGTGTTTGGGCAGCTTAGACTTTATAAGTCTTGCATCCAGTAGCTTCCCTGAAGCAGATTCTAAGGAACTATGTTCAGGACTGATTGCCTATGTTCTTTTGCTGGATGTTCTCTAGCTTCTCTTGTAACTAGCATGCCAGGTCTAATGGACACCTGACCGTTACTAACTATGCCAGACTTGTCCTTCAGGTCAGTGATGAGATGAAGCGTAACAAGTCAGAAAAATAAATAAATAAAGGAACCAGGAAGGACGTTTTCTGATTTTGAGCTTAGTAGAGAATGTGGTTTTTCCTGAAAAACTGCATGCCTTGTAATATACCTTAAGGGAAATTGCCCAGTATCTGATTTGGAGAGGGAGAAAAAAGTAAATGTTGATGGTCTATTGTGTCTTTGATAAAAATAATCTGCTAATTGCTTAAACTTTGCTTTTGTTTTGTTTTATCTCTAAAACTATTATCTTCATAGGTGAAACTCTGTTTAGTGGTCAGGGGACTTTTTGTTTTTGAAAGCCTTTTGGTACCATCCATGACCAAGTTGGTTTTATTTTAGACTTTTTTTTTTTTTTTTTTTTTTTTTTTTAGTGAAACTAAAATAACTTTCCCTCTCCCTAATCCCCAGTAACTCAGTTCATTAACTATTAAATCTAATGAAAGTCATTCACAGTTGGTAGCAGAAAACTGTAGATGTTCTACTCATTTACTGGCTTTTTATAATCAAAGAGACTGAAGCATGTTGTTTCCAGTTGTGTATGCAAAAGGTAAATGGTGATGTTTTGCTTTGTTTGAACAGAGTGGTTCCTTCAGTTCCTTTTCTAAAGCTTTCTGTGAGAACAAGTTAGTTCTTCTGGGAATAAAGAATTGCCTGCAGCCATATGCACTCATCTGTTCTCTACAAATGTGTTTGGTCTTTTTCACACCCAACTTGTGGGTGCTAGGGGTACCCAGTGCGAGTGGACAGGTCAGGCAGGCCTCAGGTAAGAAAGAATTTATAATTAAATGTGTAATTATAATAAAGCTATTACAAAAAGTGTTTTTTTTTTTTTTTTTTTACAAAACATCTTTCTCTGTCCTTGCTAATGGAAGTCTTCTGCTGGCTCTGTACTCTGAATTGCTCCTTTATAAGTGTTTTTTCTTGGTCTTTGTCACACATTGTCAAAATAGCTTGTTTGTGTGCTGTTTGCATCATAGCTGTAAGATCACATTCCTATGTAGTTCTTGAATTCTTTTGTCAAGAATGTCAACTAACAAGCATTCCTCCATTTTTGCTTTCTTATCTCTCTTATATTTCAACAACTCCTACTAGGAAAATACACCTGAATTCACAGAGCCCCTATTATACAGGCAGCATCCTGGGTTTGTTGGGTTGGGATCGAAGGGAAATGCTCTTTTCTTTTTAATTTAATTTTAATTTCATTTTTCTTGTCCTTCAATATATATCTCTTGTGGCCATTTCATCTCTAGGTTTTATGGGACCAATATGTGAATGCTAATATTGAATTCTTTTCTAGTATTTTATTTTGACTAAAAATTGTAAAGCTCGTATGCAATTCACCATAATGGAGTTTTACCACATGGTTAACGTAGCAGGTTTAGACAGAAGGCTTAAGCAGTGGAGACCTGAGTAGAGTAAACAAGCCCACAGTGACCAGTGGGCTGAATGCAAACAGGCTCTTTAGGCAACCCACCTCAAAATATCCATAAGCTCTAGCTGACCAATGGGCTACTTATAACTGGTCGCAGTTACCAAAAAAGGAAAATTCCATATGTTCTCATGCATCGTCACTTCCCCCCTTAACTATGTGTGATTTGCCTATTGTTACACAGGTGGTATTGAATTAAAATTGGGAAAAGTACTCCTATTTGCTACTCTATCCAATCATATAGAATATTGAATTTGTCTATTTACTCCTATAATGATAGTGACTGTTTAAAAAATGTCTGCTGGCATTTGATGTAAATGTTATATTTTGAGGGTTTCAAAATTATTCAGATGCCTTTGTAAGTTGTTAATATTTTTAAGGCATGACAAAAATGCATGTGTGTCTATGTATGTGTATGTATGAAACATGGCATAATTAAAAAATTTTTTTTATATTTAGTTTTGAGAGAGAGAGAGAGAGCATGAGCAGGGGAGGGGCAGAGAGAGACGGAGACAGAGGATCCAAAGTAGGCTCTATCAAAGAGCCCAATGCGGGGCTCAAACCCACAAACTGCAAAATCAAGACCTGAGCTGAAGTTGGTGGCTTAACCGACTGAGCCACCCAGGGGCCCCAGCATAATTTTAATAGGTTTAACATTTCCGGAATCATAAATATATAAGATCAGCTACTAGAAGCTACTAATGTATATACTTAAATAACTATTGCCAAGGTCACACACTGTATTAGTTTGCTGGGGCTGTCATAACAAGACTAGGGAGCTTAAACAACACAAATTTATTTTTCTAATAATTCTGAAGGCTTCAAGTCTGAGATCAAGTTAGCAACAGAGTAAGTTTCTTCTCTGGCCTATTGTCTTGACTTGCAGATGGCCACTATCTCCCTGGGTCTTCACATGGCCCTTCCTCTGTGCATGTCTATGACCTAATCTCCTCCTCTTCTTTTTTAGTTTTTAATTTTTAAAAAATTCTAGTATACAATTAATGAACAGTGTTATATTAGTTTCAGGTATACAATATAGTGATCCAACAATTCTGTATATTACTCAGTGCTCATCATAATAAGTGTACTCTTAATTCCTATCACCTATTTTACCCATTGCCCCATCCACCTCCCCTCTGGGGATCATCAGTTTGCTCTCTGTAATTAAGAGTATTTGTTTGTTTGTTTATGTCCTTTTTCTTTGTTCATTTGTTTTGTTTGTTAAATTCCACATATGAATGAAATCATATGGTATTTATTTTTCTCTGACTGACTTATTTTGTTTAGCGTTATATCCTCTAGATCCATCCATATTGTTGCAAATGGCAAGATTTCATTCTTTTTTATGGGCGAGTAATATTCCATTCATATATACATATCTTATATCTTCTTCATCCATTTTTTTATCAATGGATGCTTGGATTGCTTCCATATCTTGGCTATTATAAATAATGCTGCAATAAGCATAGGCATGCATATATCCTTTCAAATTAGTGTTTTTGTATTTTTTGAGTAAACAGCCAGTGAAGGAATTACTAGATCATATGGTAATTCTATTTTTCATTTTTTGAGGAACCTCCCTACTGTTTTTCACAGTGGCCGAGCCAGTTTGCATTCCTATGAACAGTGCACAAAGGTTCCTTTGCCCACACTTGTTGTTTCCTGCATTTTTTATTTTAGCCATTCTGACAGGTATGAGGTGATATCCCATTGTGGTTTTGATTTGCATTTTCCTGATGATTAATGATGCTGAACATCTTTGCTGTGTCTCTGGCTATCTGGATGTCTTCTGCTCATTTTTAACTGGATTATTTGGTATTTTTGATATTGAGTTGTATCAATTCTTCATATTCTCTGCATACTAACTCTTTATCAGATATGTCATTTGCAAATAAATTCTCCCATTCAGTAGATTGTCTTTTAGTTTTGTTGATTGTTTCTTTTGCTTTGCAGAAGCTTTTTATTTTGATGTAGTCCCAATAATTTATTTTTTCTTTTGTTTCCCTTGCCTCAGGAGACATATCTAGAAAAATGTTGTTATAGCCAATGTCAGAGAAATTACTGTCTGTGCTCTCTTCTAGGATTTTTATAGTTTCAGATCTCACATTTAGGTATTTAATCCATTTTGAGTTTTATTTCTGTAAGTGGTCTAGTTTCATTGTTCAGAATGTAGTTGTCCGGTTTTCCTAACACCATTTTTTGAAGAGTCTATGTTTTTCCCCATTGCATATTCTTGCCTTCTTTGTTGAAGATTAGTTGAGCATATAATTGTGGGTTTGTTTCTGAGTTCTCTATTGTGTTCCGTTGATCTATAGGTCTATTTTTGTGCCAGTACCATACTGCTTTGATTACTACAGCTTTGTAGTATAGTTTGATATCAGGAATTTTGATACCTCCAGTTTTGTTCTTCTTTTTCTTTTTTAAGTTTATTTATTTCCTTTGAGAGAGAGAGTATGTGTGTGAAAGAGCAAGCTGTGGAGGGACAGAGAGAGAATCTCAAGCAGGCTCTGCACTGATAGTAGGAGCCCGATGTGGGGCTTAAACTCATGAACTGAGAAATCATGACCTGAGCCAAAATCAGGAGTTGGACACTTAACCAACTGAGCCATCCAGGAGCCCTGTTCTTTTTCAAGATTGCTTTGGCTATCCAGGGTCTTTTGTGGTTCCGTATAAATTTTAGGATTATTTGTTCTAGTTCTGTGAAAAATGCTTTTGATATTTTGATAAGGATTGCATTAAATCTGTAGATTGCTTTGGGTAGTATGGGCATTTTAACAATATTGATTTTCCCAATCCATGAATATGGAATATCTTTCCATTTGTTTGTGTCATCTTTCATCAATGTTTTATAGTTTTCAGAGTACAGGTCTTTCATCTCCTTGGTTAAGTTATTCCTAGGTTTGGTACAATTGTAAATGGGATTATTTTCTCAATTTCTCTTTCTGTTGCTTCATTATTAGGATATAAAAATGCAACAGATTTCTGCACATTGATTTTGTATCCTGTGGCTTTACTGAATTCATTTATCAGTTCTAGTAGATTTTTGGTGGAGTCATTAGGGTTTTCTATATATAGTATCATGTCATATGCAACTAGTGAAAACTTTACTTCTTCCTTACCAATTTGGATGCCTTTAATTTCCTTTGTTGTCTGATTGCTGTGGCTAGGACTTCCAGTACCATGTTGAATAAAAGTGGTGATAATGGACATCCTTGTCTTGTTCCTGGCCTTAGGGGGAAAAGCTCTCAGTTTTTCACCATTGAGATGATGGTTTTTTGTGGGTTTTTCATGTATAGCCTTTATTATGTGGAGGTTCCCTTTAAACCTATTTTGTTGAGGTTTTTTATCATGAATGGATCTTGTACTTCGTCAAATGCCTTTTCGTCATCTATTGAAATGATCATATGGCTTTTTATCCATTCTCTTGTTGATATGATGTATCACATTGATTGATTTTCAAATACTGAATCACCCTTGCATGCCAAAAATAAATCCCACTTGATCGTAGTAAATGATTTTTTTAATGTGTTGTTGGATATGGTGTGCTAATATTTGTTGAGGATTTTTACATCTATGTTCATCAGAGATATCAACCTATAGTTCTCTTTTTTCATAGTGTCTTTAATTCTTTTTTAATGTCTTATTTTTTATTTTTGAGAGAGACAGAATGTGAATGGGGCAGGGACAGAGAGAGAGGGTGACACAAAATGCTCTGAGCTGTCAGCACAGAGCCCAATGTGGGGCTCAAACTCACGAACTGTGAGATCATGACCAGGGCCGAAGTCAGAGGCTTAACTGACTGAGCCACCCAGGCAACCCTGTAGTGTCTCTATCTGGTTTTGGTATCAGGATAATGCTGGCATCATAGAATGAATTTGGAAGCTTTCCTTCTACCTCTTCTATTTTTTGGAACAGTGTGAGAAGATTGTATATTAACTATTCTTTAAATATTCAGTGGAATTCATCTGTGAAGGCATCTAGTCCTGGAGTTTTGTTTGTTAGGAGTTTTTTGATTACTGACTCAACTTCATTACTTGTAATCAGGTCTGTTCAAATTGTCTATTTCTTTCTTATTCAGATTTGGGAGGTTGTATGTTCCCAGAAATTTATCCATTTCTTCTAGGTTGTTTGGTTTGTTGGCCTATAATTTTTCATAATATTCTCTTATAATTCTTCATATTTCTGTGGTGTTGTTATTTGTCCTCTTTCATTTCTGATTTTTGTTTATTTGAGTCCTTTTTCTGTTTGTTTTTGTTTTTGTTTTTTTTTCTTTGGGGCTAATGGTGTATCAATTTTGTTGATCTTTTTAAAGAACCAGCTCCTGGTTTTATTGTTCTGTTCCATTGCATTTTTACTTTCTATTTCATTCTACCCTAATCTTTATTATTTCCTTCCTTCTGCTGTCTTTGGGTTTTGTTTGTCTTTCTTTTTCTAGTTCCTTTAGGTGTAGGGTTAGGTTGTTTATTTGAGATTTTTCTTGCTTCTTGAGGTAGACCTGTATTGCTATAAACTTTCATTCTAGAACAGCTTTTGCTGCATCCCAGAGATTTTGGACCATTGTGTTTTCATTTTCATTTGTCTCCATATGTTTTTTGATTTTCTCTCTGATTTCTTGGTTTACCTGTTCATTATTTAGTAGCATGTTATTTAACCTCCATGTATTTGTATTTGTGTTCTTTCCAGATTTTTTTTCATGTGGTTGATTTCTAGTTTCATACCATTGTAGTAGGATTCATGATATGATTTTGATCTTTTAAAAAAATTTTGTTTAATGTTTGTTTGTTTTTAAAAAAGAGTGAGAGAGAGAGCGAGCATAAGCAGGGGAGAGGCAGAGGGAGAGGGAGATACAGAATCTGAAGCAGGCTACAAGCTCTGAGCTGTCAGCACAGAGCCTGACGTGGGGTTTGAACTCACAAATCATGAGATCATGACCTGAGTGGAAGTTGGATGCTTAACCGACTGAGCCATCCAGGCTGAGCTATACGTACACATATATATGTATACACACACACACACACACACACACACACACACACACACACACACCACATCTTCTTTATCCATTTATCTGTTGATGGATATTTGTACTCTTTCCATACTTTGGCTATTGTTGATAGCACTGCTATAAACATTGGGGTGCATGTGCCTTTTCAAAATAACACACTTGTATCCTTTGGGTAAATACCTATGGTGCAATTGCTGGGTTGTAGGGTAGTTCTATTTTTATTTTTTTATTCTTTTTATTTATTTTTTTAATTTTATTTTTAATTTTTTTAAAATTTATATCCAAATTAGCATATAGTGAAACAATGATTTCAGGAGTAAATTCCTTAATGCCCCTTACCCATTTAGCCCATCCCCCCTCCCACAACCCCTCCAGCAACCCTCACTTTGTTCTCCATATTTATGAGTCTCTTCTGTTTTGTCCCCCTCCCTGTTTTTATATTATTTTTGTTTCCCTTACCTTACGTTCTTTTGTTTTGTATCTTAAAGTCCTCATATGAGTGAAGTCCTATGATTTTTGTCTTTCTCTGACTAATTTCCCGCAGCATAATACCCTCCAGTTCCATCCACGTAGTTGCAAATGGCAAGATTTAATTCTTTTTGATTGCCGAACAACACTCCGTTGTATATATATACCACATCTTCTTTATCCATTCATCCATCAATGGACATTTGGGCTCTTTCCATACTTTGGCTATTGTTGAAAGTGCTGCTATAAACATGAGGGTGCACATGTCCCTTCAAAACAGCACACCTGTATCCCTTGGATAAATGCCTAGTAGTGCTATTGCTGGGTTGTAGGGTAGTTCTGTTTTTAGTTTTTGAGGAACCTCCATACTGTTTTCCAGAGTGGCTGCACCAGATTGCATTGCCACCAACAATGCAAAAGAGATCCTCTTTCTCCGCATCCTCGCCAACATCTATTGTTGCCTGAGTTGTTAATGTTAGCCATTCTGACAGGTGTGAGGTGGTATCTCATTGTGGTTTTGATTTGTATTTTCCTGATGATGAGTGATGTTGAGCATTTTTTCATGTGTTGGTTAGCCATCTGGATGTCTTGGAAAAATGTCTATTCATGTCTTTTGCCCATTTCTTCACTGGATTATTTGTTTTTTGGGTGTTGAGTTTGATAAGTTCTTAATAGATTTGGGATACTAACCCTTTATCTGATATGTCATTTGCAAATATCTTCTCCTGTTCTGTCAGTTCCCTTTTAGTTTTGCTGATTGTTTCCTTTGCTGTGCAGAGGCTTTTTATTTTGATGAGGTCCCAGTTGTTGACTTTTGCTTTGGTTTCCCTTGCCTCTGGAGACACGTTGAGTAAGAAGTTGCTGTGGGCAAGATCAAAGAGGTTTTTGCCTGCTTTCTCCTCGAGGATTTTGATGGCTTCCTGTCTTACATTGAAGTCTTTCATCCATTTTGAGTTTATTTTTGTGTATGGTGTAAGAAAGTGGTCCAGGTTCATTCTTCTGCATGTTGCTGTCCAGTTTTCCCAGCACCACTTGCTGAAAAGAATGTCTTTATTCCATTGGATATTCTTTCCTGCTTTGTCAAAGATTAGTTGGCCATATGTTTGTGGGTCCATTTCTGGGTTCTCTATTCTGTTCCATTGATCTGAGTGTCTGTTCCATACTGTCTTGATTACAGATTTGTAGTATAGCTTGAAGTCTGGGATTGTGAGGCCTCCTGCTTTGGTTTTCTTTTTCAAGATTGCTTTGGCTATTTGGGGTCTTTTCTGGTTCCATACAAATTTTAGGATTATTTGTTCTAGCTCTGTGAAGAATGCTGGTGTTACTTTGATAGGGATTGCATTGAGTATGTAGATTTATTTTTTTTGAGGAACCTCCATATTGTTTTCCAGACTGGCTGCACCAGTTTGCATTCCCATCAACAGTGCAAAAGGGTTCCTCTTTCTCTGCATCCTCACCAACATCTGTTGTTGCCTGAGTTGTTAATTTTAGCCATTCTGACAGGTGTGAGGTGGTATCTCATTGTGGTTTTGATCTGTATTTCCGTGATGATGAGTGATGTTGAGCATTTTTTCATGTGTCTATTCGCCTTCTGGATGTCTTCTTTGGAAAAGTGTCTATTCATGTCTCTTGCCTATTTATTCACTGGATATTTTGTTTTTTGGATGTTGAGTTTGATAAGTTCTTTATAAATTTTGGATACTAACCCTTTATCTGATATGCCATTTGCATATATCTTCTCCCATTCCATCAGTTGTCTTTTAGTTTTGTTGATTTTTTTTTTTACCATTCAGAAGTAAACAGGTCCCTTCGTATGATACTTCAATTCTATTCCTGGGAGACAAACTAAGCCAGCAGCTAATGAGTCTTCTGGTGGATCTGCCCATTTGAAAACACCAAATTTGCTGTAATGAATTTTGTAGTGCTCTTAGGAACTGCTATGCCTAGCATACAGACATTAATGCATCCTTTTTGAGACAAAAACAAGGAAACAAACAAAGAAACAAAACCAAAAAAATCACAATACTATATTTTGAAAAGCTTATTGTTCTCAAAACAGAATCTGTTCCATAGAAGGAGTATGACATATTTTAAATGTGAAGTAAACAAAACATGCTACATTACATAGGGTCCTAGTTGGAATATTCTAGAAGAAAGACTTACCTTAAAGCAGAAGTCTAAAAACTGGAGCCAAAATTTAATCCTCTTATGAAAGCAGACAGTGTTCACAGCAATCCTGTCATTGCCTTATCAACAAAGATGAAACTGCTCAAGTTGGTGGGAACCCACTTCGGCTGGTAGTTAAATAAACCTAATTTGGTCCCTCATTATTCTAGTGATACAGGTGGAAATATATGGACCTATATATGAAATATATGAATATGAAATAAATGGATATATATGGAAAAATTCCTGATAAGAATTAGGAATTCTTAGGAATGTCACTCATTAGAAGACAGTGTAATGAAACATCATGTAGAGTCTGATGGAAGAATGGATAGAAGCTCCCTTGAATTTCCAGGTGTAGAAAAGAATCAAGAAATTTCACTTTTAGGTTATTCATCTGTTTGCATAAATATTTGCTGATTTTATGCCTTATACATTTCCCACTATCCTTTACCATTTCAGACGAATTGTGCTACTAGAGAATTTTTAAAATAATTTAGTTTTCAAATCCCAAGTAGTAGCACTAGTAGGGCAAAATGAATGTTTTTATGCAAAGTAGAATGGGGGAATGCTTAGTGATGACAGTTAAAATGCTGTTTTTTTTCCTAACATAGTACTGTTTCAATTGTAAAGTCACTGAATTCAATTATCTATTAACAACATGCGAATTTATTTAATGATAGTGTACAATTTTAGTAGGAGTTACTGGAAGTTTTCTAAGAATGTTGATTCATCTCAAATCACATTGTTTTACAGATGTAGTCTGTTGAGTTTTAACAAAAACCCCACAGCTAATTACAGGTAGGAAATAATTATATCACATGACTATTTTCATTGCTGGTGTTGGTTTTTGTCTTATATCCAGCAAAACTATGTGCTGCTTAGCAACACACTTTCTGTAGTCAAGGAAACATTGTCACACACTTAGAAGAAGAGATAGAAATGAGTAATTGAAGGCTATCCTTGAGGTACTGAGAAGATACTTATAGGGAGGAAGTAACTGTCCTCTAGTTTAATTAAATTCAAAGCAGTTTCTATCACAGCTTAAATGATTAAGGTCGGAAAACATTTTTTTGACTTCACTGATGCCTAAATTTGGTTAGAGAGAGATTTTATAGATGGAGATGTCACCTTGAGTTTCAAGGCTCAAATGTGTGTGTGTGTGTGTGTGTGTGTGTGTGTGTGTAGGGTTAAAGTCAATTCTAAGATTCTATGCCAGAGAGATAGAGAAGCTTTCTAAAGAGGGTCTTAAGGGAGATTAAGAGATTTGGAAAGAAGAGAAGCCTGAAGGGCAAAGTTTCTTATTCCCTTACCCATGTGTGTCAGTAATCACATAAAGGGACCCAACAAATATTTGTGGATCTGCCTGCTCTGTCGCAAGCCAGTGGAAGAACATATAAGACAACACTGAGTGTGTTTATTTTTGATTTAAAATTTTTAAAAATTGTTTATTTATTTTTGAGAGAGAGAGACAAAGTACAAGCAGAGGAGGGGCAGAGAGAGAGAGGGTGATACAGAATCTGAAGCAGGCTCCAGGCTCTGAGCTCTCAGCATAGAGCCCTACATGGGGCTTGAACCCACAAACTGTGAGATCATAACCTGAGCTGAAGTCAAATGCTTGACTGAGCCACCTAGGTGCCTCTGTGTGTGTTCATTTAATCGTGGAGGAGCTTCAAGGAAAGCAACTCAGTTCACATTTTTAAATATTTATTTTGCAGTATTCACTTTAAAGGTGTTTGCTGTTGTTGTTGATCTCAGTTTTAAGTAGTTTTACTATGAAGTACTTGGGTATTTTGTTGTTCTTGTTCTGCTTGAAATTCATAGAATTTCTTACATGTGTGACATGTTGTCTTTTATCAGTTTTGATCATTTCTCAGCCAGTTTCTCTTCATTATTATTTCTGCATCATTCCCCTCCCTTTTCCCTTCTTCTCATCCTCCCTCCCCTTCTCCCCCCACTCCCCCATTCTCTTGGCATTTTTTTCTGGGATACTTATAAATATGTTAGATTTTTTTATCGTGTCCTATATGTTTATACTCTACTGGTTTTTTTTAACATTTTTTTTTCTCCATGCTTCAGTGGATCCATTCTACTGCCCTTTCTTCCAGTTCCCAATCCTTTCATTTGTTGTGTCTAATTTGTGTTAATCTCATCTACTGAATTTAAAGTTTTTATTATTATACTATCCATTTATAGACTGTTTATTTAAATTTAATTATTTCTTGAATATTCCAGTTGTCCGGTGAAATCATCCATCCTGCCATGTGTTTCCTTGGATATATTTATGGTAATTTCAAAAACTATATATAATAACCCTAACATCTGGATCACCTGGAGCTCTGCCTCCATTGTCTATTCTTTCTTTTATTTGCCAGGTATTTGGTCCTCTCCAGGCATGCCTTGGAGTTTTTGATTGAGCACAAGACATTGTGGTGAAAAATTGTAGAAATAATTTGACACTTTCACAGGCACTATCTTCTTCTAAGGACGATTCTGCCCCCCCCACCCCCCACCCCC
This sequence comes from Panthera tigris, assembly GCF_018350195.1. NCBI lineage: Eukaryota > Metazoa > Chordata > Mammalia > Carnivora > Felidae > Panthera > Panthera tigris. The sequence continues at coordinate 51,048,661 of NC_056660.1, forward strand.
ACTTTTTCTAATTGGCAATTAGATTAAGGGAAGATCACCTCACTCCTACCTGGGGTTTATCTGATTCAAAGACAGGTTTCAGTCCTTGGTAAGGTTTTGTCTATTTTTGGTTCATATTTTTTCTTATATTATAGTGCTGGATTCTTAATTGAAAGTATAAGAGATTTGCTAGGGATCCCCCTCCTTGTAGGGCCCCAATTTTTCAGTAGTAACACTATTGAAATCCCAGGCAGCCTTTATACACTGCTTTCTGCTTGGTTTCTTAGTCTCTCCTCCTGTGTAGCTCAGAAATCATCAAATTCCTCTGGGGGAAAGTGCTACAGAATGTTGGGTTCATATCAGTGAACTTCCTTTCTCTCTGAGATTCTGGCACTTTAAATATTGACTGCCTTGATAGCTTCCTGATTTCTCCAAAGAAATTTTCTTTTTAAATTTTGTCTAAATTTAGAATTATTGTCATATTCAAGTTAGAATGCAGTAAGTTCTTTACTATTATTGAAATGACCTAATTTTCTTTTATCAGAACAATGAATTTTTCTCTTTATGTTCATGATACTTTTTAGGTTACCTTTTGAAAAAAGCAACTTAAGCCAAACATCAGTCCTCCCAGGCTCATTTCTTGGCGCTTTTTGCCACTTTCTATTGCCATCATTTTGTTTCTACCCTAACATTGATTACTTCTTGTATTTTTTTAAGTTCATTTTAAGTTCATCTGCTTCTCTCCAGCCACTTTTTATTTTTCATTTTAATTTGCTGCAAAATTTTAGTATCTATTGCTGTATAAGAAACCACCTTAAAAGATAGTGGATTAAAGCAATGATTTATTATTTCTCTTATAGGTTGGTTGGCAGTTTTTCTGCTCCATGTAGTGTCTATCAGCTGGGGTCACATGGCTGTAATTAGTTGGTGGTTGGGCTGGGTCTGGAACATCCAAAACGGTCTTACTCACATGTTTGGTGCCTCAGCTGTGGTGGGCTAAGGGGCTAGAGTACCTTGATTCTCTTCCATGTACGTCCATTTCTCCAGCAGTCTAGACTGTATTTCCTAAAGCTTGACAACTGGTTTCCAGACAGAAGTAGATGCTGTCATGTTTCCTAAATTCTGAGCCCAGAACTGTCACATTGTATATTACTTCTTCCACATCCTCCAGGTCAAAATAAGTCACAAGTCCAGGCCAGAACCAAGATGAGGGGAAATAGATTCCCCTTCCTGAAGGGAAAAGGGGCATGTACATAAGAGGAATTGTTGGTGGTCATCTTTAAAAGCAATCTACCATAGTGCATATTTGTATAAAAGCCTATTCCTTTTTCAGTACAATCTACTGATAGTACACTGCTTGTTTGGCTTCTGCCCCAGATTTTTTTCTACCAGCAGCTAAATTCAGTTACTTGCCATCAGTAGGCTCAGGCAAAGCATAAGCACTGGGCTCAGTATCAATTTAAAACAGAAAATTTTACTTGTACCTTTTCTCATTACTTGTCCCAGTTTTAATAATTATATTTGTCTCTTTCTATCTCTCTCCTTTTTGAGCCAAACCTACCCAAGCTCTATTCTTATTACCTCTTTTTATATTTCCTGAACCTCAGTGCTTTCTGGGACTGCAACATCTTGCCTTTCTTGGCCCTCTGCAGGTTATTTTTTTCTTGATTAGATTTCTCTTTGTATCTTCAGAACATTGGCATCTTCTCAGCATTCTCTTCCTAGTATTGTGGAAAATACCTGCCCTGCTTCCAATGGGAGACTCTCTGTTCCAGGTATTGCTCTTACTGTTTTTGATAGAATTAATCTTTATTTCCAAAATTAATTGATAACTCCAGATCTATTTTTATATTTTATTTATTTATTTATTTATTTATTTATTTATTTAGAGACAGAGTGTGAGTGAGGGAGAGAGGCAGAGGGAGAGAGAGAGAGAATCCCAAGCAGGCTCCATGCTCAGCTCAGAGCCCAACCTGGGGCTGGAAACCACGACCTTGGGATCATGACCTGAGATGAAATCAAGAGTTGGGCACTCGACCAACTGAGCCACCCAGGTGCCCTGATTGATTGATTTGTTTTTAAGTAGGCTTCATATCTACTGCAGAGCCCAATGTGGGGCTTGAACTCATGACCCTGAGATCAAGACCTGAGCTGAGATCAAGAGTCAGATGCTCAACCGACTGAGCCACTCAGGTGCCCCTATGATTTTTTTTTTAAACAGCATAAAACATGAATTCCTGGGATACAATGGAGTCCATAGGTTATAAAGGGGCTATGTGTATAGAAAGTTTTACTAATTTTGATAAGTTGCCATTATATCTTTTGAAAGTGAAAATTTGTTCTTGAGTAGAAACAAATTTGGCCAGATTTTCTCAGTTTGGCTATAATATTATGCTACTAGCATATGTGTTTTAATTTGTCACAGTTTTCATAAAATAGAGTAGGTATAGACTTAAAACAAATCTATAATTTATTCCAATAATTAAAAAAAATAATATATTATTCTGTGAAATGCTTAAGATACTGTAAGTCTCACCTAATGTTTAAGTAGCTAAGCAGTTATAAGACCATATTATATAATGTGAAATAAAAAGTAAACATTCACCTGTAAACAATATCACTGAGCACATAAAATTTGTCATAATTTAAAACTTTTCTGGCTAATGAAAAAAGTTTAAAATTAAATAATGCATTTATATTGTACAGGTCTTTGGGAAAAAAGTGTGTCATGATTGTATTACTTTATTGGGTAAAGAAAACATAAATATGTATTTTTTGGGAAGTCAGGACCCCTTTGAAAGAGCTTTGAAACTTTGTTAGGTTTTTAGAATAGAAAAATCCCTGTTGAACAACAAAGCACTAAGGAGGGGTCTTGGCAGCAAGTAGCTCTTTGATAGTTGGCTCCATTTTAGCCCCTGGAGTGAAGATGTGTTTTTCCAGAATCATATATTAGTTTGTTTGTCAACAATGCTTATCTCTGATAAAGACTAAGTGGAAATTGTCCTTTTAAGATTTATCATGCTTTTCAATGAAACAAAACTCCCATAGCCAAAATGTCACTGATATCTGAGATACCGAATTCTTGTACTCTCTGCTTTGTCTGATTTGCTAGTTGCTCTCTGAAACTTGACAGATTTGAACAATTAAGTCAAGGTGATGAATCACTTGTATTTCTGATTCCATTCCTATTCACTTAAGTGGATGAAAAGTTCATTGTGAAGATGAAAGATTATTTTCAGTAGACTTATGCAAATTATTACCAGTTATTGCTTTGTGTAGTCTCATTAAAAGTAAAACTGAACAAAAAAGTGAACTAGGAATTTTCTGGGATAGTCTTCAATTATGTGGGTACTAGCTTTTCTAAAATGCACTCTTGAATTTTAGTTTTGACAATTTCCATCACCGTATCTATAGCGCCACATGCTTTCCCCAAGTTTCAAAACAAATTAAAAAAAATTACTTAACAAATACTATATGAAAACAATGTTTAACAATCTACCACTATTTAGCATAGGAGCTCCAATGGTTGAAGAAAACGGAAGTTTTAAAACAATGATGATTTTGTTAATGGCAAGTCATAATCATGGTCTCCAAAATTTGTTTTAAAATTTATACTTTAAACTGACACAAAATATACATTATCAATGAAGTTAAGTTTTTGGTTTCAACCTAAATTTTGGTTTTCTATTATAATTTTCTTATTGTACTTTTTTTTTTTTTTGGTGGGGGAAGATTGTTCTAGTATTTTCATTAGCTTCCTTTTCCCTTTCTGATAGAATTCACGTTTATCTTTCATTTTAGGAAATTTTTTTCCACACTACGTCTCATTCATGTTGTCTAATCCTGGCCACATCTATTATTATCCCTTCCATTCCATTCATGCCTCCTTCTTTTATTCACTCTGACCTTCTGGCCTAGAGCTCCTGTGGGTATCTGTGTTTGTAGCAGTTTTTTTTTTTTTTTTTTTTTTTTGTAATATTAAGCAGACCTTCTGCTGATTTATCAAAGATTTATTAGCATCTCTTCTGTGCCAATTAGTGTGTTAGATTTTGAAGATAATGATGGTCCCTTTGAGCTCTTTGAAGTTAGGGGTTATGTCTTGTTCATTCTCGTATCTCTCTTGCTTGACACACACCTGACTCATGGCTGACCTTCCATAAAACTGTTATTAAAAGTATCCTGGGGGCCTGGGTGGCTCAGTCAGTTTAAGTGTCTGACTTCAGCTCAGATCATGATCTCATGGTTCATGGGTTCAAGCCCCGTGTCGGTCTCTGTGCTGACAGCTCAGAGACTGGAGCCTGCTTTGGATCCTGTGTCTCCCTCTTTCTGCCCCTCCACCACTTTTGCTTTGTCTCTCTGTCTCTCTCTCTCAAAATAAATAAACTTTAAAAAAATTAAAAAAAAAGTATCCTCTGGGGGTGCCTGGATAGCTTAGTCAGTTGAGCGTCCGACTTTAGCTCAGGTCATGATCTCACAGTCTGTGAGTTCAAGCCCCATGTCAGGCTCTGTGCTGACAGCTCAGAGCCTGGAGCCTGCTTTGGATCCTGTGTCTCCCTCTCTGTCTGCCCCTCCCCTCCTCATGCTCTGCCTCTCTCTGTCTCAAAAATAAATAAAAACATTTTAAAAATTTTTAAAAAAGTATCCCCTTTTAAAGTCCATCTGCCTATGAAGTATCCAATCTGTATTGATTCTTTCCTCTTAGTTCCAATAATGTTTATTCAAATTTTGGGGATATTCCAGGTACCAGTCAGTAAAATATTGTTCTTAGAGTTTCAAATGAAATTCGCTACTGTGGTAGCAAATTGCCTAAGTATAAAGAACACACACTGCACAAACATTGCTTCAGGTACTTGATTGCTATATTAAGCTTTTTTAAAAAAATTTTTTAATGTTTATTTTTGAGAGAGAGTGCGAGCAGGGGAAGGGCAGAGAGAGGGAGACACAGAATCTGAAGCAGGCTCTAGGCTCTGAGCTGTCAGCCCAGAGCCCGACGCGGGGCTCGAACTCACGAACTGGGAGATCATGACCTGAGCTGAAGCAGGACACCTAACAGACTGAGCCACCCAGGTGCCCCAAGTTGGATTTTAATGCAACATTTGGTTGAACTGCTGACTTTCTGGATAGGATGTCTGTTGTGGATATGTTAGGGAAAAATCTGTTATACGTTGGCCGACAGGACTGATAAGGGAATTTCAGTCCCTGCCTGAAGACTTCCCAGCTGGGTTCTTATTCCCACCCTGCTTGCCTCAGGTGGCAAATTACTACTAATGAGGAATGCAGAAGTAACAGAATATAAATTGTCCCCTTTGTTGATGCTCTGGGCTCAGACCTCTGGAGAATGATCTCCTCTGAGCCCACCCGTATAAAATAAACCTCCTGCCTTCCATGATCTCTGAGTGCTGCTTGGTTCTTCTGCTGGGTGATCCAGACTAGTTTCTGTAACAGATAAAGCAATCTGTGCAGCACTAGCTTCATGAAGCTACACCTGAAACATACCTTTTGTTTTGTGACTCAGAGACCAAGTTTGAGAAATATAGAACGTAAAATGAAATTAGGTTGTGTATTTAAAAATCATACAGTATAATTATTTATATTCATATCACAAGAGAATACTATGTGGCAAGATATGTAACATCAAGACAATTGTGAAATTAATTTGATTATTTCTGAGTAAAATAATATTTTTAAACTTCAGAAATGCATTCCAGAAAAATACAATAAATATTTCCTGACCCTTCTTCTGTCAGTAATCAAAATGAAATTGAACTGGGATGACATGTTCACATTCAGTTATTCACTTCCTGACCTTACAAACTTGGCTTAATAGAGTTTCTTTTTGGTCACACTAGTTCCCAGAACTATGAAACTATCAAATTTATACTTGAAAAGCCAATTTGTATATTGTATGGTGTTGGGTTACAGTCCTTCCGAAATCTCTAAAATCTCATTCTTTGTTTCACCCAACTTTCTTGTGAAGAGTGAGTATTCATGCTAACTTTAATAACCCTCATTTGTTTTTCTGGATAATGCATGATTTAATCTTCATGCTTTGCAGAACTTTGCCTTTTTCAAGATCAGACTTGCTCGATGCCATTCCTTCCTTCCATTGTTTTATTTGTGAGGAAATTACCCCTTTCAAGGGCAAAGGAGTTGATAAAAGATAACTCACAGAAAAGTTTGTATTAGGTTGTTTACCAAAAGAGGATATGAGAGGAGTCTACATCCACAGTAAGCCTTAAGAAACTGAGAAGAGAAAGGAAGGAAAGGGAAATCTAACAAGCTAAGAAACAAAGACTTGGAATTTGACATTAAAAATACATACCTTATCTATCCATTCCTGACATATTCATCATAATTTCTATCAAACTTCATGATCCATAGAACTTAATATGAACTCAAAATATTATTAATTTTGACTTCCATTGAAAATAAATTTTGTCAACCACCTTCTTATTAAAATGTTTTAGAACTAAACCCATAACAATTACATCTACAAAAATGTCATTAGATTTTCTAAAAGAACACCAATCTACTTAGAAGTATGAGCTCAACTTTTTAATGCATGTGTTTACATAGTTGCTTTTTTTTCCCCTACAGGCAGCATGATGTACTGGAAAGAATATGAGATTCTGGGATTAGGAGAACTGGGCATGAGTCCCAGACTCTGCGCTACCAGCTGTATGACCTTGGGGAAGTCACTTCATCCATCTGAGTCTTGTTTTTCTTGCCTGTCAAATGAAAAATAAAAGACCCCAAACTTTCAGGTTGAGTATGTAGATCAAATGAGTAATATATGTGAAAATGCTTTGTTAGTTGTAAACCATCATACAAATGATACTTACTTTTATTTCAGATGAACTCAAATATTGCTCTAAATTGGTAAGACACAAACAAAACAAATGACTGTTAATGTACATAGTAGCCTTGGTTCTATCTAAAAAATTTTTCTTTAGAAAACTAGGCTTTTAATTAGCAAATTGTCAATGGCTCTAGACTCTTTCAAAAAAGAGTCATTATGTATTTGAATCATTCAATTAGGAAAAAAAATATAATCCTCCTTTAAGAGAACCTTCTTGATACTGAATCATTTACTCTAAGCTCAAGTTTGATCTTATCCTGACATTCTCCAAGCTTGTCCTTTGGAGAAGCCCCTTTAAGCTGTGGATTGTATAAGTGAGGAAGATGTATAAATGAGAGCACATGTACACAGGGAAAACTTACTCATGAGACAGTGGACACAGTGCCAAGGATCCACTCTACTTTTAGGGGTCCACAAAAATGGTTTACTTTATTTTGTAACTGGAAGAAAGAAATGAACTTTTAGGTCAAATAAATGTTTTAGTGTATAATATTAATACCTTCATCTTTATGCCAATGAGTCATAAATATAATTTTTTAAGTTTAATTATTTATTTTGAGAGAGAGAGAGAGAAAGCACACACTAACTGGGGAGGGGCAGGGCGAGAGAGGGAGGGAGAGAGAGGGAGGGAGAGAGAGAGAATCCCAAGCAGGCTCTGCACCGTCAGTGTGGAGCCCAATGCAGGGCTCAAACTCATGAACGGTGAGATCATGATCTGAGCCGAAATCAAGAGTCTGACGAACTGATTGAGACACCCAGGCACCCCCAGAAATAAAATTTTTGTATTCGTTGTAGCTCTGGATAACTTAAGATGAATTCTTTGAGGAATCCAGTTATCTACTGTTCAAGGCACACCAGGGCACTGTTCCAACAGAGGTGATGTTGCCAGGAATCACAGATGTGGAGTGATTAGTTCTAATCTGCAAAATAGGGAAGGCTTTGCAGAGTTGATATTTAAATCAGTATTTTGGGGGATAAATATGCTTTCTATAGGTGAATGTGGAAAGGGCATTTCTGAGAGAAAAAGCAGCATGAACCAAAGGATGAGGCTGTGGAGAGAGAGCACTGGAACTTGGCATTAGTCAATAACTGACAATGGCCTATTCAATATAAAGTCATGAGGGGAAAGTCCACTACTTACATGGCCGAACCTTACTGAGCCAGTGTTTGTCCATTATTTTTCATTGAAATATTTTACAGCTAAACTCAAAAAATTACATGAACACCAAATGAGTAAGCAGTTGGTTGTTCAAAGAGCTAGTGAGCTTAGATAGAATTAATAAGGATATTGTGTCAATAATAAGGCAAAGTATCTTATGTAATAGTTGTTCTCTGACTGCAAGCAATAAAAATGTTTTCTGCTAATTCAGACAGAAAAGGAACAAAAGGAGAAAAGAAAAATGGAAGCCAGCCTTGCTAACAAAAATGATATTCTTTTCAAAGTCAGAGTGTTTTTCTTCTTCCCCACAGCTGAACCATGTAATAATCTCCACCTAGAAGTTCAGTTTAACCCGAGACCATTGGACCAATTCCATCCTTTGTCAGGACCTCTAGGTCAATACTCAGGTTATCCAGTACCAAATATGCAAACATCTGATTCGTCCTCAGTCTTTCTAGCAAACTTGTACCTTGCTACAAGACTGATAAGGATTATGTGGGTGAATTCTGGAAATTGTCCTCTCTCCTTTTACATTATAGCCTCTTTCCTGTTATCAATCTCTCTGTTCCTCATCAACCATGTCTCTGCTCCTTATCTCCAAAGACCTATGAGCAGAGCTGACATTCATGCTCAACACTGTGCATTGAAATGCTTATTTACACTGATAGCTGTTCTGATGTATTGAGGCATCCTTTCGTTGGGCCATGGCATCTGTTTTGACTAGTTGGTATCTGTATATACCAGTGGTTAGATGTGTTCCATGTCATTCCTGCCCATAATCAACATTTAATGTGATATCTGAAATCATCATTGGAAAATCAGTATGAAGATAATAAATGTAGGTCTTTTGTGTGGTAAAACATTAGTTTTCCTCTTACTTTAGCGATCAGTCTGGAATTTTTTGTCCACTAGAAAATGTTATTTTCAGAATTGGACTCCTTCTATTATTTGATAGGTAACCATACATGATTCTAATCTGAACTGTTGACTGATGAGACTTTCAGTACATACATGCCAAATGTGCTCAGAGTCCAGATATTAGGGATGAAAGGATATATGGGTCACAGACTGTGTCTGCAAAGAACTCAATATGTGGGGCTTCTCTTCCAGATCTGCCACTTATTACTTTATTCATTGAGTTTTAAATTTGTTAAATTTAAAATTATGGTAGATTACTTATTGGCTTTTTGAAATGTAGGTATTAATTAGATTTAGAAGTATATTTGAGGGTATCACAATAAGCTTGAAAGGTAATTGGGTAGACCCTCAGAAAAAACCATCCAAGTAATCTCCTCAATGCTTATCCATCCATCCATCCATCCATCCATCCATCCATCCATCCATCCATCCTTCTGATATCTTTTTGGATTCATTCATCTGCGAGGAAATGTGCTTGCAAATAGAAAGACTCCCAAGAAGCTTACAGATTGGTGTAAAAATAAACATACAAATAATTATAATGCCACTATGGAGATAAATTCACAGCTGGAGATGCTCACACAAATTCCAGGGAGTATAGTGAAAACAGTCCTAGAATCTAGAGGATTGTAAATCTGGATTTGAATTCTGGCTCTACTCTTATTAAAGTTATGGCTTTGAGTGAATTATTTAAATCTCTATGTCCCAAGTCTCCTCATCTATTACATGTGCACAATGTCACTTACCTGATACATAATAGGTACTCATCATGTTAGTTACCTTCTCTGTCTTGCCCCCTCTTTCATTCATCCAAACTTTGGCTTCCTTATCTCAAAAATAAAAGGCTTTAATTTGATATCTGAAATCTTTAAGAATCTAAAGTTCAGTGATTTAGGAATAATCCCCTCATCTTGGAAGAGATGCATTCATTACTTATGGTCAAATATACTTTTGTATTATAAACATAGTACAACATTATGAAGAGCATTGATGAATCTCAAACACACCAGGCTCTTTCTTACCTTCAGGACTTGGCACATCCTGTTCCTCTTACTTGAAGATGTCTTCCCCAGTGCTTTCCCTATGCTTACCTGGGTAACTCCTGCTCATCCTCCAGTTTACATACTATAAGTCATTTCCCCAAAGATAATTTCCACAGGTGATTTCCAAGGGGGCGGATCTGTGAATTGTCTTTGGACTCTACTCATCCTTTCAAAATAGCCACCATACTACAGCAATTAGAGATCTAAATGTAGATCTCTAATATAAGATCCACTTACATGCAAAAGACAAAATTAGAGATCTCTAATCTTCTAGTGTGTTTTCCTTTAAAAAGGAAGCGAGGATGACTCTTGTTTCTATAGACCCTTCTGGGAATAAGTTTATGGTTTATTGAAAGAGGGCTTATTTATATTTCATCCTCTCAATACAAAACATGGATATAATTATTGATGGCTACCATATACAAATCATTTATTACATGCAGGCACTGTTCCAGGCACCATGTATGTATTATTTCATTTACTTATATCAACTTTAAGAAATAGGTTTATGGGTAAAATAGGTTTACAAATGAAGAAACAGCAACTTAAGGAGTTTGAATAAACTGTGTTTCCTAAATGTCAAGGTACCATAGTTCATAAAAATAAAATGAGGAAAAACAAAAGAACACCCAAACCTCAAAACACTACACCAAAATGCTATTAATTTAACAGTAGCTTTTCAGGGAGAGAAGGAAATGTGCCTTACACAAATTCTAAGATGATCATCTTGTCATATACATTTAGATTGGAGAGTGGCAGAGGCTGGTTTGAACTCAGGAGTGTATAGTTTCAGAACTAATATATTTACCATTATCCTATGCCCTTCAGATTCAGGAAATCAGCCCTAAAGTACCACAATACTTGTGAAAGCCTCATGAGATAAATAAAAAATTTATTGGAAATTGTGAAAATAAGTCAGGGGAAAATAGAAATGCAAAACAAAACAAAACAACCACCTATTAAATTCAAACTCACCAATAATATTAGATTTACAAACTTTAAAATAAAAGTAGAAAACAGAGAATATTTATTATGTACCAGTCACTTTATATTGATCTCATTTAACACTCATAGCAATTATAAAATAAACATTATTATGACCCATATTTAACAAATGAGAAACTTGGGAATAGAATCTGCCCAGTTTGTATACTAAAAAATTGTGGAGTTTGTGTTAGACTTATCCCGGAAATTGTGAAATTGGTAGGAGATTCTACAATTTCCTGGATCACAGGGATGCAACAGTGTATTCTGAATAATTGAATAAAATTAGTCAAGGGAAATATTTGTTGTTGGAACAGGTTTTAACATGGGGGTACCTGGTTTGTTGTGTAAGTGAGATCCTTTTTCAACTATTTCTGCTGGATCTTAATTTTTTCAGTTTCAGGTTTGACAGTCATGGTAATTTTAGGAACATGTCCACACAAGAGGCTGAAAGTAACTGTGTATTGTAATCTTTGGTTACTTGTCTTCACGTACCTAGATTGAAAGATCCTTATGGTCGGGTGCTATGGTTTTTGTATCAGTGGCTGGCACAACCAAGGGGCTCAATAACGACTTGTTGAATGAATGAAGCATGAAGAAATTGAGCACTAGCAATTTTAGATCGAAACCAAGAAAAGGTGTATCATGAAAAATGTCTTTTTTCATTCTACCACAGCCAGCCTCTTCAGGGCCTTTTATAAATTAGAAAAAGTGCTCTCCCGAGGTGTATAAATTAGGACTTAGGACAAGGAACCCACTGGGTAGATGTGCTCTCCCTGACTTGACCTAACCCTGCAAAGAGATTCTTCCAGAGAGCAGTGGAGTCCAACTAGGCAAACAGCTTAGATTTCCAAGCCCACTTGTTCCCTTAGTCAGGGTTTACCTCACCATTCCCTTGATTTGGGGGGTGTGGTGGGGGTAGGGCAAGTGTCTTTTTGTCTTTCTTAATCAAGAAAACACTAGTCTGCCTAGTTTGAAAAGATGTAAAATGATTGCATTCTATTGATTTATACCTTATTAAATCTCCATGTCAGTCTTTATTATTCAAAGAAAGTGCATTAGCTAGATTAGTTCCTTCTCTCCTTATACTATAATCTAGAAGCAATTTTTATAGGATATTTTCAGATTTTGTAAACCAATAATATTGAGCCCTGAAACTGTGTATTTTAGTATTGGAACATTTTTTGAATTTTCTACTGATTTGCTTGTGACATTTTTCATATTTTGTTTCAGGTGAGCCACTAGAAAAAAATAACTAAAACCAGTGTCTAAAAACATGAAATTATTTTTTCTCTTTCTGATGTATGTACACACACACACACACACACACACACACACACACACACAGCTTTTTTTCTGTGCTAAGTGGGAATTTAGGGGCAACCTGATTCATAGCAAGAGACACAGGAATTCTGTTGGGATCAGTGGCTCTCTGAACAGCTCTGATTAATTGCAAATGATCATTGTAGTAATAGTTTATTAAGAGGAGTTTATTAAAACTTAAATCTTAAAACTTCAATTCATGTCACTTAGGCACACACTTCAAAAATTAAGAAATTAAAGCCAACATTCCTTTCTTGACCAATGGAAAGGCCAATTAAAAACCTCTTTTGCTTTGATTATAGCTCTGATATAATGTGCCTTTTAAGAATATTTGTATTTATTTTTAATAAGGACCACAGAACTGTTTTCAATTTTGAACATACGGGGAGTAGAGAATGCTTCAATTCAGCCTGTGAATCCTCAGGTTAGAACAATGGTTTCCAGTCCCCTAATGCACTTGGAAATGTAGTCTCTGTGGATGGATCTCAGTATCTGTTGTAGCTCCCATTAATCCTCATCTTTCTGTTTTTTAAGTAGCCTCCATGCCCAACTTGGGGCTTGAACTCAGGACCCTGAGATTGAGAGTCACACGCTCTACTGACAGAGCCAGCCAGGCACCCCATTCATCTTTTCTTTTATATTCAAGTTTGCCATTGTATTAAGCCGAAGCAACAAAGTGGAAGGAATTCTTATGATGGAGAAAAGAACTTATACCTTCAGTAGCTCCAAGGGTGACTGACTCTTTTGTGTGAGCAGTGTCCCTGAATAGGAGCAGGCTCTGCTGTCTCCATCAGTAAACAGGTGCGAGGACAGCTGTGTCAGGAGACCCCTTGTGAACACTACGGAAATACATAACAAAGTGTTTGGAAGAAGGCTAAACTTAGTGGAGGACTGCTTATGCTTAGTAATATTTATTGACCCCTGCCTTATTAGAAACATTAATTTGTAGCACCTTTAAAATGATGTGGTTTCCTGATATCAAGCCATTTTCTTTTCTGGTTCATATTGGTTTTACTATTGCCTTTACTGGTAAGTAGATAGAACCCTGGGTTGACCTCCAGGTGTAGCAAGAATAGAGAACAGAGGATTTGGGTCATCTGGAAAACAGTATTGAGCGTTTAAAGGGTAAGGGCTCAGTTAGTTAGGCATCCAACTCTTGATTTTGACTCAGGTCATGATCTCACAGGTTATGATCTCACAGGTTTGTGAGTTCCAGCCTCACATTGGGCTCTGCCTGCAGAGTTTGCTCAGGATTCTGTCTCCCTCTCTCTCTGCTCCTCCCCCACTCACACGTGAGTGCACTCTCCCCCTCAAAAATAGGTACATACATTTTTTTAAAAAAAGAAAGTTTAAAGGGTAAGGGCTTTAGAAATGTGATTTTGAATCACAGCTTTGTATCTAACTGGATGAGCTTGGGCAAGTCCTTTAACCTCTCAAAGGCTTTGCTATCTTCTTTTGCAATAGCCCCTGCCTCCAATGGTTATTGTAAGGATTAAGTTAGATAATTCATGTAAAGTATTTAGCACAGTGACTGGCACATGCTTAGTGCTTGGTAAGTGACTGCTTTTTCTACTGTTGACATGTGATCCCGGAGAATCATTCTTTGTCTGAAATTCCCTTCATCTAGGTTGATTTATAAGTCCTAGGAATACCTCCAATAAAGTAAAACTTTGGAGATTTTTGCATTTGTGCAAAGCAGAATATATTGCCAGAATAATTGCCATCAAATTAGCCTTGATATACCCTAAATTATTTCCAATGAACTGGACTATATGTATATTATATATAAAAATAATAATGATAATTCTTATAAAATGATATTAATGTTTTCTTTTTGTTCAATGCAAATTTTATCTCTCAGGAACTTTATATATGTAATTTTAAGTACTTATAACAATGGCACAAATTAAAGCAAATCAAAACCACAATGAGATATTACCTTACACCTGTCAAAATGGCTAGAATCAAATAGACAAGAAATAACAAATATTGGTGAAGATGTGAAGAAAAAGGAACCCTGTAGACTGTTGGTGAGAAAGCAAACTGGTGAAGCCACTGCAGAAAACAGTACAGATTCTTCAAAAGATTAAAAATAGAATTACCATATGATCCAGCAACTCCACTACTGGATATTTACCCAAAGAAACCAAAAATACTAATTAAAAAAAGATGTATGCATCCCTATATTTATTGCAGCATTATTTACAATAGCCAAGATACGGAAGCAATACAAGTGTTCATCAATTAATGAATGGATAAAGATGTGTGGTGTATATACATGACGGAATATTACTCATCCATAAAAAAGAATGAGATCTTGCCATTTGCAACAATATGGATGGACCTAGAGGGTATAATGCTAAGTGAAGTAAGTCAGAGAAAGACAAATACCATATGCTTTCACTCGTATGTGGAATTTAAGAAACAAAACAAAGAAAAAAGGCAAATGAAAAAACAGACCCTTAAATACAGAGAACAAACTGGTGGTTACCAGCGAGGAGGTAGTTGGGGGCATGAGTGAAATAGATAAAAGGGATTAAGAGTACACTTAGTCATGATGAACGCAGAGTAATGTATAGAGTTGTTGAATCAATGTATTGCGCAACTGAAACCCCCATGTAACACTGAATATTAATTATACCTCAATAGAAAATAAATATATATATATAATTTTAAGTACTTAAAACAATTAAGTATCAATTTTCATGTTTTATAGATAAAGCAGAATCTCAGAGTGATTAAGAAACATCTCAAAGACTGCACAACTAGTAAACAGAAGATCTGGGATTCAGAACCAGGTTGTTTTGCTTCAGAGCCTTTGTTCTTTCTGATATACCTGCTGATGTTCAGCGACCATGCCAAGTGGTCTATTAAATTTATCCTTCTAGTTCAATGCAGTGAAAATCAGCAGGTGGTTTTATCTCCTTAGTGAATATCAAATTTTTTGCTGCCAAATTCACAACCTCTGAGAGAATCCTGCATTCTCTTCTTTGCTAGAATCCAGAATCCCTTTAGTTGATTAAATTATTTCCATTGATGTGGATTTCAATTCAATCTAATAACAACAAGGCACTGTCTTGACAAAGGATGTGCTGTTGTTAGGGGTTTTTCTGAGGCAATTCTTTCATAACTTTTTCAGTCAGATGAAGCCAAGAATAGCGTTATTAACATCTGTCCAGTCCATGGCAGAGAAAAGTTCTAATCTAGGGAATAGTTTTACCTCTAGTGGATCTTTTCATGAGATTTACAAAATGATTTATAAAAACGAATCAATACAGTTTTAGGAGAAAAAATCAGTGTTAGAATGATCAAGGATGAATGAGACATAGACATCTAGGAGGGAGAGACACGGCTATCACCTACAAGTAAGGTTAAGGGTACCAGGAGAGAGAAGTGTGCACAGTTCAAATCATTGAACTGAATACTGAATGTTGGGTGTGTGCTTCCAAATGATGGAGAGGAATGGAGTGTGCAGAGAAGTTAAAACTCATATGACAAAGTAAAGTGTCACACAACTTGGAGATAGACCAGTAGAAATTGTCCAAGAGGAACACAAAACAGAAAATTAGCAAAATGGTAGACCCATATCCAACCATATCAGCAATTACCTTAAAAATTAATAAACTAAACCTGCCTTGTGTAATATGACTGCCACTACCACATGAGGCTATTGAAATTTAAATTAATGAAAATGAAATATAATTAAAAATTCAGTTTCTTAGTTACACCAGTCATATTTCAAGTGCTTAATAGCCATGTGTGGCTATCATATTGGATTGTGCTGATATGGAACATTTCCACCATCACAGAAAGTTCTACTAGACAATAATGGACACAGAGAAGGTCAAATGGATTAAAAAGAAAAGCCAGATCCAATTGTGTATTGTCTACAAGAGATCCACTTTAAGTATAAGGATATAGAAAGATACACATACAACTGTCATATAAAAGAGACTACAGGACAAAGAGTATTATGAGAGATAAATAGGAATACTTCATAATTAGAAAAAATTCAATTCAACAAGAAACCCTAACAATTATAGATATTTATATGCCTGTATAGTTTTTTCCCCTGACACCAACGAATTCTCCAATTCTCTGACACCAAGTAGGTGTCCTACAGTTCAATTCGATTGAATTCTGAGACTATCTGGACTTAGTGCAGACCCCACAAATTAAGGTCTGAGTCCCACAGTTTGCACTCACTTCAGACACCTGCCACAAATGGGGTCCCCAGGAGACCTACAGAAGCTGCCATACTGACCACAGGGTCTGGGGTTCGCACAGCCTTCCCTCAGATTCAGTAATTCACTCAAATGAATCCCAGTACTCAGGAAAGCAGTTTACAATTAAGGGTTCATTACATAGGATACAACTCTAGCACAGACAAATGGAAGCAATGTCTAGGGCAAGGTATAGGGGGAAGGTATGCAAAACTTACATGCCTCTCTGGGCACACCACCCTCCTAGCCCCCTGATGAAGCCACCAACCTAGAAGTTCCCCAAACCCAGTCTTTTAGAGTTTTTAAATGACAATTTTATTATGTAAGCATTATTGATTAAATCATTGGCCGTTGCTGATCAATCTCAATCTCCAGGTTCCCTGTCTGTCTCTAATCACTTGGGTGGCTTTTCTGGCGACCAGCCCTGATCCCAAAGCTATCTAGGTCCCTCTCACGGGTCATCTCATAAGCATAAACAAGATAGGGAATTCCAGAGGTTTTAGGAGTTCTGTGCCAGGAACCAAAGACAAAGCCCAAATATTTATATTCCACTATACCACAATGACTCATTATAGAGCCTCCAAACACATGAAGCAAAATCAATAGAATCAAAGGGAGAAGTAGACGATTCCACAATCAGATCTGGAGATTTCAGTACTTCTCTCTCACTAATTGAGAAAGCAACTAGACAACTCAGTAAGAACATAGATGATGTGAACAATCAGAATGTAACTGATGTTTATAGAACCCTATACCCAGCAGCTGCAAAGTATGTATTCTTTAAAAATGTACATGATGATAATGCTAGGCTATAAAACAAGCCTCAATAAATCTGAGAGAATTAAAACCATACAAAGTACGTTTTCTAAACCTAACAAACTGGAAATAAAAAAACCTCAAATTTTGGAAACTGAACAACTTTTAGTAATCTGTGGATCAAGGAAAGAATAAGATAAATGGGAAAATATTTCAAACTAAATGATAACAAAATGACAACATATCACAATTTGTGGGATGTAGCACAAGCAGCACTTAGAAATTTAATCCTTAAAATGCTTATTTAAGGAAAGAAGAAAGGTCTAAAATCAATGATCTAAGGTTCCATCTTAAGAAAGTTGAAAATAAGGGGTGCCTGGGTGGCTTAGTTGGTTAAGTGACTGACTGTTGATTTTGGCTCAGGTCATGATCTCATGGTTCATGAGATCAAGTCCCACGTCGGGCTCTGTGCTGACAGCATGAAGCCTGCTTGGGATTGTCTGTCTCCCTCTCTCGCTGCCCCTCCCTTGCTCTCTTTCTCTCTCTCTCTCTCTCTTGCTCTCTCAAAATAAATAAATAAATAGACAAAAAAAAAAAGAAGTTTGAAAACAAAAAGCAAAGGAAGGTTAAAATAGAGGGAAAGAATAATAAAGACTACAAATCAGTGGAATTAAAGAAAAATGATAGAGAAATTTAGCAAAGCCACAACTCAGAGTGGAAGAAGCTGAGTGGTCTGGGGATGCCAATGGAAGGATGATTGGTCCAAGGGACAGAATGTCATCAGGTCTTTGTAAAAAAAACACCTGGTCACTGTTGTTCTACCATAGTGTTGTGAGGCATGTGTTATTTTTTAACAGCATTTTGAAATTTAAAATATGAGTATAATCTTATCTTGCTCAAAATAAAGGAAGTGTCTGCCACTTTTCTATGCCTCCAATTTCTTTCTTTGCCATTCAGCACTCTTGACAAGGCCTCTTCCTGATTTCTCACTATTACCTTTGCTGGGTCACAGCAATATGTAAATTAATGTAGATTCCATTCAAGACAGGGAGCCCTCAGGGCTGGATTTGGTCTTATTACAGGGTCTCCAAGAGAGTACTGTCTAGAAGAGAGGGATACATATTCTCATTTCCACTTAACATGCTGTTAAAACTTACAAATGCCATGTACATTTTTCATGGTATTTGCGAATTTACATTTGTAAGAGTGTAAATTACAATTTGGTCTATGGAAAATGACAATTTGATCAATGAATGGTGTTAGTTTCTATTTGAATTTGGATTTTTTGTTTAGTTTCTTTTCTTAAGTGACATTCATAAGACTCAATAAAAGTTGAATAGGTTATTCATGCATAAGCAATTGCATTTTATTATGTCATTTCACCATAACATTATTTTGCTTCATCATGTCCTCCCTCCCTCCCTCCCTCCTTTCTTTTCTTTCTTTCTTTCTTTCTTTCTTTCTTTCTTTCTTTCTTTCTTTCTTTCTTTGTCTTTCTTTCTTTCTTTGTCTTTCTTTCTTTCCTTTCTTTTTCTTTCTTTGCAAGTCAAAACAAACACCCCCGCCCAAAGTGTTTAAAGGAGATTTGTGACCTCTACTAAAAACTAGAAAACATAGAACATTGTTATCCAGAAACTTGTGACATATATGGATTTGGCTATGCCACAGTACTGATATTATTCTCTGAAGCATAACTACAGTCAGTAAAACAGCCTCACCTAAAATGATTTTTGTTCAATCCTCAAATACCGGCATTATTTAAGGGCTCCACTTTGTAGAGGTGGGATGGAGAGAGCTGAAAGAATATGTCTGACTCAGACAGATGTGGTTCAAATACTAGTATTTCTGTAATCTTGACTGTGTCCCTTGAGGGGTTTGAATGTCAATATTTTTAATGCCTACTCCACAAGGTTACAGTGTGCTTTAGAGGAAATAATGTATGTAAAGTGCTGGCACATAGAGACTGTCTGTGTTCTCCCCTCCTTGACCTGTAATACAATAAGCTGTGAGTGACTAGTAGTGTTTGCATATTCAGAGAGCCGGTGTGGCAGATGGGAGAGAGCAAGGCTTTTGAAGCATAGAACAAGACTTACTCTCTTTTGCCATTCATTGGCCATCTGACTTTAGGCTAATTATTTAACCTCTTTGAGTTTCTATTTCGCAATGTGTAAAAAAAGGAAAAGAAGATTGTATCTGTAGACATGTAATGATTAAATGAGTTATGTAAACATTTAGCACAGTGCATGGCATAATTAATGCTCAATTAAGAGTAGCTTCAGTTATATCACTTTTGTACTCTTAAGACTTTCTGTTATTAAGGTTTTCTTTCAAAGTGCCTTCTATTTTCACTGTATTCTAATTATCAAAACCCTCAGGGGGTGCCTGGCTGGCTTAGTCAGTAGACCATATGACTCTTGATCTCCGGGTCATGAGTTCAAGCCCCACACTGGGTGTAGAGTTTACTTAAAAGAAAAAAAAGAAAAGAAAAAACAACCTCAGGATTGCAGTCAGCAATGTTAGAGCTCAGATCAATTTCTGGTTCAAATAGTGTGTATTTAATTTTATCTCTGCCGCTGTTTATGAGGGCTAGAGAAGCCAATCTCACTGTCCCATATGCTGCAGAGCAAAAAGATGCTCCTGAGCTCAATGGAGGTTATTTTTCATAGCTCTAAGAATCTAATCTTTATGACTGATGACTGTTGTCTTAGGATACATAAAAGTCCCATCCAAGGTATTCATATCTCAGATTATTGATTTCTATTCAACTTGCCTACTTTTCAGTGCAACAGAGTATGTGATCAGGGAGGTAAAGAGCAATATTTATTTGATTAAAATTTCTTCAGCTTGATCTGCTTGTTGCTAGTGGCAACCAACAAAAGAATAGATCTAAAATGACAGGTCACAACCACATTGATAACAGTCTGTATTTTTATCTTTCCCCAGTTGTGATTTTAAAATAGTCTTTCTAGTGCTTGTAGTCATAAAAATGATTACTATGTAACCACCTTAGATATATTGACAAACTAAACAACCCTATTTCACTAATGAACCTCTTCCCAGGGCTTGGAGAGTCAGCCTCAGACCACATGGGCCATTGCTATACTAATGGCTATAAGGAAGATGATACTGTTTATATTACAGGAATTATTACCCAAAGTGAATTTCCCATTAATTGGTATGTCTTGGATCAGCATAACATTATATGTTGCAGCAGCATTTACAAGTTTGTATCTTTTTGAAAACAGTATCACTTTCTAAAAACAAAACAAAACAGCAACAAGAAAATCTGCATGCACTCTATTAAGCGTTTGGTGGTTCTGTTGTAGAATATACTGAAGTCTCCAAAGGAGACTAAAAATAATATCCTTGGGAGATCTGTTCATAATCCAATGAAATTCAATTAGACTCCTTTCCAAGGACAAAAGAACATCTTTGCAAGCAGGGAAGTATTAACTTTACAAAAGCATGATGCACCTTTGGGTGCCTTTGTTGGATCTTCCAAAATTGAACCTGGTATACAGGAAAAAAAAAAACACTAGAGCAGTTTGCACTTCCTCCAATCATCCTGTTAATTTGCAAGCCAATGGAGATAATCTTGGAGCACAGGATTTGATCTCTGCATGCTATGATTCTCTCTGTCTGGCTCTTGGAGTGTCACATTCAAGTGGACAGGACTTCCAGAGGAGTGGCCATTATCAAATTTACAATAAGACTTCAGCTGATTGGAAGCCTTTTGGGTGAAAATCTTGTGTGCTAAGTTGCATTTCTTGAGACCACAGAAAGGTCTCCATGCACTCCACATTAAAGGGCAGGATACCCTGAGGAGGAACATTTTAGGCTGTTAACAGTTACAGCACAGTGGGGGAGTTGGGGAGCAGAGCATTTCCAAACAGCTGGGAATTAACAGAGCCCTTACTCCTGAGGAGGGGCAACCTTTAGAATAAGATTTGACACAGGAAGCATAATGCAGGGAGAGCCTCTCTGAGCTGAGCAAGGCAAGAGGGCAGAAGACGCCAAGAAGTGGTGTGAGAGAATCAAAAACATTTTGTTCACTTCATAAAATTTCCTTAGCCTGCACTCAAAATAATCCCAATTTTTAAAAATGTGCTTAAAAAAAGTTTGGTCTAGCCAAAGTCACGAGATACAAGTAACAGTCCCCCATTTGTCTTTCTTCTAAGTCTGTACAGTGTTGCAACACTGCTTATCTCCTTGCTTGAATTTGCCACAGGGAATGAAGATCTGACTTTCCTGGCTCTGAGCCCCAAGTTGGCTCTGAGTGAGTGTTGCTAGGGTGAAGGTTGGAGTACTGAAGAAGCGCTGACTAAGCTATTAATCTTAACTCTGCTTGCCTTCTCTGTGCTCACTCAAACTGGAATGGACTGGAGCCCTCCTTGTCTCTAGGGCTCACCAGGGGGTACTATTTATTAGATCAGAAAACAGCTTTTGCCTCTGGGAGGAAGAATTTGGCCCCAGCCCTGAGCAGCAGGGTTTCATGCACTCAATGAGCAGGTGTGTTTCCCTTGTGCTCTCCACTGCCCAGGCAGTGCCCTGTGCACATAATGAGACTCCTCCATCAAAGGCACATGAGAATATGCTCTCTAGCTTGGTTTTTCCCATCCATGATGTTCAAAAACATCCAATCATGTTTTTTATTCGTTAATTTGAAATTCTTTCCATTTTATCTTTGTCCTTAGGAAACCCAAGCTCATTGTCTTGCCTGGATTTTCTCAACTTGTCTGCTTCATAACATTTCTCCTCTCAGTACTACGTTTCTACAAAATGCCCCAAATTTTGAGTTTTTGTGAAACCCTAGTGATTTTTTGTGAACTTGGTGAAGTAGATCCTTCCTTCCTTCCTCCCTTCCTTCCTTCCTTCCTTCCTTCCTTCCTTCCTTCCTTCCTTCCTTCCATTCCACATTATCTTCCTTCAGGTATGAATTGTGCAGTAATTCTTTCCATGTGAAAATTGCAATGGGATTACTGAATATTAGGACCAGAGTTCTGAGGCCTTAGTGACCTTGTATTAGGTTCTTGTTGCTGCTATAACCACAAATTTAGTGACTTAAAGCAATATAATTTTATTGTCTATATTTCTGGAGGTCAGAAGGCTGGAATGGCCTCATTGGGCTAAAATCAATGTGTCATCAGGGCTGTGTTCCTGTGTTCCTTTTAGAGACTAGGAGAGAACTGCTCCTTGTCTTTCCCCACGTCTACAGGCCACCTTGCACTCCTTCTGTGGTGGCTTCTCACTGTCAAAGCCAGCAGTGGCCAGTCAGGTCTTTCATGCTCTTTACTCTGACTTTATTTCCCTCATCAAAGCCCCTTCTCTGACTCTTTCACTCTTGCCTCCCTCTTTTCACCTAGAAGGACCTTGTGATTACATTGGGCCCACCCAGATAGGCCAGGATGATCTCCCCAGCTCCAGATCCTTGATTTAATCCTGTCTTAGAAATCACTTTTGCCATGTGAAACAATATATTCCCACATTCCAGGGATTAAGATGTGAATATATTGGGTGGGGTTGGGGGAATGTTATTCTGCTTATTATAGACCTACTGGGCTCTTAAAAAACCAGGTTGAAATGGTAGCTGCATCTAACCTAGACTCTGAATCTCCAAATCTTGGCCCAAATTCTTGCTGACCTTCTCTGCCCTAAGTCCAGTAGAACAGTACCTGATGTAATATTTTCACAGAAGAGTATATTGCATTATAGGCCAGAATGAATTCTTAATGTGTGCATGTAGGCAGGTAATACACATCTTAGCTAAAAATGAGCTAGACTCTGCAAAATGTCACCTTATATTTTGTCACTTTTACAAATAGTTTCACACACTGGCTCATTTTAGTAATGACATATGAATACTGTTTTGTGTGCTATAATATTTCCCAACTTTTGTCCTTCTGTTTTTGTGCTTCATTTTCTTTTTTCCCCAAAAAAGATTAGAGGAAAGGTCTGTTATATTTTCTTGGAAATATTATATATTGGAAATATATATATTGGAAATATTTATATTGGAAATATTTCTTGGAAATACGAAAGCATGGCCTGTAATGACAGCAATGATATAATTATTATTCTACTGAGGTGATTTATAAGATACAGTAAAGCGTCAATAAACATCATATAGTCTGCCAGTCCCTGTGTGTTCATAGAAATAAAACGTCACTCCTGTCCTTGAAGAATCCATAGTTTACTAGGAGAAAGAGATCATGCACAGAAGAGAGAATTAGCAGCCTGTGGGAGCAAGATTCGTACTAGAAAATTAAATAATGGTGATTCGAATTTTGTTAGTAGAGGACATTCAGACTTTAAACATTGTAAGCAAAGGTATTTCATTGGGAAATGGAGGTAAATGTCACTTCCTTAAGTTTGTATATGGAACAAAGGAGGTTAGCAATTACAATACACGTTGAAATAGTTGATTGGAGTTTGGGTTTTGTTAAGATATACAGTTTCTCCTTTTAATTTTATTTTATTGGAGAAATCAGGATAATATTTGTTATGCCCAGAATTCGTGATCCCCAAAGACCACCAGGGAGCCGAGTCCGATGCAAAAGCAAAAGAGCCTTTATTCGAGCTAGCTCGAGCTCAATCCCCTACCTGCACCGACTCAGCGGTGAGATACTGGGGAGAGAGAGAGAGTTTCAAAAGGACAAAGGTTTTATTGGGGCCTAGGGGCAGTTGGTGAGGTAATGGCTGTGGCCTCAGCCGATTGGCTGGGGAAGGGTCTGAGTCCTGTTAGGCAGGTCACCGGTTGTGTTTTGATCGGGAAGTTACTCAAGGGGAGGAGGAGTGGTCAAGGTGGAGGACAGAGAACAAGATGGAGTCAGCTGGCGTAGGTCCACCCTTTCATATTTACCTTGCAGATTTATTTTAGTAATGTTCACACACATATGTAAAGTTTCTGCTGCTCAATAAATGCTCAGGAAACTAACTAGGATGTATGTTCATCCAGGGAAATGTCTGAGGTTTTCCTTTGTTTCCCTTTAGTGTGGATATTCAAGAAATGTTGCCAAATAAGAAACTGCTTAGATGCTAACACAAGAGCACATGCTGAAACTGCCTTTTAAAATGCAAGCCAGCTGGCTGCTCTAGACCAACTCTTAGGAAGAAAGCCTTCTTCATCTAATTCGTAAATGGGAAATGGGATTGCCAGGCCTCACTGGCTTGTTTATTTATTTATTTTTTGTTTGTTTAAACTATGCATTGTTGGATAACTGTGACAACATTAAGAAGAGGGTGCACGAGTAAAGTAAGGAGTGACCTTTCATGAAGCAGTGTTATAACCATCTCCATGGAAGAGCGTAGAGATGATTCCATGCAGGAAGCATGGAATGGTGTGGCCTCTGGCAAGCACAGTTGATAAGCGGGAAGTGTGTCTGTGTATACCAACCTGGCAGATGCGTGTATGTGTCTTACACGAACGTGTTCTATATATGGTTCTCTCTCTCTCCATATATGCAGGGGAGAGCATGAAACAATGTGGAAATGGGCAGCCATAAGTTTGTTCTTTGCATTTATAGGATCTGATTCTGCTTTTATTTTATTAATGTGATTTTAATTTTTATCTTTGTTATTGCCTTTTGTTTTTAAATTTTATTTTTATTTTTTAAATTTTTTAATTTAAGTCCGAGTTAGTTAACATATAGTGTAACAATGGTTTCAGAAGTAGAATTTACATATAACACCCAGTGCTCATCTCAGCAAGTGCCCTCCTTAATGCCCATCCCCCACCAACACCCCTCCAGCAACCCTCCATTTGTTCTCTACCTTTAAGAGTCTCTTATGGTTTGCCTCCTTCTCTGTTTTCTCTTAGTTTTGTTTCCCTTCCCCTATGTTCATCTGTTTTGTTTCTTAAATTCCACATATGATTGAAGTCATATGGTATTTGTCTTTGTCTGACTGACTAATTTCACTTAACATAATACACTCTAGTTCCAGCCATGTTGCTGCAAACAGCAAGATTTCATTCTTTTTGATCACCAAGTAATATATATATATACACACACACACACATACACACACACACACAAATAAGGGAAACAAAAATAAAAACAGAGAGGGTGGCAAACCATAAGAGACTCTTAAATACAGAGAACAAACTGAGGGTTGCTTGAGGAGTGTTGGTTTATATATAAATATATATATATATGTGTATATATATACACACACACACACACACACACACATATATATATATATATATATATATATATATATCAAAATATCACATCTTCTTTATCCATTCATCAGTCGATAGACATTTGGGCTCTTTCCATAACCTGGCTATTGTTGATAGCGCTGCTATAAATATGTGTTTTGTTTTTTAGATTCCACCTGAGTGAAGTCATATGATATTTGTCTTTCTCAGGGGAGGAGGATAGGGGAAATGGGCAAAATGGGTGCAAACAAGTGGGCCTCCAGTTATGGAATAAATATGTCATGGGAATAAAAGACACAGCACAGAGAATACAGTCAATGGTATTGTAATAGCATTGTATGGGTAGAAGTGGTACCTACACTTGCGGTGAGCATGGCATAACATCTAGAGAAGTTGAATCGCTGTGCTGTACATCTGAAACTAACGTGACACTGTGTCAACTATACGCAAATAAAAAATTCAAAAATAGAAAAAAAGGAAAAGAAAACAAAAAATGTGAAAATAAGTGCTGATTTCTCCCTATCTATCTATGTATCTATGTGTCTATCTATGTATCAGCAGCATTTATTTTCACTCTTTATGCTCTCCCCTGTGTTGCAGGACTGGAAGCTCTGAGAACCCTGTTTTTGAGATGCCTCTGCTTTTGGCTTTCTGGGCACAATTTATGTTCTGTCAATGAAATGAACTCATGCAAGATCCCAAAGGTAATGTATAGGCTCAATGAAACCATGTATGAAAAAAAAGAACTTGTTTGCAATTATAGATAATAATTTTCCCAATTTATTGGTTTTTTAAGTTTAGAATTGTAAAGAGAGAACTTTCTCCCCTTTAAAGCAAGAAATCGCTGTTCAGCTTTCACTGCAATGATTGAATCCTTTATTCGACAAAAAGGGAAATGAATTTTTTTCCCTGTAGCTGACTTTTTATGTGACATTGTTGGAGAGACTGAGCACAAAATTTTTAAACAGATGACAAGGCTGTCACCTTTGAGTGGCACAAATTTAGTAGCAACAGTGGAGTTTTTATTATGATTTCTTTTTAATATGAAACCCCAAAGTTATTCCTCTATTCCTTCACGATGAAATCGCATTGAGTGGCAACCTTAAGACAGTGATTAGGAGGAAAGGCGAATGTGAGAAAGGCAGTATAATTTTCATCTAAGAAACAGCGCTAGATTTGTGGGAAGGTAATTGTATGTATTACTGAGCTGTGTGATGATCCTCCCATTTGAAAAGTTCATCTCCAAGAAGCATTCAGTCAGGAGAGCTATCAACAGATCTGGCCTTTGATAAACACATCCACTTTAATAGCAGTCTCTGAGATGAAAGGTTTGGATTCTTTCAAGGAAACACAAATTCATGGTACTCCGGCTCTGCAGCCTGAAAATATGAAATTAAAACACTAGTATGCTGCCTTGAAAACCATCAAATTATGCTAGAATCTTACTTTTAGACACAAAAGGAAGACATTCATAACACACAGCATGTTACTAATTCGTCTCTCTTTATTCCTAAAATGATTTAAAGCAACTGGCAAGGATAGGAAAGTACTGTTTCTTGGCCTGATGTAAAATGAGGGATTGCCCAAGATAATCTGTAAGGTGTCTTCCATATTATACCTTTTATGAGAAATTTTGGGGAGTTTGTCTTTCAAAACTTCATTATAATAGACCATAAGGCGAAGTCTTCATGATAAACCTCCTTATGTGGTGGTTAAGATAGACCTAAATTCATCCTAGAATCTACCTAGTAGTTGGACTGTTGTGATTCTGAAGCTTACATGTATTCACAGAGTTATACATTTAACTCCTTGGAAAATTAGGAGATGAGGATTTATTCTCTGTTCTTGTTACTAACTTAGTGAATTTGGCCAATGATTGCCACTTTTCAATGGCACAAATCTGATAACAACAGGAGAGTGTTTTCTTACAATCTGTGTATTACATAAGCTCTAAAACTGAGCTTCGTGATTTGGAGGGAAGGTAGTTAAGAGGACCGTTTACTTTTCATCTACTGAAACAATGCTTAACTTTTGAAAGGTAATTGTAGTATCACTGAAAAAAGTGGAGTTTCTTCCCTGACTAAATGGACTTCTCTTAAAGAAAGAGTGTCGGTTTTATCTTGTTGGGAAATTTTTCTAGCCCATATTTTATGTGTCTTAAAAAAAGAGCTTAGGTGGCATAATTCACAATGGCCAAAAGGCAGAAGTAACGCAAATGTCCATCAACAGATGAATGAAGGAACAAATGTGATCTATACAAACGTGGAATATTATTCAGCCTTAAAAAGGAAAGAAACTGTGACACATGCTACAACATGGGTGAACCTTGAGGACATTATGCTAAGTGAAATAAGCCGGTCACAAAAGGACAGACGTTGTATGATTTCACTTAGGCAAAGTACCTAGGATAGTCCGATTCATAGAGACAGAAAGTAGAATGGTGGTTGTCAAGGGCTGGAGGAGTGGCGATTGGGGAGCTGGTGTTTAATGAGTACAGAGTGTCAATTTAGGAAGATGAACAAGTTCTGCAGATGGACGGTGGTGAGGGTTACACAACAATGTGAACATCCTGAAGCTATAGCACTGTAAACTTAAACGTGGTTAAAGTAGAAATGTTATGTTATGTCTCTTTTATCCCAGTCAAAAAATTGTTTAAGAAAAAGAATTTTTTAAATGACTTCAACTGCATTTTCATGTTTACCCCTTGTCCTAATTTAAGAGGGGCGTAAGTCCTATTTCTCCAAAATTCTGTGTCTCTGCTGCTTTAAGCGTGAATAAAATGTCGCCAATGGCTTTTTGACTCATTTTAGGATGTCTCTTTTGGTAGCCATCAGCTCTGAGACAATCTTTGTGGCTCTGAATTCAGATAAAATTAGAATTATATTTAAGTTGCATCTTCCATGTGTTTTACAACTACAAATATGGACAGTAAATGAAGAAAAATAATGCTACCATATTGGAAAGTTGCCTTTTGGAAAATTATACATATGACAGTTTATATAAAAGATGTGATATTACCATGTCTACTTAGTGAACACATTTTAAAATGGACATTTTGGCATCAAGTAAAAGATGTTTATAAAGTATTTTCTTATTTTAACTGGGAACCCCAGTTATTGATGATATGCTTCTTGTTCCCCTATGAATATTTGACCAAATCTTAATGTTCTTTTACCTTTTTATGGTGCTTAAAGTAAGCTAATAATGCCTGAAAAGTTGTTTATTTTTCTATTTTGTTATAATAACTCTCATGAATACCTTTATTTGTCAAAGTTTCACGCCAATAGTACAAAAGTGAGAATGATTTTTCCATTTTTTAAAAGTAAAGTTATAATAATCTATAAAGTGTTTTTTTTAAATTTTTTTTAACATTATTTATTTTTGAGACAGAGAGAGACAGAGCATGAACAGGGGAGGGTCAGAGAGAGAGGGAGACACAGAATCTGAAACAGGCTCCAGGCTCTGAGCTGTCAGCCCAGAGCCCGACACGGGGCGAGATCATGACCTGAGCCGATGTCGGCCGCCCAACCGACCAAGCCACCCAGGCGCCCCTCTATAAAGTGTTTTAAAATTCAATTTCTCATCTAAAAACTTGCATGATATTTGTTTTAGAATAGGACTTACCCCCACCCTAGGCTGGTGGTGAAAGATAAAAGAGGACACCAAGCACCTAGAAATATTTTTGACCAAATATAAGCACCTTAAATAGGACCTTTTTTTTTTTAAAAAAAAAAGGTTTTTTTTTTTAACATTTATTTATTTTTGAGAGACAGAGCACAACTGGGGGGAGGGGCAGAGAGAAAATGAGACACAGAATCTGAAGCAGGCGCCAGGCTCTGAGCTATCTGCACAGAGCCTGATGTGGGGCTTGAACTCACAGGGCTTGAACTCGTGGGGCTTGAACTCACAAACCATGAGATCATGACCTGAGCTGAAGTTGGACGCTTAACTGACTGAGCCATGCAGGTGCCCCCCTAAATAAGACCTTTTTAATGTTGAGTTTGTTATTAAGTTTTGATAGAAATTTTTCATAAATTCTTTTTTTAATGTTTTTTTTAGAGTTTATTTTTTGAGAGTGAGAGAAAGTGCAAGTGGGGAAGGGGCAGAGAGCAAAAGAATGAGAGAATCCCAAGCAGGCTCCACACTTTCAGCATGGAGCCTTGATGTGGGGCTCGTGAGATGATCTGAGCCGAAGTCAGACGCTTAATCAACTGAGCCACCCAGGCGCGCCTTTCATAAATTCTTAATTCTTTTATAGACAAACTAATTTAGAGTAAAATAACCTTTACAAAGAATAACCAATAACCTGTAATTTTGTACTGAATTTAAAGGTGAAAGCATTTGTAATGTAAGCACAAACACACTTGGAAGTTTCAGGAAAGTTATTAGCAGAGAAGTCCTGTTAAGTCATGAGTGGCAGCAGGGGCAAGGACAGGTGAGGCAGAACTTTTATCGTTAAATGCATCTTGGGCAGCAGTGACCCTGGCTTTGGACAAGATTCCTTATAATTATCTTTTTCTCCCAAATCTATTGCAAAATGTAGAGTTTCAAGTGCTCCCAGGAGATGGTTATGTCAGTGACAATGAATTTCATGGTGGAAAGTCTGTGTGATTGGAGTCCATTCGGAGTCAGTTATTTCCTCATGAATGGTTTGAATTTATTTTGGGTCAGTCTGAGTAAATGTCAAGTGCTTTTTCACATGGCGAAAGTGAGCTCTTCTGTGGGCACTTCCTATGAAACCCAGATATCATGGCAAAGATAGTTCCTCAGTCTTTCATGGGCAATTCCCCAAATCCAAACTCTTCTGAAAACTCAGACTTTGTTTTTACAACTTCATTGATGATATTATTGGAGATGACCTGATGTAGCTAGAGTTTTAACTAGTTCTACTTATTATAAATATTTGTACGTTGAACGGTGGAAATATTAATGTTTGATTACACATGCTGCCCTAGAGCCTGCCAGGAGTGTTCCATAATGTGATATGTGCACAAAAATCAGAGCATTTCTGAATTCCCAAACACCTCTGACTATAAGGGACTCAGAAAAGGGATTTAGGTCTATACTATATAAATATTTGTGTTACTACTACTATGTAATGATATTCTTTCATGAAACAAATATTTATTGTATGCATACTGTGACAGGCACTGTGCTGGGGTGGGATATACAATAACAAGGAAAACATGTATAATCCCTGCTGTCTAGTTGGGGAAACAATCACATGCACAGCTATATAATTATAGACATATCTTTGTCTATCTGTGTATCTGCATGTTATATATATTTATATATATCAGATATATATATTATATATTATTGTATACAATATATCATGTACATATTAAATATGTGCTTTATATAATTATAGATATATATTATAGATAATCACATGTACAGGTATGTAATTACAAATTGTGTTAGATGGTATGAAAGAAAAGAACAGAGTTCAGGAAAAAATGGGGGAGGGTCTAATTTAGGTTGGTGGATCAGGGAGTATTTGAATGAAAACCTGAAGAGTTACAAGGAGTAGCAGGTGAAGGGGATGGGGAAAATAGCCCATCTAGAGGAAACAGGTTGTGCATAGGTACAGGGGTAGGAAAAATCTTGGCAAACAGGAAGGGTAGGAAAAGACCATATGCCTAGGACATGGCAAGGGATAAGAAACTAAGATGAGATGAAGATTTAGAAGCAGCAGAGGCTAGATTATTCTGAATGGGCCATGGAAAAGACAAATGTATTTCTATTTGCTGAGGAGTGATATAATCAAATTTAATTTTTAAATTATTCTAGGATATAATACAAATTCTAAGAATGAATTGGAATTGTGCAAATTGGAAGAAAAAAACATTTCAGGTGAGAGATGAAAAGAAGGAAAGAACAGAGTGAAGGAAATGGAGATGGAAAGAAAGAGATGGAATCAAAAGGTAATCTAGAGAGAAGACTGGCAGGACTTAGTAATGGATTGGCCACAGCAGTTGAGGGAGAGGCTTGCTATTTTCTGGATGGATGGAGGTGTCATTTGCCAAGAAGAAGAAGATTGGAATAGGAGTGTGTTGGTTGGGGCCGGGGTGAGGGGAGAGCAAGAGTTATGTTTTAGACACGTTAAGTTTGTGATGTCTGTATGATATCCAAGTGGACATGTCAAGTAGACATTTGGATACACAGATCTGGAGCTGAGATATAAATATGGAGGCTATTAATTTGAGAGTTGTAATACAGATAGATTTATAGCATAGGAACAGATGAGGATACTTAAAGAATGAAGACAGAGAAGTTCAAAAACTGACCTTCAGCCTTGTTGAGGAATTTCAACATTTAAAAGTCAGGTGGAAGAGGAAAAGGCAACAATGGGGAGTGAGAAGGAGTGGCCAGACTGGTAGGAGAGGAACCTGGTGACTGTGGCATCAAAAAATCCAAGGGCTCCTGGGTGGCTCAGTCAGTTGGGCATCCAACTCTTGATTTCGGCTTAGGTCATGATCCCAGGGTCACAGGATCGAGCCCCATGTCGGGCTCCATGCTGAGCTTGGAGCCTGCTTGATTCCCCCCCCCCCATCTCTCTCTTTCTCTATCCCTCTGTCCCTCCCCCAACTAAAATAAAAAATAAAAAAAAATGTAAAAATACAGGAGAACGGGATTTAAGAAGCAAGTGCTCAAGAATGTTGAATGCTGTGAAGAAGTAGGAGAGAAGGGATCTGAATGGCTCTTCGTTTTTGACAAGTGAGTTGTGCCTTTTGTGAGAGCAGTTTCCATAACCAAATTGTGGTAGGTCAATTGGTGATAGGGTGGGGTGAGTTTTTGTTTGTCTGTTTGTTTTTGTTTTTGTTTTTCTCCAGAAGGTTAGTTTTGAGGGAGACACAGAGAAACAGAGACAGATAGAGATAGATGCAAGGGCAAAGGGATTATTCAAAAGATAGGAGGTATGAGCGCATGCCTGAATATTGATGGGGACTAATGAGGAGAGAGAAAAAAATGCTGAAGATGCCTTGGAAAGAAGGGATTGAAGGAGTTGAGGCCAATGTTTACTCTGTATCAGGGTACCATGATACACTGGATACAGGATACAGACACACTGTGATGTTACATACATTAGCCCACTTTAAGCCTTACAACAGCACTACGAAAAAATATCACAGTTATAACAAACACGTCATTAGAATCTAAATGACTAGAAGTCCAGTGAGAATGACTCCAGGTTACTCACATCTACTAGAAATATACTCAGAGTTCAGAGGAAAGTGCAGATGTTTCTATACTGCTCCCCTTACTTGTCTTCCAGTCACTGCCAACTTTGTTCTCAGCAGGAGCTCATGGAATTCCTTCTTCCCTTGGTCTTCTCCTCATTCCCACATCATTCTCTGCCCTCTCCTTCAGTGCTGACTATATCATTGTACTACTTTGACCTACACTGATGAGTTCTCTTTGCATTGTATCCCCCATTCTTGGGAAGCATCCATAAAGTCCAACAGAAGCTAATCTCGATCAGTTCACATAGTGCATCTTGGACTTACTCACTTAATGAAATGACTGTTGTGTGCTAGGTACTGTACTATATGGTGGTAAACAAACAGACATGGGGTTTATGGTCTAATGTGTGTGCATGGATGAGGGAGTGCAAAGGCTTAGTGAGTGAACCAGCAAATTATTTTAAAAAGATAATTTCAGGGGTGCCTGGGTGTCTCAGTCTGTTAAGCGTCCGACTCTTAATTTCAGCTCAGATCATGATCTCAGGGTTGTGAAATCAGCCCTGCATGGGGCTTGATGGGGAGTGAAGAGCTTCTCTGTGCCCCTCCCCCACATGCATGTGCTCTCTCTTGCTGTCTCTCAAATAAATGAATAAATAAAGAAATTAATAAGCTTAAATAAAGAAATAAGCTTAAAAAAAAGATAATTTCAGTTTATGATGAATCTATGGAGAAAATAAACCAGAGCAATGTGGTAGAGAACTGAATATTTTCTTCAGATTGGGAGGTCAGGAAAGTTCTGAATATTGTGCTGCAAGACCCCTCTCCACTGAGGGTGAGGATGGACACAAAGAGAACCCACCTTGACCTCCAGGGGAGAATGAGAAGAATCACAGGAGTTAAGGGGAAGGGGTCAAGGTCCAGTGCCCTACTGCCATTTCACAGATAAAGATGCTGAGGGCAGAGTTATCTGGCCTGCTCAAGGCCCTTTGACTCAAAAGGGATAACATTACAATTCCAGCCTCTGTCTAGTTATTTCCTGAACAAAAGCACCAGTTCTAAGCCTACAGTATTCCCTGGGAAGCCTTGAACAGGCTGATTTACCTGGGTCTACAAGTGAGGCTATTACCAAAATAAGCATCTTTGGGCAAAATGATTTATGTGCAAAAGTATTGTGACTCTTTTGGAGACAATGGGCAATGTCAAATCAAGATTTTCCCTGCCACACCATGTCATCATTGTAAAATGTCATTTTTTTAGACAGGTCTTAAAATTCTGCCAAAGGCCACTTAGTCTTTCCCTTCTCTTCTAGGAAGGAATGTGCCTAAATTTTCCCAGAAAAATGGGTGTTCCCTTCAGAGAAATAGATTGCTCAACCTTGCTCAGTGGCAGCCAACTACAGAGAATCACAACAATTAAGGCAGGATTTGTTTTTTTTTCATATCCTACCAAAAGTATTGCATAGAAATCCAGGGCTCTACATGGTGGTCTGTGCTTCACCATTTCAGGAAGGGGTGCAGGAATTGCTATTGCTTGATTGGTGTGGCAGTCCCTTCAAGATTCCCACCAGATACCTGGAGAGTGCCATGAGGTATAACTGTGGAGCATGGCCTGGGAAAATATGGAGAGGTGCTTCTTCTGGTTAGTCTTTTATCTTGAATACAGTTTAGGAGACTAAATAGAAATTGCCTATATAAAGCCAAGAAACAGCCTATCTGTTTTAAAAGAGAGAAAAGGGAATGCAATGATAATTACATGGTTAGAAAATAAGATTTATGAGGAAAGATTAGAGAAGATGGGGAAGGGTGAATAGAAGGCTGAAGGCATCAGCTCCAAGATTGGTGCTTGTTTCTATTTCCTCCCCATCGCTGGGCAGGACCTCAGATTCCCCTGAAAATCCTCTGGAGTACTTCAAGGAATCTCTCTAAGCTCTGCTTCCTACCTTCTTCTGGTGTCCTCTTCCCTTTCTCCCCCATTTCTTCATGCCTGGTTTATTTCTCCCTACGGAAGCCTGTAGTTAATTGTCTTATTGAGCTGTGTTGTTTTCTGGCTCTCTACCCTTTTCATAAGAACCATTTGCCACTCCCATCTAGTGGTTAACTAAAAGAAGACTGTGTTGGTTTCTGGCACATAATTTTGCTTACTAAATGTTTTTTGAATTAAATATTCACAGTATCATTGCTTTGGCTATCTTGTTAGTCTGGTGCTTCATGAGTGAATGACACAGAAAGAGAGAAAACAGAAAGTCTCTGTATTCACACCAATTCTCAGTAGCTTGATTTTCCCATTCCAGCTCACATCCATGAAGATCTTTCATCAATTTTCTCAGACTGGTGTATTAGTGGGGACAGGCCAACTGTTACAACACAGAATGCCAAAATTTTAAAGTTGAGAATTTGGATTGAAAATCCAAAATAAAAATTTGTCACTCATATTACAACCTTAGCCTGGCTGGCTGGCTTTACTGGGCAGGTGTCCTCCAAATAGCAATGTAGGCTTTA